>NC_135310.1:147665990-147989427 GCF_048772815.1 Callospermophilus lateralis | reverse complement strand
CCTTAAAGCATCAGGGCCAACTGACCATGAGCTAAAACCTCTGAAGCAGTGAGCCAAAATAAGTTTTCTCTTTATAAGTTGATTATCTTCAGTATTTTGTCACAGTAATGGAAAACTGACAATTTGATAATGAGCATCACTTTAAACCTTCTTTGAAGGTTCTCTAGGGGAAGTTGATAAAAACATTAAATGTTCCTTAATAGCCACATTAATTAATGGATTATCTCACAAGTTTTATTTTCTCCTAAGGCTAAACAGCAGGCTTCTGATTTCATCTCACAAGAGAGTCTCAACTTGCTGGGACCAGAAATAATACTTTGGCCATCTATGTGCATCCCCATTTAAAGGCTTACAGCCAAAGAGCAGTGACTCATTTCAACTGAGAAACACACACACACACACACACACACACACACACACACACACACTTATTCTCTTTTGCTATAATACACCATCACTTTTAAAATTTGAAGAAAGAAAAACAGGCAAGGTTTTTCTTTTCACTCAGTGAAAATGCTAGTAGATCCTAGATATCTGAAATCATGGCAAGACAACTGAAAAGGAGGTCTAAGATAATTTTTATGAAACTCTGTTAGTTAAATATACATAGAAAAAAGTATTATTGCTAGTCTATGAACTTCTTCTGCCATATTCATTGGTCTCAGCAAGTTAAAAGATAAGCCCTGGTACAAGAAGAGGCAAAATAGACTCTATCTCTGAATGTACCTACCAGGAGAAAAGGAATCAATGGTGTCCACCTTCACACATTTATCTGCCGCAGGTACAGCATTTGAGACAAAGAAGAACTGAGAGAATTCATTGCTGGAAGACCTGTGCTACAAGAAATGGCCAAGGAAAGTCTATAGGCGGGGGAATATGATGGTGGGCAGAAAGTTGGATCTATACAAAGAAATGAAGTTAAATTGGTTAACCAGAAAATACAATATAGAAGTCATTTTCTTTTAAATTGCTCCAAAAGATAATTGATTTTCTAAAGGAAATTAACCCAGAAGTAATAAATTGTAGGATTATGACACAATAAAAGTAAAATGCATGCCAACAATAGCACAAAAATAAAAATGGGGAAGTGGGAATATACTGTCATAAAGTTCTTATGCTATTTGAGAAGCAGTATAATATTATTTGAAGATAAACTATGGTTACAGATTAGGGAAACCTATGTAGTAGACCTATGAACTTGACACAGCTGACATTGGCTAGAAACAACATTTCACTCAACAGGAGCAGAATATACATGGAACATTCACTAATGTAGGCCGTATTCTGAACTAAATGAATAAATTCATATTCTGAAATACTTCCATGGATTTTAAAGAATGAAAATAATACTATGTTCTCTAACTATAACAGAATCAAACTACATATCAATAACAAAGAGATATCTGGTAATCTGCCAAATATTTAAAAATGAAAAAGCACTCTTCTATGTCACTCATTTTGAACTGAATAAAATAAAATCGAAATGTATGGGATGTAGCTAAAGCAAAGTTAAAAGGGGAAAAATGTAGCATTCTGTGCTTATTTTAGATAAAAAGAAAATCTATATTGCTATGGTCTGAATGTTTGTGTTCTCTCCCCCCAGTCCGTCCCCATATCAGATTTATCTGTTGAAACCTAATGACCTATGTGATGGCATTTGGAAGCAGGGCCTTTGAGAGGAGGCTAGGTCCTGAGGGCATTGCCTTCATGAACGAGACATAAAGGAGACCCCAGTGAGTGGACACACTGCATAGGATATGTGAAGGCACAGTGAGAAGGTGCTATCCATGAGCTAGGAAGAGGTCCCTCACCAGCAACCAACCATCTACAACTTCCTTGATCTTGGACTTCCCAGCCTCCAGAACTGTGCGGAACCCATTTCTGTTGCCTATAATCCTCTCAGTTTACAGCATTTTTTTTTTTTTTTTTTTACAGCAGCCCAAATGGACTAAAACAGCCATCTCAGTTTCTCCTTTAAGAAAAGCAATTTAATTCAAAGCAAGAGATGGAGGGGGGTGGGAATCAAAAGAATAGAAATCAATGAAATTAAAAAGAAATATAAAACAGAAAAAAAACAATGAAACCAAAAGCTGGTTCCTTGGAAAAACTCAATAAAACTGACAAACCTTTAGCCAAATTTACAATGACTATTAGGACTAAAACTACCAATACTAATTAGGAACAAAAGAAAAGACATCATTGCAGATCCTATAGACATTTAAAGGACAATAAAGTAAAATGACACAGAACTTAATGCCAATAACTTTGACAATTTAGATAAAATGAACAAATTATTTGAAAGATACAAATTGCCGAAGTTCACTCAAAAAGAAATAAATGATCCAAATGATCTATTAAGGACATTGAATTTATATTTTAAATTTTTCTAACAAAGAAATGTTCTGGTTCATATAAATTCAGTGCTTTGTACTGCCAAATGTTTCAAAGAAGAAATAATTCTACACAAGTCCTTCCATAGAATATAAGAGCAGTCTACCCAACTCACTTATTGAGGCCAGCTTTATTTTGATACCAAAACCAGACAAAGTCATTATCACAAAACAGAATAATAACGCTCAGAAATATAGATGCAAAAAAACCCCTCAATAAAATAGTAAATGAAATCCAGAAACATAAGAATGACAATACCTCATGTCCAAGTGAGCCTTACATAGGAAATGACAGGTTAATTAAACATTCAAAAGTTAATTAATGAAATTTGCCATATCTACAAACTAAAGAAGAAAAAATATAAGATTATTTCACCAAATTCAGCAGCATTTATGACAATAATTTTTTTAAAACTCTCATTAAATTGAGAAAAAGGGAACTTTCTCTACATGATAAAGAATACCTACAAGACAAAGAAATAAAAAAACCTACTATCATTGAACTTCATGGTGAAGTTTTTTTTCACCTAAGCTAAGGAACAGGCCCAGGATGTCTGCTCTCACTACTCTTATTCAGCCTCAGAATGGAGGTCCTAGTCAGCATGAGGAGTCAAGAAAAGGAAATAAAAGGCACAAGATGGGAATCTAGGAAGTAATACAACATTCTCTATTAACCAACAACTTGGTGGTATATGTAGAAAATCTCAATCTGTGAAAGAGCTTCTAGAACTAGTAAGTTTAGCCAGGCTACCAGATTCACAATCAATACAAAACTCTATGGTAATTCTGTATACTAGGAACAAAACAAAAAATTTTAACTTCTATTCATAATAGCACCAAAAAAAATGACATACTTGGGTATAAAGCTAACAAAATATATGCAAGATGTGCTTAAAATTATAAAACACTGATTAAAGAAGTAAAAAAAAAATGATGTACATAAATGGAGACATGTGTCAGAACTGAGAGTGGGAAACTCAATATTGTTAAGATGCCAATTCTTCCCCCAAAGGTCTTACAGAGTAAACAGAATAAAACTGTGTTAGTCAGATTTCCACCACTAGGACAAAACACCTGACAAAATAAAAGGCTGAAAGGTTTATTTTGGTTCATGGTTTCAGAGGTTCACTCCATGGTCAGTTGGTTCTGTTGGTTTGGGGCCTATGGTGAGGCAGAACATCATGGTGGGAGATGTGTGGTGGAGCAAACTACTCACCTCATGGTCAAGAAAAGGAAATAAAAGGCACACAGATGGGAATCCAGGAAGATTTCCACCACTGTAGAGAGAAAGGGGGTCCCAATATCCCTTTCAAGGGCACAACCCCAGCAACCTAACTTCTTTCCACTGGGCCCCACTTCCTCAAGTCTCCACTTCCTCCCAACAGCTGGGGACAAGGCCTTTAGCCCAGGGCCTTTAAGAGACATTTAAGATTCCAACCATAACAGGAACTTTCAGTGAGATTTTTCTGGTAGTATGCTGACAGGCTGATTTTAAAATTTATACGGAAAAGCAAAGGAGCTGGAAAAGACAGAATCATTTTCAAAAGCAAAATGGAAAGTTTACAAAACTTGATTTTATTTATTTATTTTTATTTGGTGCTGAGGATCAAACCCAGTGCCTCACAAATGCTAGGCAAGTACTCTACCACTGAGCTACAACCACAGCCCCAACACGTACTCTCTTAAATCTGTACTTATTGAACAAGATTATCTTTACAAACAATGCAAATATGCAGAAAACAAACAAACAAAAAGCCAACTTCCTTAACTTAATAAAAACTTGATTTTAAAAGAATTATCATATGGAAACAAAAATCCAGACAGTGTGGTATTGGTGAAACAAAGACAGACACATAGGTTGAAGGAACAGAGTAGAAAATCCAGAATAGACTCCTACCTGTATGATCAATTGATTTTGGACAAAGCTCATGGTCAGTTCAAAATGAAAATGGTAGTCTTTTTAACAAATGATATTAGAATAACTGGACAGCCATATGCAAAAATAAAAAGGCAAAGGAGAAGAACCTTGACCCATCCCTTGCACCATATACAAAAACTGAAAATGAATCATATTCTAGAAGGAAAAATAGGAAGAAAATCTTTGTGACCTTGGAAAGGCAAATGTTTCTTATACAGTACACCAAAAGTAATAAATTACATTATTCAAAAAGAAATAACTTGGTAATAGATGATGACAAAGAGAAAGATATATTACCATACAGAGTAAAACAAAGCATTTTAATTTGTTCAAGCATACTGCAACCCTTAGTCATTTGTGTTAGTTTTCCAGGGAAGCCACCATTTAACCATGTATTCATACCTTTCACAGTTATATCATGGGCCACTATTTGTATATATTTATTTTACTAGCTGCAGGATAGAAAAATATAAGAGCATAAGTTTTTTTTTTAATGACCCAGAAAATTAAATAAAATGCCATGACCTTTACTTCTCTCTTGTAGGTGTATTTTAAATTATCACATTATCCTGTAAAAAGGGATTTTTCAAATGGCATGTGATTTTTCCATTCTAATATACTTCTTCAGAATACTATCATAAACAAAAGAAAAAGAAATAACTTGGGCTTTATCAAAATTTGGAACTTCTCTTTGAAAGGCACTGTTAAGAGAAAGAAAAAATATACCATGAGTTAGAAGCAAATATTTGCACCATACTTACATGATAAAGGACTTTTCTCCAGAACGTAAAATTCAATAAGAAAACAAGCAACCTAATAAAAAATGAGAAAAAGATGTAAAGAGATTTTTTTTATAAGAAGGCTTTCTATGAACATATAAAACAAACCCCTACGAACCCAGTGCCTTACACACATGCTAGGCAAGTGCTCTGCCACTAAGCCACAACCCTGTCCCCAGGTAAATATTTTTAAAATGTGTCAGTGTGCTTTATTTACTTATTTACTTTTCTATTTGATTTTTTCCTTTTTCTTCTAGTAAGGGCTACTGACCTGTTCCCACCCAGTTCCAAAGGATGTGAGTTGTTTTTTTTTTTTTTTTTTTTCAATTTTTTTGTGTAATAAATTCAAAAGGTGTTTTGACTCTTGCATATATAAGTATGCTCTAAATGCTATTACAAGAGAGTATGCTAAAGTTCCAAGAGACAGTATGGCTACTGAAAACAGCTTACTTAGTCTGGATGATAAAAGTGTGTACAGTCATCAGCAGGAGTTGATTTAGCAAGGACCAAAGCTACTTAATACTTTGTAGAGTCTGATGACAGGATGAGGGTTGGGATTGCAGGATAAGTTCAAAGTTGCTTGCTGAAAGAGGCCATACTCCAAATGTGGAATTTCTGGTAACTTCTGTGTATCAAAGATCAGGAATTTAGGAGTGACTTTGGTTCACTAGAAACAGTGCATTATAAATTCCATTGCCTTCAAAGCTACAGACATTAGTATAAAAAAGCAGGTGAGCTCAAGTTCAAGTGGAAGCATTAACATGCTTCTTTCAATAGGGAGATTGAAATGCAAATGAGCTAAACCTTACCTCTTTCATTAATACTAAGAGAAATAACTTAGGAAGCCCCACACATCTCAGGCTCTCATGTTTGTAAGTTTTCTAGAAGTCAATTCCCAGCTCAGTGATTGCAGCTGATATTGCAATGATTGCAGTTCAATATTTCAGCTGATATTGGGTTTCAATTGGCCCCCAGGCACTAGTCGGGTGGCAAGGTGATTTCCTCACTGTTAGTACCATGTTTGGTGTAATCAGCAGAAACATAGAGAAAATGCTTGAATCTGCAAGACACAAACTCCAAATGCAGCCATGCGCTTAACAAATAATGATTTTCATGTTTTGTGTTATTTAAATGTTTTATGCCTACATATCTTATCTCTGTTTTACCTGGAACTATGTGTACAGAGTTTTCTACAAACATCTCAGTTCTGGCAGGGTGAAGGCCTCAGGAGAGTAATAGCCACATTCATTTCACGACATTATTTATATAAATGATATCATTAAAATAGGATATCAGAGACTATTTTTCTATTAGTGAATAAAACAATATACTTTGCAAAGACCTTTGAGTCTAATAGAATTCTTTTAAAATTGTCACAGAAACTTTAGGTAGCGTGGGATTAAAAAAATTTTAAAGGACCAGTTTGTCTCAACTATTAATTGAATGTCCACTCCGTGACAGAAGGTATGAAGACAGTCAGGGTTAACATTTTAAGTTAAATCTGAAAATAAGCTGAAGTATTTGCAGAGTTAATTGCAAAGTTACCTTCAACAGAATGAGTTATAGATTGGTAATAGACTATATTTCGCCTCAAGATTACTACAATATAAACTTTTCCATGTAATTAGTTTAAGGAGGTCACCAAACAAGATTTTATTCAAAAAATCCCTCACGTCTCATTCACCTGATGTCTGACCTAGCTCCCCTTGAAAAGGACCAATCACATTAAAGCCTTTTGTTAATTTTTTCCTTTTTCAGAGCTTATGTAAACAAAGAAAAATTCTTTGAAAGATTCACTCTATTTTCAGATAGAACATAAAAGATGTGAAAAACAAGTTGGGCAATAACAGTTAACGTGGCACTGTTGATGTTGGCAGCAGGTGTGAGTATTTCCAAATACTACTTATTCTTGACCTAACCTCATATCTAAATTTTGGACTTGCTCTCTGCATTTTTACTTTGTTAATGAACCATGTGTCTGCTTTACGACTGGCAGTTTTCTCGACTCTCCTATACAAAGTGTTCCTATAAGTAACCAAAGAGTACACATGGGAAAGTTTCTCTTTAGAATGTTCTAGCTAATAGACAAAAGGAATGTAGAGCTAGTAGATCATAATCCTGTAACCCAGAATGAACTGGTGGATGAAAGCATTGTACACCACCTGTTGTCTAGACACCTCAAAAGAGTGACAATCAGGTCTGCTCTGCCTCCCCATAGGAAAAGACACCACCACCTAGTGAAGTATTCTTACCAAAAACATTTTTTTTTCCTAACGTGATTCTGATCAAGCCTTACAGAGCAAGTTATAGTCACCAATGTACAAAATCACAGAGGTCAGAGGCACATGTTAAAGTGTACTGCAAGGAGACTATCAGCAAAATCCAGACTGCTGGAAATTCTGCAGTGCAAACAAATTGAAAGAAAATAAAAAGAGATGGAAGGGAGAGGTGTAGAAATCGAAAGAGACTTGAAAGATGTATGAAGCAATTGCAATAAAATCAATGGTCATAAAATCAATGGAAAGTTGCACACACAATGCTTGTGTTCAATAACATTAAGAAATTATAATTAATTTTCAAGGTATTATAATGGTATTGTGATTGTATTCTTTAAAAAGAATTTTTGTTTTTAGAGATACATACTAAAATGGTTATGGGTAAAATACTGTATTTGGGGTTTGCTTCAAAATAACACAATGAGGGTAAGTAAATAGTGACCTAGATAAAACAAGACTGGTCATGAGGTGTTAACTTTTTAAAGAAATATATTAACTTTCTTCAAAGAAAGGTGTTAACTTTTTAAGAAAGATGATGGATGCAGTTGGGATTCGTTATTATTTAGTCTACTTTCGAAGTTTTCCATAATGAAGAAAAATATAATCACTGGAAGGCTCACACTTTATCTGCCCTTCTAGATTTTAGTACTGAAAACAAAACAAGACCAGTGACATGAACTTACCTTCTGGATCTTTCAGCAAACACTACAGGAAAACTCCCCTTTCACTGTCTCTCAGAAATGAATTTATAGATCTATCAAGGTCAGCTTTAAGCCACTTGGACAGAGTTATCCACCCAACCGTTGTACCAATGCTATGCGAATCTCCTAGAGTCACTGTGGACCCATGTATAAGCAATTGGCCCCCAATAAATGCACAAATGATCCACAGAAAGTGTGTTTCTCTGCCAGGTTTTATGGATTCCTAAACAGCATAGGATAATAATAGTCCTTGGATTGAATACTGGCTCTCCCAATCTCCAACTGCCTAACTGTGTGACACTGTGTACATTATTTAACCTGTCTGAGCCTCAGGGCCCTCATCTGTACAATGGGACCAGTGACTGAAGTATTGTGAGAATTAAATGAGCTACCGTTGCTTGGTGTAGTTAGACATTCAGTCGTTGCCTGTGAGTATCATACTTGAACTAAAAGAATAATGAGGTTATGAGGCTGCCTTCAACTTTAATTTTAGGATCCTTTTAGGATCTGTTTATCAGACATCAAAGAAGATGCTTAGGGCTGAGCATGGTGGTGGACACCTATAATTACAGTGAATTGGGAGGTTGAGGCAAGAAGATTCCAAGTTCAAGACCAGCCTCAGCAAAATAGGGAGACCATCTAAAAATAAAAAAGCAAGGAGCTGGGGATGTAGCTCAGGGTAAAGCCCCCCTGGATTCAATCCCTAGTATGTAAAAGAAAGAAGCAGTTAACGTATAGTGATCTAGCCATTTATATATTTGGTTATGTGTACATAAGTGTTTTATACATTCATTTAAACACATGAAAATATTGGTACTTGCGCCAGGTACAGTGGCACATACCTATAATCCCAGCCACTCAAGAGGCTGAGGCAGGAGGATCATGAGTTCAAAGCCAGCCTCAGCAAAAGCGAGGTACTAAGCAACTCAGAAGACTCTGTCTCTAAATAAAATACAAAATAGGACTGGGGATGTGGCTCAGTGGTTGAGTGCCCCTGAGTTCAATCCCTGGTACCACCACACCCAAATATATTGTTACTTGTTTTCCAGTTACATTTTAGATCCCAGAATAGTGCAGAATAACAGCCGATTGCCATATTTCAAATATTTTGAAAATACTTTCATTTGTAAAATTTAAAACAAAAACCTTGACTTTGTTTTTCATTTTAGTATGTCTTGTAATTGTTTTCTTGATAAAAGGAATTGCTGAGGAGGACATAGAAAATTTAAATAGATCATTTCAAGCAATAAAATTGAAGAATCCATCAAAGGACTACCAACAAAGAACAGTCCAGGACCAGACAGGGTCTCAGTCAAGTTCTACTAGACCTTCAAAGAAGAATTAACACCAATAATCCTCAAATTATCCATGAAGTAGAAAAGGAGGGAACCCTTCCAAACTCATTCTATGAAGCTAGTATTGCCCTGGAACCAAAACCAGACAAAGACACATCAAGGAAAGAAAACTTCAGACCAATATCCCTGATGAACATAGATGCAAAAATTCTTAATAAAATAAAAAAAATTCTTAATAAAATTATTAATAAAAATTCTTAATAAAATAACTGGCAAATCGCATATAAAAACATATTAAAAAGATAGTGCACCATGATCAAGTGGGTTCATCCCAGGGATGCAAGCTTTATTCAACACATGGAAATCAATAAATGTAGTGGCTTAGGTTGTTGTGACACGTGTGGTCGAAACCTGTGATAACAAAAATGCTCTTCATACTCCTGACCATTATTTAGATTCTCCCTCTCTCTCCCTCTCCCAGAATGTTCATTCACTAATTTATTCAAAAAATAAAATGTTAACTCCATTTTTATTTACTGTTTCTTATTTTGTATCCCATTAAATATCAGAACAAATATAAGAATGCACTAGCTCTTTTTTCCCTATTAATATAACAAAATATCTGAGGCTATGAACTAAAATTAAAAAGGTTCATTTATCTTACAGTTCTGGAAGTTCAAGGGCAAGGTGCTGCCAGCTTCTCCTCAGTTCTCCTGAAGGCCTCAGGGCAGATGGCATCACGTCAGCTTAGGAACCAAATTCCTGTGGGGCATCTTGGTGGGAAAATGTGCAAGAGGGGGACTCGAATACAGGACATGCAGGGAGCCAGAAATCAGAGACTAAGCCACATAAATACAGTATCTCATACTAGACAAAGGCTCCGTAAACGTACTTTGGAGAAAAGCTTCTTCAACAAATGGTGCTGGGAAAACTGGAAATCCATGTGTAGCAAAATGAAATTAAACCCCTATCTCTCACCCTACTTTGAAACTCAATTCAAAATAGATTAAGAATCTAGACCAGAGGCCCTGCACCTACTAGAAGAAAAAGTAGGCTCAAATCTTCATCATGTTGGCTTAGGAAACTAATTCCTCAACAAGACTCCTAAAGTACAAGAAGTAAAATCAAGAATCAAAAAATGGGATGGTATCAAACTAAAAATTTTCTTCACAGCAAAGGAAACCATCAAGAATATGACAAGAGAGCCTACGGAGTGGGAGAAAATCTTTGCCACCTGCACCTCAGATAGAGCATTAATCTCCAGAAAATAAAGTTAGCACCAAAAAAAAAAAAAACACCAAAACAACAACAACAACAACAAAAAAAAACAAATAATCCAATCAAAGGAACTGAACAGTTACTTCACAGAAGATGAAATACGATGGGTCAACAAATATATGAAAAAAAAGTTCTAAATTTTGGCAATTAGAAAAATGAAAATTTAAACTACACTGAGGGGCTGGAATTGTGGCTCAGAGGTAGAGCAAAATAAATAAATAAATAAAGGCATTGTGTTGTGTCCATCTACAAAAAAGATTCTCTCTCTCTCTCTCTAAAAAAAAAAAAACAAACTATACTGAGATTTCATCTAACTCCTGTCACAATGGCACTTATTAAGAATACAAGCAACAATAAATGTTGGCAAGGATGTGGTACACTTATACATTGCTGGTGGGACTGAAAATTGGTGCAACCACTATGGAAAGTAATATGGAGATTCCTCAGAAAACTTGGAATGGAACCACCATTTGATCTAGTTATCCCATTCTTCAGCTTATACCCAAAGGACTTAAAATCAGCATACTAAAATGATACAGCCACATCAGTGTTTATAGTGGCTTAATATCCAATAGCTAAGCTATGGAACCAACCTAGGTGCCCTTCAACAGATGATTGGATAAAGAAAATGTGATATATATATACACACAATGGAATATTACTCAGTCATAAAGGAGAATGAAATTATAGCATTTGCCAGTAAATGGATAGAACTGGAGACTACCTTGCTAAGTGAAATAAGCCAATCCTCAAAATCCAAAGGCTGAATGTTCTCTTTGATATGTGGATACTAACACAAAATATGGGGGTGAGGAGGGAAGAATAGAAGTTCAGTGGATTAGACAAAGAGGAAATGAAGGAGGGAAGGGAGGGGGTATGGAAATAGAAAAGACAATAGAATGAATCAGACATAACTTTCCTATGTTTATATATAAATTCACGACCAGTGTAACTCCACTGCAAGAATGAGAAGTTATAATATATAGTATAATATGTCAAAATAAATGTTACTGTCACTTATAACTAAAAAGAACAAGTAAAAAAGTAATTGTGAGGTACTAACTAGTCTACTCTCTTACACTACTCTCATTCCAAGCAAGAATGCTTCTGGTAAGGAAGGATGTGTGGCTAGTCAACACTCTCCACCCACACTGTGTCCTCCTGAATTTTTTTTTAACTCATGCTAGGAGCTGCACTTCGTTTTATGCTATTTGCTCACTTTTTATTGGTGCATCACAGTTGTACCTATTGATGGGATGTGCTGTTACATATATTCTGACATGCACACAATATGCAATATAATTTGGCCAATTCACCCCCCAGCATTTCCCCCCTTCCTCCCTGCTTTCCATCCTTTGTGAATGGCTGGGTTTTATAAGCAATTCAGTTGATTTTTGTTATGATTTAAATTTTAGATGTCCCCCAAACGCTCATGTGAGACAGTGCAAGAAAATTTAGAGGTGAAATGATTCAGTTACCAGAAGCTAAATGTAATCATTGCATTAATCTTCTGATAGGTATTAACAGGTCTGTAGCTGTAGGCAGGTAGGGTATGGAAGGAAGCGGTGAGTCACTGGGGCTATGCCTTTGGGGTTTAATTTTGTCTGTGGTGAGGGTAAACACTCTCTCTGCTTCCTAGTGCCATGTCCTGAGCTGCTTTCCACAGCCATACACTGCTGCCATAATGTTATGCCTCCCTTCAAGCCCCGAGGAATGGAATCAGTTGTCTATGGACTGAGACCTCTGAAACAATGAGCCCCCAAAATACTTTCCTCCTCTAAAATTGTTTCTTGTCAGTCCTTTTGGTCACAGTGGTGAAAAGTTGACTAAAACAGAAATTGGTACCAGGAGCACGGCCACTGCTATAGATGAACTGATCTAATTGTTCAGAAGTTTTGGAGCTTTTTGGAATTTATGGGAGGAATTAGGAGACGTTTAGAGATGCAACCTGGAAAAGTCTTAGGTTATTGAAAGCAGAGCTTAATGGGCAATGCTGGTGGGAGCTCCGAAGACCAGAATGCCAATAGGTCTATGGAGAGTAGGATTCATGAGATTTCAGAGGAGAAGGACGACTCTGGTGGAAATTGGAGTAAAGGCTATTCATGTTACATTCTGGCTAAGAAATTGTCTACATTTTGCTCATGTCCTGAGTCTCTTTGTGAGTCTGAATTCAAAGGTGATGGACTTCTTTTTTTGTAGGGTGGGTTTCTTTTTAGTTATTCATGACAGTAGAATCTATTTTGATATATTTATACAAGCATGGAATATATCTTATTACTAATTAGAATCCCAGTCTTGTGGATGTACATGATGGTGAGATTCACTGTGGTGTATTCATATATATACATGGAAAAGTTATGTCATATTCATTTCACTGTCTTTCCTATTGCCTCCCCTTTATGCCCCTTTGTCTAATCCACTGAACTTCTACTCTCCTCCCTCCCTTTGTGGGTAAACATCCACATATCAGAGAAAATATTTGACCTTTTTTGGGGGGGATTAGCTTATTTCCCTTAGCATGATAGTCTCCAGATCTATCCATTTACTGGCAAATACCATAAAGTTGTTGTTGTTCTTCTTCTTCTTTATTGGGGGTGGGATGGGGTACCAGGGATTGAAGCACATCAGGGGCACTCAACCACTGAACCACATCCCCAGCTCACTGAGTTGCTTAGGGCCTTGCTAAGTTGCTGAGGCTGGCTTTCAACTTGCAACCCTCCTGCCTCAGCCTCCCAAGCTACTGAGATTATAGGTGTGTGCCACCACACCCTGCTAGATGATGGACTTCTTGACCTGGCAGAAGAAATTGCTAGGCAGCGTAGCCTTCAGGTATTGGCATGGATTTGCTGGTGACTTTTAGTCAAGTTTACAGTGTTAATCAGGAACAGAAACAAAGAGCCAAATGATTTGAAAAAATTGAAGTTTGGCCATAAAATTGTGAGTGAAGCTTGGGCTAAGGAAGGTGTGGTTGTTAAAGATATTACAGACACTAAAAAAAAAAAAAAAACACTAAATACTTTAATGAAAAACAACCAAAAATGTGGCTTGAGGACATTGCAGAAATTGGCAAGACCACAGCCTCTCAGACTCAAGGATGGAAAATTCCTTTGAGAAGAGATCATGGGGGCACCCTGCTTGTACAGGGGTCCTGGTAAGTTGTTTCACCAGGCTCAGCTGCTGAGGCACTCAGAGGCTGCTGCAGCCATGATTCCTAGAATTTTGGTAACTACTTGAAATGGTGGCAGATATTGGCATCAACCGCATGGTACTGAACCTGCAGGGATGAGTGCAGGATGCTGAAATTAGGGGGTCACGGAGGCTTCCATTGAGATTTCAAAGGAAGTTCTGTGGTGCCAAAACGCAGCAGGGTCAGAGTCCCTGTGGGATGCCTCTGGGAGGAGGCTGAAGCAGCAGTGGAGACCCCCAAGATTAAGAGATGATAGTAACATGGGATATGTGCCAAGGGAAGCTGCAGGAATTGAACAGAAATAAGCCAAGAGTGGGCTATAACCAGCAAAGCCATAGGGACGGAGCCACCACAAGCCCTTTAGAGAGAACATCACAATGCCATGTGCCCCAGAGGCTGGATGTGAAGCTAAAGAATTTGTTTTCCCAGCTGGATTTCAGATTTGCTTTGGCCCCATCCCTTCTTTCTGTGCCCCTATATATTCCTTTTGAAATGAAAATGTTTTCTCTCTGCCTTTGTATATGGGGTATATGTAACTTGCTTTTGATTTTTACAGAGGCTCACGCTGAGAGTTTGCCTTGTGTCTCAGGGGAGACTTTGAACTTGAACGTTGGGGCAATGCAAAAACTGTTAAGATTACGGGGACTTTTGGAAATAGACTAAATATATTTTGCATTGTAAGATGGGAATGTGCTTTTGGGGGCTAGGTGTAGAATGTTATGGTTTAGCTCTGAGGTGTCCCACAAAAGCTTATGTTGTGAGACAATGCAAGAAAATTTAGAGGTGAAATGATCTGGTTATGAGAGTTTTAACCTAATCAGTGCAGTAATCCCCCAATAGGAATTAAATAGTTATTAACTGTAGGCAGGCAGAGTGTCACTGGAGGAGGCGGGTCATTGGAGGGCATGCCTTTGGAGTACATATTTTGTTCTTGGTGAGTGGGGTTCTCTGCTTCTTTGTGTCCTGAGCTGCCTTCCTCTACCACACCCTTCTGCCATGATATTCTGCCTCACCTTGGGCTCAGAACAGTGGAGCCGGCCATCCATGAACTAAGACCTCTGAAATCATAAGTGCCCAATAAACTTTTTCTCCTCTAAAATTGTTTTTGTTGGGTCTTTTGGTCACAGTAGCAAAAAAAAAAAAAAAGGCTGACTAAAACTATTTCTAAGCTTTAAGTTTGGTGGAAAATAAATAGAATAAATACACAGTAAAAGTAGACCCGGGAACTACTATACAGAGTTAATCTCAGACAGACAAGACACCTGAGAAAGGAACAGCCCGTGCATGGTGTGCGTTGGAAAGGCTATTGTGGGTCACATTGAGGCATTATGGACCCTCCCCTTTCTTGTGAAGTGGGCTGTCCCACTTGATGCCCAGGCTACTAGACATGTACAAAATGATCTTTTAAAAAAGAATATCAAATTGAATTAACAAATTCAAGTAAAATAGCATCTATGAAAGATTATATGGTAAAGTGAATGAATGTATAGAAGAAAAAGAGAGTTAAATGAGTGTAATAAAAAGATGAAGGGAGAATAAAATAATGGTCCCACCAGGTGTTTTTGGATTTAAACTGGGGTGTCTGCAGCTGTAGAAATCATGTGAGAATGTCTGACCAGGACCAGGCTCCTGGGGCTGAGGTTCTCAAAGCTTCGGTCTGGGGGCTCAGGCTAACCACGGTGATGTCAACACACACACAGATCTTAATCCACAGGAGTGGGTTGGAGGGATTGCAGATTTGCACCCTCACTACAACTCCTGACTCACATATCTCTGGCCCCCTTTCTGCTCCTCAAGGAAGCCCAGCTTTCCCTCGTCAGAGTTCTCATGTGCTGTTTTCTCTTGCTCAAAGGACCCCCACCCTGGTCTCTTCATGCCCTTCTGCCTGGCTTGTTTTCATCATTAGTTCTCGACTCAGACATCATCTAATCAGCCAGGTCTTTCCTGAACATTCTACTCTCCAAGTCACTCTCTGTCATATTATTTCTTTCTGACATGTCTCCATTTAGAATCACTTTGTCCCATTTTCCTTCCCATTAAAGTCTAATCTTCATAAAAGGAGGGGGACCTATCAATGTTGTTCAAGGCCATAGATATATCATCTAAGTTCTAGAGAGATTCACCTATGTTTTTTTGTTAAGGGTCAAATAATAAATATTACAAGTTTTGTGGACCATATAGTTTCTGTCACAACTAGGCAACAGGGCTATTGCAGTACCAAAGCTGCCATGCATAGTATGAAAACAGATGGGCATGGTTGTGTTCTAATAAAACTGTATAAACAAAGACAGGCAATGGGAGAATTTGTCCTATAACTGTAGTTTGCCAACTCCTGCTCTAGAATATTGTACTAGATCACAGTACTCAGTATGATATTTTTAAATGAATGAATAAACATAATTTTTAAAATCTGATGAATATTATAATTGTCTACTTGTTACTCCATCCCTACCAAACGAGCAATATGTATAGATATTGATTTTTCATAGATCCTTAGCCCTGACAATATTGAGAAAAGGATGTGATAAATCTGTTTGAGGTAACTCAGTTGGTCAGTGTGGCTTTGTCAGGGTTTACGCTTTGTCTTATAATTATTTTTCATTTCTAAACTCTTAGGTGCAGAACTTACTTCGAGTAGAATTTGTGGCCAAGGAGGGGATTTGATTTCCAGAATTTGCTTCTACTATTACCCTAAAAATACAAATACTCCAAAAAAAAAAGTGATAGATAGGTTTAAAGTCATAATAAGTCATTAATGAAGATTTTCCTAAGTTTTTTGGTAAAGCATGTCCCTAGCATGTACAGGACCCTCGGTTCATCCTCAGTACCAAAACGAACAACAAAAACACCATGCTTGATGTCAAAAGAAGAGATGCTTCAGAAGAAAACCATGCCAAAAAAAAAAAAAGGACCAGACTCACAAAAATCAGTTTGCCTCCTTCATAATTTTGATAAGAGCTAGAAGACTAGTACTGGGTGGCAATTGAGATGATGAGAATACTGGCCCAGGATTCAAGAGATCTGGGCTTTAAGACAATCACCTAGCAGTTGTCAGTCTTCTCTAACTTCTCTGAGATATAATTTACTCACCAGTAAAATATAACATGTACATGAGAAAATATAAAATTTAAAGAGACAAAAATAGAGTCTAATCTTTTTATATTAATTATGACTTTATATCGTAGCACACGATGAAGCTATAATTATGTTAAATATGAGCTAAGAAATACCAGCAGATTCTAGCTTTTGTGTACTAAATAGAAGAGAACAAATAATAAGAAGAAAGTATTATAAAGTCATATTAGTGGCAGCATATTAAAACCTTTATATTGATAAATAGGTGGGAATTCATATTATGTCTAATTAAGACCTTTTCCCATTATATCTGGTTAAGACACTTTCCCAGTTCTGTTTATAGAAGTAAAACTGCTTCCTTTCTTTATTTAATGAAGAGTGGTGAAAAAAATACCCTCTGACACTTGCTGTCTCTTGTGTTTCTTTATTGTAGTAATGGGGGAAACCATAAAATAGTATTTTAAGAAATATATAAGATACAGATGACTTTTTAGACTTCCTTCTTGCCCTGTAGGTTGACACGTTTTTAGATAACAAAGGCAAAATCCTAATCATCAGGCTAAATGGTGATGGGGGTAATAGATAATGGTAATAGAGTAAATTCAAAGTTTAAGAGTTCCTTCCACATTCTAATGTGGTATGCCTCGTAAGGTATAGATGAACTCAATGTCACGATTCTTGCAAGCAAACAGCAGCAGAGTGCTTGGAGGTTTACTGTCACTTTTTTTTTTTTTTTTTTTTTTTTTTTGGTGAGGTCCTGAGTTCAATCCCACTGTGTGTGTGTGTGGTGGGGGGTAGTCCCCTTACATTGTTAGAAAAATTGACTAAAACTTCCCTTGAGTAGATGATAGTATTATGTTTCTCAAAAGATAGTCCATGGACCACCTCCCTGCATCAGCATCATTTGTGGTTTGTGAAAAATCCATATTCCTGATCTGTACCTGAGACCACCTGGACCCCTGGGGTATCTGTATTGTATCAGACCCTCTGGAGCTATTTATACACAGTAAAGTCTAAGAATCACTATCTAGAATCCTAACTGTAGAGGATGTGTTGCGGTTTTGCTCATCAATGTATTACCAGCTTCAACCACAATGCCTCAATATTTGTTAAATGGACAAAATGAATAACTGGACTCATTTTGAATGTTTGATTTTGGTTCCCTGGACACTTCTTATAAAAATATGCCTGTACTAAATATAGTATTACTTTTTGATTTTCACTGTCATCAAGTCAATAACTAGCACTTTTTGCACTGGACCTTTTCCTAGAGTTTTAGTCCTATTAATTTCATCCTAATGTTATATAGTGTAAGTGTTATTTTATTCTCCTAGAGGAGGAAACTGGAGCACAGAACCCAATAGCACACAACCAATATGTGGCAGAGGTGAGTCTTGAGATTTTTGAGTCTTAGCAAATATATACCTGTTTATGGTTAGAAAGTTATCCATTTCTTTTTGACAAATATCTACTTGATGTTTATAGCTCCAACTAAGGGAAACTCTAAAACATTGGGTGATTATGCAAGAGTTAAGACTTAGCCCGGGAACCTGTAGTTACTCACTTTGCTACTTTACAAAATTCTGCAAACAACTCCTGTGTCAGGTGTGAAATAAGAAATATGTGTTAGTTACCTCCAGGCACATTCTGAAGCTTGTGGCATTCTCAACTACAAAACACACGTAGGACTTTGGGTGCTATATAAAAAAGCAAGTACACATTCTTATGGCCCAAAAGAATGAAAAGGTCAAGTAACACAAGTTTACCTTTCTCTACGTCTTTCCTTTAGCGTGCCCACACTCACTCAAAATAAAAATTCCAAGGCATCAGATTCCACACATTAGGTTCTCAGTGTTGAACCACTAACAATTGAGATCACTGGCAGAGAAGCCCTGGGGATAAGATTTCTGGAGGACGTGCCCTGTGGCAGCCTCCTGCTCCCACAGGTTATTGATACAGACCTGCTCCCTACATCTTTCCAAAGGTAAACCCTCCTAGATTAAAAACATGTCCCTGCAGACCTGCAGAAGCAAGAGCCATTCCCTCTTAACGCGTGCTTGAAAACACTTAGCCAGACTTAAAGAAGAAGCGATCGACTCTCCTCCCCACGGTTGGTTCTCGCGACTGTGACTTTCTTCCGGGGGCCGCAGGTGGGTCCTTGACGGGCTCCGCGATCCTGGAGCAGCTGCGCACAAATGGCGCCAGCTGGGCCTGCAAATCTCCGCCCGACCGGCAGGAGGCGCACGAGGCAGAGGGTCCGCCGCCTGGCGCTCCCGCGTGTCCCCGCGCGCCCTCCTTGCGCCGCCGCCCGCGAGGATCCCGCGGCTCGCTGGGCGGGGCGGGGCGCGGGCGAAACGGCCCTGAGTTGGGCGCGCCGCGCGGCAGCGGCGCGAGCCCGAGGGGGCGTGGAGGCGCGGGCGGCGTGCGCGCGCCGGGCGTGGGCGCGGGTTGGGGTAAGAGGAGCGGGCGCCGCGCGAGCGCCGGCAGAGGGACGCCGGCTACCCTGGACAGCGCATCGCCGCGCAGCATGGTGAGTGCGGGCCGCGCGCCGCCCCACGGGCCGCGCTTCCTTTCTCTCCTCCGCCCGCGCACTCGGCGGGAACCGGCGGCGCGGGCGCTGGGGGTTCGACTGCTAGAATCCGCGGCTGTTGGCGGGGCCCGGCCGGGTCCGCGCGGGCGGGCCTGGGGAGGGGGCGGTGAACGTTTGGACGGGGGCGCGCGGGCCGGAGCGGGCCCTGTGGTCACAGAAACTTTATCGGGGTCGCTCCCCGGGACCTCGAGGCGCCCACTCGCGTTCAGCCCCCTGTTGCATGCACGCGGACGCCGAGGACCCGGCCGCGCCCGCCCGCCCGCCTAAGCCCCCGGCCGGCTCTCGCCCACCGGGACCGAGGACCGCTTTTCCCGCGCGCGGGACCCACGCTGCCTCGGGAGATTCTGGGGTCGGGGCCCTAACGGTTGAATCCCTGAGCCCTTCTCGCCTGCACCCGGGGGTGTGTCTGCGCGGCCGCCCTCCCCGGCCGGCGTCGGGTGCTTTGGGGTGAGTGTCGGGGGTCCTGCCCGGGGGACCCCGCCCGGCCCGTTGGTAAGGCTGGCTCCTCCGCCGCTAGCTCGGCTCCTGGAGAGGGAGGGTGTCCCGGCGTCCAGCGGCCTGCCCGAGAGTTTTAGCAGCCCAGCCCGGTTCTCTGGATACAAAAAGAGAAATGGTGTTGTGCTTCGCACGGAAGAACAGCCCTTGGCAAAATGTGAAATCCACATTTGTCTTCCGAGGTCCATTTTCTGCCTTCGCCTCTCTCCACTTGAGGGCTTGTTAAAATTCACTAATCTCCTTTTCCCTACTCCACCTGACCCTAATCAGCCCGAGGTTTTGCCCCCGCTACTGTTTTAGGCACACAATTGCCACTTGATTGTATGTGAAGTCTGATCACTTTTTTTTTGAAATTCCACCTTTCCCACCACGTTCATATTTTGTTCACTTGCTTCATTTTTGTCTTCATTTATTATTTAGCATGCTATATATTTTGTTTCTTGTTTATTGAGCATCTCCACCAACATCTAAGTTTCAGGAAGACAATTTTTTTTTCCTAACACACACACACATACACACACACACACACCACCACCACCACCACCACTACCACCAGTGCTGGGCACACAGTAGGTGTTCAAGAACTATTTAAAGAAAAATTTATCCCAGTAAATCAAAATACTTTCTGTTCATGCACAACTGGGAAGCAGTGTTCACTTTGTAATGACTGGGTAATCACTTTGAGGATTATCCCATTGACACTGTGATGATGAGAGTCTCTAGTGATGTTTGGGAAGAGGTAGATATTCTTGGACAGTGGGGATTCAATTTTGTGACCCTCAATGGTAACAGTATAGGTGGTCATCTCTTATACCTGGTCTGTCACTTCATGCTCTTGACATCTTGGCATCAGAATAGCAGGTATTTTAGGGCTAATTGGCTCTCTCCTTTGTTCCAAAGTATAGGTAGGAGATTACTTGAGTAAGGGAACAAATTCAAGGGTATCTCCTTAACTGAATGAAAAAGTTGTGAGAATTAATCTAACAGCCAGAATCAAGGATAGGCCCTTCTAAATTTTATCCTATACAGTTGTGCTACTACTACTTTTGGTAGGCATTTTTCAGTAATGTATCTGAATCCAGATTATCTCACTTAAAAAATGGGGCAGGGGATTGGGGATATATAGCCCAGTTGGTAGAGTGCTTGCCTCACATGCACAAAGCCATGGGTTCACTCTGCAGCACCAAACACACACACAAACACACAAATAATAATAATGGGGCAGGGAGAGAGAAAGATTGGGGGTTGAGTTTATATATAGTGGGTCAGTGAGAGAAACCCTTTTGAATTCATTAAGAGCTATATGACATGGTTTGTTCTTAGTCTAGGGAGTATGTTTATTATAATTGGAGATCAACTGCTTAATGAAATTTAGAGGAGCAAACTTTTGAAAATGATGTTTTTTTAATTGTGACCTCATACAGGTTGCTTGTTCTGTGTTAACATCTTGTCCAGATAGGTGGTAGAAATTAAACGTGAAAAGAAAGGGAGATAAGCCTGTTTTTGAAATCAAAGCCAAATAACCCAACATAAATGGAAGATACCTTATTCTTTGGTTCTTAATGATATTTGTTGGAGATTTTACTGTAAGGATTCTGGTCAAAATATCGAGTCTTTCTATCCCTTCAAAGTGTAGCATTTTCAAGAAGTATAAGATTCATTTTAAAGTATCCAGTTGGGTAGGCTTAATTTTGGAATCTTTAGCAAATGGTTGCAATTTAACCTAGCTTCCTTCAAAACATTTTAGTCAGTTTGGGCAGTTCAGGTGCTGTCATAGTCTGAAAGGGACTGCTGAAAATTTAAACACATGCATTTCATCTCCAGTTATACTCAGAAAACAGGGTTCTCCTCTTCAGGGTTGTGCCAATAACCCATCTTCATTGGACAGTTAGGTATGTACCATTTAACTTTGCAGGTGGAACTTTTAATTAGGAGTAAATGCTGATAAAGGGAAACAAGTTTTGGTGGAGACTTATTTGGTGACTCAACATGATGAAAGTATGCCAACAGAAGTAGCTCATCATAATTAAAAAATAACACTTTGCCGGATGTGGTTTGGGTATGCTTGTAATCCCAGCTGCTTTGGAGACTGAGGCAGGAGGATTACTACCCTCAGTAAAAGCAAGGCACTAAGCAACTCAGTGAGACAATGTTACTAAATAAAAAGTACAAAATAGGGCATGGGATGTGGCTCAGTGGTTGAGTGCCCCTGAGTTCAATCCCTGGTACAAACACATTTGTATTTTCTTCTCAAATTAGGGCATTACCAGTTAATCACTGACTCTGATAAGGAGCCATTTTTAAGAATTGTTAGATTTTCAAAGGCTCTAATTAAACTGTTTAATAATTGGAGAGAATAACTTGTTTTAGAACTTGAGATCTGGTGTCATTCATGGGTTTGCATCTCAATACCAACATTTCACTGTGACCTTGGATCTCAGTATTTTCTTCTGCGAAAGATAATACTTTTTCATAAGGCTGGGAGGAACAAATAAGATGTACTTTGTGTCAAGCATAGCGCTTAGATTGCTCAGTAAATACTATTAAAATGTGTTCTTATTTTTTGTGTATCTGTTTTTGATTGAGACACTAGATGGTATCTCTTATCTATTTCATATTTCTCTGTCTTTTATGTAATTTTAATATATATCTTACATTGCTCTGCATCAACACTATACAATAGGAACATAATGTAAACCACATGTAATTTTCTAGTAGTAACATTAAAAAAGAGAGACTAGTAGAATTAATGATGTATTTTAACCCACTCAATACAAGTTTCAATGGAAAAAGGTTGATAACATATTTTACTTGTTTTTTCCATAAAAAATCTTCAAAATCTGGTGTGTATTTATTCCTATAGCACAGAGCAATTCAGACTAGCCACATTTCAGTTGCTCAGTAGGCACATGTATTTAGAGGCTGCTGTGTAGCACAAGACACCCTAAATAGCACACATCCTCCAAATTTACATGTTGTCTACTAAGTCCTTCCAACTGGGGAGAGCTCACTGCCACCTAAACCCAGCATTGCACAGAGGAAGCTACTCATCTTTCAGACCCTCCTCTCTGTTCCCTCTCATTGCCAGTAATTCCACCAGCTCTTCAGTCTACTGTGTCTGAAATCTGATTCTTGTTCTCTTTTCTTTTATGTTGTTTATTGTCCTAAAATTCTTAATATTCTTGTTCAAAAATTTATTCTTTTCAGCTCTTTCTGTCATTTTTACCTTTTCTACAGGCGTCCAATTTTATTGTCTGTTTTAAATTTCTGCCTCTATTGAAAAATGTAGTTCTCTATATAAATCACTGAACTCTACATTCTATTCTTTACTTAGCCCTTTTCATGTGAAATTATAAAATGGGTTCTGTTTCATAGCTTATTCCTATGCTTAACCTCTTTCCTTTTTGAAATATCCAAAGAAGAATACTGAATATGATAATCTGGTATTAAAATGATCCACCTAAGAAAAGGATAAAATAAGCCACAAAAGGAAAAATGAAATTGTTTATTGAAATTTTATTACCTTCCAAGAGGCATAATGGAACTAATAATAACAAAGACTATCACAACAGTGATGACACCCTACATACTTTATAAGAAACAGCACTGTCCTCTTTGCCTGGTGAATGAAGGCACAAAACAGAAAACAGACGCTGGACCAAGAGTCAGCACACCCAGTGTCTAGACCTGGCTTTAGTATTTACTAGATCTATTCCCTTGATCAAGTCCTTCTGAGACACTCGTTACCTACCTGCTAACTGGGTGTTATCTTTTCTACAAGATTGTTAAAATCCCAAGGGGCCTGTGCCCCTTTTTACCTCCATTGGCTGCATGGCTTTTCCCCCCAGAGAGCTGGATGTTTGTCTTAATCCTTTCACAATCAGACCTGCCCTGATTATGCTGCTCATCAGGTTACTCATTTACATACACTTGAACCACTCGTGGGTTTTTGTTTTTTTTTTTTTAATTTTTTAGTTGTAGATGGACACCATACCATTATTTTTATGTGGCACTAAGGATCCAACCCATTGCCTCACACATGCTAGGCAGGTGCTTTATCACTAAGCTATAATTCCAGCCTCCATCTATGTTTTTATTTACCAAATCGTTTATTTCTTACTGGAATGCAAATTTCCTGTGCCCAGTTTTGTTCAGTAGTGTATCTCAAGCACCCAGGTTGTTGCCTGACGGGGAGGAAGTGCTAAGCTCTTTTGGCTGAGAAGCTGAATGCGAGCTCTCCTGACCTGCTGCACTACTGTTCTCTTCACATCCCCCATGGTGGTTTGAGAAATGAACATTGGCTTTTCTAAGATACTGTGTAGTTCCTTCAAATTGCAGACTCTCTTGAGGCAGTCAATTTTATTTTATTATAATCATGATTCAGCTTAGACACGTTTCAATAACATAGCTGCTTCATTAATGCACATGTGCCAGTGTAACTTTTAGTAAAAGAGAAAGTGCATACACTCCTACAACTATGTTTACACTTCAGTCATATTTGTGGAAGGAGCCAGGTTATGTAATTATATTCAAATGATGAAATATGTAATTTTAAATTCTTACAAAATTAAAACATGCATTTCCGTACTTAAGTTTGCATTTCATGGTATAATTTGTTGAAGGGGCCAGGTTATGTTATTTTTACATCATGAAATCTATAATTATAGCATTAAGTTCTTTCTAAAATGAAAAAGTCTCAATGTAACCAAAGATGTGATACATAAATTTGCAGAATAACTTTTACTTTATATGTATTTATAGTAATTTTTAGCATTAGTTATATCTTAAATATCTCATTTATTAATCAGTTAAATATTTTCAATGCATTTTTGTACAATTCACTCTTTTGATGCTTCCATTACAAGAAAACAAATGCTGTATCAAAATACCTTCCTTACAATTAAGAAAATTGAGTTTCAAAAAAGGTAAATGAGGGCTGGGATTGTGGCTCAGCAGTAGCGCACTGGCCTTGCATGTGTGAGGCACTGGGTTTGATTCTCAGCACCACGTATAAATAAATAAAAATCTATCAACAACTAAGGGAAAAATATTTTTAAAAAAACTAAATGATTTATTCAGAGGTACACATACTGTGGGTAGCAAAACCAGGTCTTAACCTTTTGATCTAAAAATGACACCGTTTCTACTATTCCATATATTCTAGCCATTAGCCAGCCTAAATATACTCATATAAATTCAACAAAGTACTTTGGGAGAATCACTGTGACTTCTCTGTGTAGTTTCCACCCCATGAATTACAAGAATAGATAGATATTTATGGATTTTACATATATATATGTTCACACACATATATGTAAATATATAAATACATAAAAAATAAAATGCTCTCGTATGTATATGTATGTTATAAATATATATTATATACATATGTATTTATATATATGTAATATACATATACATACATACACACAAACACACAGGTTGGATGTCCTTTATCTGAAATGCTTGGGACCAGAAGTATTTTGTATTTTTTTAGATTTTGGAATATTTGCATATAAATAATGAGATATCTTGGGGATGGAATCCAAGTCTAAACATGAAATTAATTCGTGTTTCATGTATTCCTCATGTACAACCTGAAGGTAATTGTAATACTTTTAGTGCAACTGTGTATTAACTGTGACCTATTACATTAGGTGAGGTGTGGAATGTTCCACCTGTGGCCTCATGTCAGTGCTTAAAAAGTTTCAGATTTAATTTTAGATTTTGGATAAGGATGCTCAGACTGTAATATGCACATATATACTTAAACATATTAAATATACAAAAATCTGTTTCCATTTTGTATGTATAGAAAATGGGACTGACAAGGAAAAAGTGTTGTTTGTAATGGAGGTGTTCATGAACAAAATATGCACATATTAAACTTATTAGAATAATAAATTGGAGCACCCTTAAACTAGACTAATAATTTTCAAGTCACTGTGTTTTAATAGAATGCAATATTAAGACATTGATCAGAAAGAATAGCAGTAGCTTTGTACATACATTCTTAATTCATAAATGAAATTTTATAATTTGGCTTTATTTCTAGTACTTTTAACCATTGAAACATATTGAATTTTTCATGTGACTAAACATAATTTGGTTTGTGAAATCTTGAGTTTCACAGATAATAGGACTACCTTATTTCTTCGATAAGGTCAAAAATTTATTGACCATTAATGAGTTAAAAATTAACTCATGCCCTTAAAGAAAAAGACAATGTGCCCATAATGCAAAAATAAGTTTGAGCCATTTTCAGTGTTCCTGGAAATCCAGTTCTGTTCCCCTGACCATCTCTGCCTCTGGAAAGTCTGTGTAGTGCTGAGGCATGGCAGGAATAAAGGAAGTCTGTGCTTGGAGCCTCTGCTCCTGTTCTTTAGGCTTTTCTTAAATTGTTATAGGGAAGGCAGTCTTGGAACAGCAGCTTCCTTGACTTTGGGACATCAGATTTTATGGCTGTTCTAATGTCAGTCATGAAGTTATACTTAAGAGGGAGGGTGCTTTGGACTGTCAGGAAAACTCTCAGTGGGCTGTACTCTCCTCTAGGGCAACCCAACCAAAATTGTTCTTGGGGCCTCTTTACTTCCCTGTCTCCAGAGGTTAGGCGATTGTTATCTCTTGTATTTTCAACGAAGCCATTATCCTACCTTCCTTTGGCCTTTTCTGCTTTCAGACTCCTAAAAAGAAATGACACAGATCACAAGTCAATCTGAGATTTATTGCCTGAAGTCTTTTTCAAGGTCACAAATGCAAAAAGCAACCAAGCTAGTTTCATTGTTTTGTTACTCGTGTTTCTCTCTTAAAGAAGAGCATAGTTATGATATCAACCCCTAACAAGTCCTACCAGTGCCACTAAAATGCTGCCAGGTTCATTTTGCAAACTAGGTTTATTGTAATAATTGTTAACCTTTACAGTTTAAAAAGTCGATGGAAACATCCCTGTGTTAATACATTTCTGAAAAGAACACTAATCTTATGAATGCTTGCCTCATATAAGCTAGAACAAGTATCTCTAATAGTCTTAAGCCCTTAGTGTGAACTTCGAAATTAATAGTTTTCATTTGTCATTCTTTTGAAGGAAAGAAATATGTTTTCTACATTGAATATCTGAGTCTTTAAAATTGCTCTCAAGGATGCATGCAAATACATTCCTTCAATCGTTTTTTGATTAGATATATTCAACACTTTGTTCATTCAGCATATACTCAGTACTGCTCATTACAGATTGTGTATAGGCACTATCAATTTAAAATAAAAGATAGTCTCTGCTTCAAGAAATGTGTAGCAAAAGTGATGATTTGTCTCTTCCAGTGCAGTATACCTTAAGTCATCAGAGAGCCTTCATATCCTACTCAGGCTACTAAATGTGCTTCCATATCTATATCCTTCTATCTAATACCTAGTCTAATAACATGACTGATTATCATACACAAAATACAGATTCTATGGTATGGGTAAATTTTAATTTATCATAACAAGTATGTGGTCAAGGCATGCAGAGCCAAAATATCAAGGATTAATAAGAAGACAAATCTTTGTGACAACAGAGTACTCGGTAGACCAGGCAATTCAGTGAAGAGGAAAAAAGAAAAACCAGTGGTCTGAGAGATAGTATAGATGAGGTAGTGTGGGTTTGAACAGGACCCCAGGAATCTGACAGACATGTTTAAATGCACATGTGCAGACTGGGCGTAGCCAGACCTGCTGCATGAGAATTTCTGAGGGAGAGGCCTGAGAATCTGTATGCTAGGAATCACCTGCCTCACATTTGAAATCTGATGCTCTAGGAAATACTTTCTAGCGGAATGTTTAGTATATGCTTCCTGAAGGAATTGAGATCAATATTGAATCACAACTGGGTTATATTTTGATATGCAGGAAAAGGGAGGAGTGTAGGATTGAGCTGCACATCCTGGTTAGAGGAAATAGGTGGGTAATGTCCCAGAGAGTAGTAACAGATGTATTTGAGAGACACTATACAACAAGCATTTTATGGATGAGGTGTCCACATGGAGCTAGCTCACATGTAGGTGTGTTCAGTAGTTGCTTTTTGGATATGTAAAGTCTATGGATCACATGATTATGGGGCTTATACCAGGGAGAGATGAAATCAAGTCAGATTCTGAAGTTTTAGACTAAGATGTTTCTCCTAGATTTTGTAGGTGGTAGAGAATGGTCCAGTTTTTGATATATAGAGAGTCCACTGATAGCAGCATCATTCAGGAAGATTAATCTAATTCCCGTAATCCATGGGGCTGGAAGGGCCTGGGTAAGGAGGTTATAAGGGTTCAAGTAACACGTCTCTGCCTTTCACTTATTTTCATGTTGTCAACTTTTGAAAAAAATCTTGCTGCACATTCCTGGGTTCAAGTCCCTATTCCATGTATTACTAGGTTAGTTATTTGAACGTCAGCGGTCTCATTTATGACATGTATAATAACTAGCACATAGAGAAGGTGGGTCAGATAGGATAGGACATTTTAAGATTCTCATGTTACACAGGCCAGCTGGTAGTAGACTCTCAGCTGGTGCAGATACTCACAGAAACTGAACCATTTCATCTTTACAATCCTTTCCCCACCCCCTCTATGCCTAAACAGGAGATATTTTAAAACTATCTTGATTAGTGTATATGCATTTACATTTTTAAAATTCTCAAATCAAATTCCTATGATAATGGATTTGAATTTTAACATGCAGGATTTTTTCTTAGAAGAAAAAAAAGTAAAAAAGATTCATTACCTGATTTCTGATCCTTATCTATAGGATTAATTCTGCTAGATAATTAGTGAACAATAGTAATTAGTGAACATAGTTCATGTTTGTTTCAAAACTATTTTTGTCTTAATGTTCTCACCTATAGATGCATTGGTATTACAAAACTGATTTTTTTTTGGAAAATTTTCATGGATTTGAATAACAACATTGAAAAATCTCAAGAGATCCACATAACCATTAAACCTCAGTTATCTGCCCAATCACTGGCATCAAATTGTCTGTCTTGAGCTTCTTAATAGTCTTTAATCTAGTGCCTGAACCCCTAAAAGTCACACTGCAGGAAAATATATCTTCCATTCTCTGTCTTTCCCACCAAAATATGATAAATAATTGGATTTGTGTATTGTTTTGGAAATAATAAAGAGGATGCATATATGCATTTATCTTCTTGTCAATTTTGAAGTAATGAAATTTGATTACATGTTTAAGTGGATAAATGGGAACAATAAGTGAAGAACAGGCAGTGTTAGATTAAGTGGAAAAAGGAGGAAACACAGGTTGGGTGTATTAGCAACTAATAGACCAATTGGACTGGAATGAATTCCTGTGCAAGGGACTGACTTAAGACAAGAAGGGAATATTTTGAACCAAACAGAATGACGTTTCTAGGTCTCTGGTCAAAGTCCATAACTCCCTCCAGTGTAAAACGTTTTCCTGCTTGGTAAAATAATTTTTTTTTTTTTGTACCCTTTGAATGGAGGGCAGAATTTAAAGGTGCAATCAGGCATCCCTTGCTGAAGACAAACTAATCGGAGGAGAATTTTTGAACTATATATTTTTAGAGAAATTTATTTAAAAGTGATATTTTTAAGCCCTAAGTCATGTTCTTTTGTACTTTTTATTTTGTAGGGCTTCTGCACAAAAATATCTTTGTGCAGTAAGTTGTTTTATAGAAAACAGAAAATAAGATGCAAACTACTTTGAGAAAGGCAGAGTCAAGTTTCTGAATTTGGTACATGTTTATAATAATATATGTTCGGGAGGGCATGTATTTTTAGGTTTCCTATGTCTGGCAATGCTTTCTTAGTTCAGTAAGTAATTTCTTGGTTAAAGACATTTCAGTAGAATACATGAACTTTGGGGTAATATAGTAAAAATACCAACTAACCATCACCACAACAAAACTGTCATTTTAGCCATTTGGAATACCCAATATCTTAATGGGGTTAAAAAACAAACACAATGAAAATTTTCTTAGAGTTTATTGGTATTTGTCTTTCTTTCCAGAAGTCACCTTATTTTACACAAGTTTGCAAGTTCCTCTCCTGAGCTAAGTGCTCAAATAGGCCAGTTTGCTAATGTCAGAGGTGTCTTGAATGCTTGGTTTATTTGTAATGATTCAAGGGATATTTGATTATCCTTTGTTCATGTGAAAATAGATGGTATCTGCTACTCGAATTCCCTAGATTTGCCAATGATCTTGTACGTACGGTAGAAAAATATTAAGGGTTTAACATTAGATTTTTGTGGCCTTGTAGAGGTCCTATCCAGGTCTCTCTTACTTTTTGTTTTGGTAAAAACTTTTATTCAAAGTGGTAAAAAATATGAAAATTAATTGTGGTAGTCTTTAGAATAAATTCTGCAATTTAATAGTGTTGTCACTATTTTTAAGATCTTGGAAGTTTTTTTTATAGCTAAGACCTCAATCTTATAAGGAGCAAAATAGACAAATATTTTAAACATCCTATTAGAGGTGTGACAGAATCGAAGCATAGAAAGTCACTTCTTCAACACATCTGTGGCAGACTAAAACTGGAGTCCAGGTCTTTGACTTCTAGTTCTTCCCTGTTTATAATAGGAAAACATCTTTGGTGTTGCCATAGAAATGTGGAAATTTCTGAATAGACATTTGGATCCATGAGACAAAAAAAGAAAGTCCGTGTAGTTGTGGGACCTTGCTACGAGAGAGGTGGCATTACAAACCAGAAGAGACTGCTCAGGGAATAGTGTTGGATAGATTAGATCTCTACTTGACATCTACAAAATAAATTTCAGACCACTTAAAACACTGAAGAAAAGTGAAGCTTTAAAGTATTAGAAAATATAGGTTATGGAAGGAATAATGTCTTAAATGAGATTAAAAAACATAAATGATGATAGATTTGGACTGGGGTCATACCTGGAAAAAGAAAAAGTGATAGGTTTGACCACATCAAAATAAAAATAAGGGCAGGCTAGAAGAAGGTATTTTCAATGTACATACACAAAAAAAGTAACATCCAGGATATAAAAATGACTTTAAACACAAGTCAAATAATCCATTAGGAACATGAATGAAGGATATTCAAGACAGCTCACTGCTGGGCGTGGTTACACATGCCTGTAATCCCAGAACGCAGGAGGCTGGGCAGAAGAATCACAAGTTTGAGGCCAGCTTTAGCAATTTAGACACTGTCTCAAAATAAAAAATAAAAAGGGCTACGTATGTGACTCATCTGTGTTCAATCCCTAGTATCAGTTAATGAATACATACATACATACACACATACATAGGTAGCTCACTGAAGAGGAAACTATATTATGTGAGTAAACATTTTAAAACTTGCACAACTGCAATAGCAATATGGAAATGCAAATTAAAACCATGGTAAACACATGGACTTGGCAAAAATTAAAAACAGTAGCAGGTTCTGTAAATTTTTCAGAGCAATGTGAGAGTTTTTACAAAAATTAAAAATGCATTCTTTAAACAACATAGCAGCTCCACAACTAGATTTATTCCTAGAGAAATTGTGACTTGTGAACATAGAGATTTGTATAAAGCAGCACTTTTCATAATGACAGAAAATTGGTAACAACCTAAAATGTCCACTAGTAAAGAAATGGACACATAACAGTATAGAGCACCCACGTGGTGGAGTGCAGCCAGCAAACAAGGCTGGGGCAGAAGGAGCCACAGAAAGGCCAGTGTGTACGGTGTAGTGTATATGAACCCAAATGCCCAAAGCCTCTTGTGAGTGTCTGGAAATCTGTAGCAACGGGGAATGCAGACAGAAGAAGCGAAGCAAGGTCTGGGGATGTGCCGAGAGAATGACATCCCCATCTATTGTCTTATTTCTCAGTGTCCAGCACATGACAGACACCCATAAACATTTTTTGAATTAAATTAATTTTAAAAGATTTGGAGCAAAAATGATATAATTTTAACATGCATGTGTTTGTCTTATTATTCTCTTCATTTCTATGCTTCACATCTCCCCTTCCAAGTTAAAAATAGGTTTGGATTTGGGATCTGCATTAGAGTCTCAGATCAGAATTCGATTAATTAAGAACTGCATCCAGGACACATGAGCCACAGGGCAGGAGACCTTCTGTTGTTCTGTTAAACCTTAATCCTGTTGTCTTGGCTAAATGAATCGACAGGTTGCCTCCATGCAGCTGTAGAGAACTGATAACACAGAAGGCTGGGTTTGTCATTCTCAACATCTGTGAAAAGAATAAGCCAATTTTCCCATTATGGAAAGACAGAATGACCAAATATAAGCAGTAATAGCAACAAATACATCTGTTCCTTACTTCCCAGCAGCTATAGGAATCTCTTCTTTGCTCACTCAACTTCACAGCAACTCTGGACGTTGCTACTGTCATTCCCTTTTTACAGACAAGGAAACTGAGGCAAGTCCAGGTGAGAGAGGGAAATAAAGGAATAAGGAGAGCATTTTTACTCCAATTGTACACCATAAATATTTGTTTCCTAACCAGAAGTCAGTTGTGAAGGGCTCTCAGGAACCGGTAGTGTCCTTTCCCTTCTCTCTTTTCATATGCACACCTCATTCCAGTGTTGTTTTTGAGAATTGTATATTGATTGTCCCATGGAGCAGTGCCAAAATTCAGTGAATTGCAACTCTCCTTTTTACACCATTGAATTTCCTCTTTTATTTTTATTTTTTTCAAGATGTCATTCTTGACAAAAGCACTAAAGGAGGATGCTTCTCTAGGATGACACTCCCCTTGGAGATAAGTCTGATGGCAGTGGGAGTGGAAAGCCGTGACAGTATGTCCCTGCATTGGGATGCGAAAACTTACAACACTGAGGTGCTGTTACCTTCCATGTCCTGCCTGTCATAGATGCCTTTACAAATATGAGGTTGTTGACTCTTCACAACAACACTGTGAGGTTAGGGTGATTAGCCCCATTTCCTAGATAACAAAGATGCTGCTCAGAGATAATGGTTTACCCAAGGTATGCAGTTACTTGGAGTCAGAGTCAAGACTGGGACTTGTGTAAACTCCCATTCTTTGCAGTGAACCATGCTGAATGCCATGCTACCTCTTGGCCATACCCTGAAGTGACCACTAGACTCAGGTTTGGCTGAAAATAATCACAACGTGAGTGACTGGCAGGAAGACACAGCCGTCCTATAAACAAGTCACTCATCATTAGTTCTGTGAAATGGGGCAAGTGGATTTATTTCTCCAAGCCTTATTTTACCAGTCTGTCAAGGGGGAAAGAAAATACCTACCTTATAGAGCAGTTAAGAGAAAGAAAAGAGATAATAGGATGCAATGTATCCAGTACAATGGCTGGTGTCTAGTGACACTTTCTTGCTACTTTCACTTGTTATTCCTGTTATCATCATCTTCTGTAGTGTATGTAATGAAGAAATAAGTGATGATGGCATTCTAAAATTGGGAAGTTCTTGATGTATTCTAAAATGGAAAAAAATAATAAAGAGTTAGCTTTATGACTGCTGTAGTAGCTAATGTGGAAGAATGTAATCTTTTCCCTTTTTGTCAATCACTAAATAAAAATAAAGGAAAAGAAAGCTGACCACCATTGTCACAATATGGAGACAGTTTACTATTCTGATGGGAACAGTTGCTCTGCACTGAAGCCATTCAATCATGGGTCAGCCTGTTTTTTTGTACCTGCTTCTAGTCAATAGTAAAATCTCCTTATAAAGTGACCAAACTAAAGAGCCAGAGAATTAGAATAAATCATGCAATGGTTTATCTTGGTAACTATAGCCAATGAAGCATGCAATATTCTGGATTGACTTTGTTTTATTCTACTAAGGAGTTAAAAATGCTATCCAAATCTAAAACTAGAAAATAAATCCCCAAAGAGCAAAAGGCATCCCCTAACCAGTTCAACTTAGATTGTAGTTAAAAAGGAACTCTGCCGTCATCATTTGCTTGATTGCAAAGAAGAGAAATCCATGTGTGTAGACCCCCGCCCTGCACTGGCAAAAGTCCAAAGGAGACCATTTGGAGGAAGGTGCCAGGGGAAAAGGTTTTAGAGAGGCCCAAGCAAAAGAATTGGTTATATCAATAGATATACAGTGGTAATAATATTTCTGTTACTTTCTGAAAGTGTTCACTTCCGAGAGCTCTAAAATTGTTTAAAAATGGGCAAACCTGAAAGATTTTTTAGCACAAAATTAGGAAGGGCTTTCCAAAAATAAGAAACATTTAAAGCTAGACCTTTTGAGCTGGTTTGGAGGCTCTGGCAGGGGAGCACAGCTGCACCTGTGCCTTGCCCTTGACCACAGCCTGTCCCCCTCATCCTAGCACACAGATTCTGGAGGGATACACGGGGAGAAGAAAGGGGAAGGGGACACCTACCAGCCAACCAGATCAGCCTCATCAACCCTGGTGATCAGTGCAGTGATGGATGTCACAGCCAGATCTCCCCCACACCCAGAACCTAAGGTCCCTCACTGGAGGTTTTCTAGTATGGTAGGTAAGTGTCTATCAGAATTGTGGAAATATTTCGATGGAAAGTTGAAATAGATGTTTATGACTCTCTGATATTACAAGAGCTGAAAAACTGCTCATTCATCTGAGGTTGAAAAAAATAACTGCTTTTTGAGCTCTTTTTCTATTCAACATGATAACTGAACCATGCAGAGCTAGTTTTTATGCTTTTACCTTGTGAATAGGCAGTGAATCCTTACAATAAAAATTGACATTTTTCTTTACGTTTTTAAAATTATTTTTCATAAAACATAAGGATGAATTTAAGGAACAGAAGTACTCAAACTAAAGATTTTCAATATATTTTACCTAAAGATATAAATCTTTTGTTGGTCAAAGACACAAAATTTCAGTTTGACAGGAGAAATAAGTTTACAAGATCTATTTTACAACATGGTTATTAGCTAATAACAATATCCTTGAAAATTGCTAAGAGAATAAATTTTGAGTGTTCTCACAATAATAAATAAAAGAGATGTGAGAAATGCATGTTAATTAGCCCAATTTAACTGTTCCATTTATATTTGAAATATACATATTTTAAAACATCATGCTATAGACTATTAGCATATATAATTTGTATTTATCAATTGTAAATCAAAAGATGTAAATCTCTAAGGTTAGTTAATCTGCTGGGTGTAATATTAGTAATCTACATGGTTAAAGTTCATATGAAGAAATCAGGCTGCATTGTATAGACTGGTTAAAAAAAAAAATCTGTTACTACTTCTACTTTCTATGTGCTGGATACATAAAAAGCTAGAGACCCAAGTTCAAAGGCAGATTTTAACATCATAATCCAGGGATCATGTTGGAATTACATGTGAATAACAACTCAAAAGTATACTTACTTTACTGATTCTAAAATGTATTGAGACGCCTTTATGCATAATTGATATTCTATGAATCTTTGTCTTCATAAAATCTTTGTTTCTAGGTATATGTCTCAATAGCAGCCAATTCATTCATCATAAAAAGGATGAATATATATATGCACACACATATATGTGTGTGTATATATAAATAAAATTGAAGTCCAAGACCACAAAACTTGTTATTTTGACTTGCCAGACCCAAGTTAAGAATGTAGATCTCTTAATGCATATTCTGGTGCTTTCTGGCTTATGATGATTATTAATAACTTTGTAGTGAAACATTAATCTTTTAGCCCTTAATCTTTAAGGGTTAAATGCATAGATATTCCCTTAAGATTTTACAGAATTGGGAAAATCCATTTTGGTTAATATAGGACTTCTAATTAACATATCAACCCTGAATTCCTTCTATATTCTGATATTTTGCTAAATGTATGCAAGCTGCTCTTATGGGTTTGACATAAATTTGCTTTATGCTAAAATATTTTAAGATGAAGTAACTATTTCTGGCATTGAATCAAATAGTTTTCTTTATTAATATATTTAAGTGACTCTTCAATTAGAGAATTCTATGGACTGAGGGATAGCAAACTAAAATGAGCCTAGATAATAGGTGAAAATCAGCCTGCATCTGTCTAAGAGACTGTGGTAAGGTTCTCTTTCTATCACTTCCCACTGCTACCATCATAATAAGTTTCTGAGACTTAAATCTCCTTACTGATGAGACAGTGGACATTAAAAAACATTAATAAGCAGCTGTTTCCCCACCACTCCTAGTTTGTCAGTGAAACAAAGGAGGTGCTCTCCTGCAGCCCTGCCCAACCCAGCTTGCCCGTCCTTGTAGCTGAGAGGATCCTTTGGATGTCCTGCCAGGAGCTGCCTTACTGTATCTTGATGGCCAGCCCTGTGTGACCTGCCAGGCTTGCTCCTGGCTGTGTCCGAGTCATTTACCCTTTCAACCCTGGGCTGTTTTTTAAAGCCATGCAAATGAGTTAACCAGACTTTATCCTTTAAAAGCCAACAATAATTTAAAACAAAAAAAATTGATAGTCTAGCAACTCCTTTGCCTTTTTAAATAAATCTAACCCCAATACACATTTATTTTTTACATAGTTGATAAGGAAACTGTAAGTCTTTACTTACAGAACTAATTTGGCCGCTATTGGAGAAACAAACAGAACCACGGAAAGTGGAAGCCATGCTGTCGTTAACTGTCATAACTCCTGTGTTGCTATGTCCATTTCACCATCCTGAAAACACCCGCTGGAAGAAAACTCCAAAATGTTCTCAGCTCGCCTGTGCACACCTGTGATCTACTACCCGCTAGTGTTACTGCATTTATCCTTTCCCTTCTGTAGGTTGAAAGGAAAAACACTAAATCTTGCACAGCGGCATTAACTACAGTAGTTAACACTCTCTATAACAATACATCTCTGAAAGCCATATCTGAAAAGAAAAACCAAATCATCTTTGGGAGCTAAAAGGCTAAAACTAGGCGAAGACTTCTGCCAAGAAAATATTCTAAGAATTATGAAAGTAATTGTTAGAATATTTTTGTTTATTTTATAGAAACCAAGTACTTTCTAATGGACAAGGGAACAGATTGAGTCATACCTGTACACTTTTTAAAGATAATTTGGGAGTATTCTCTTAAATTATTTTGATGTCCATGGTTGCACTTTTCTGACTGCACTTTGATTTTTATTGTACATTCATAATTATTTCAAATAGGCAATTATTATTTTTAAAACTTTCCTTCCACCCTGCTAAAAGTTACACCGATAAGCATTTAAAAGAAGACCTTGCTGGCGTGCAGTTGAACTAAAAAATGGTCAAACGAATGAAATGCCTAAAGCAGCCCAACTCATCACACAAATCACTGAATTTTAACTTCAAAGGCTGCAGATTTTAGTCTCACTGATTTCAGGTTTGTCTTCCCTGTTTTTTTTCTAAATTACTCATCAGTCCTATGTACACCAGATACTGGCATCATACATGAAGCCAGAACTAGGTTAATTTGGTCATTATGAATTTTACATTATTTTCAGTAGTAGCTTCAAAAACTTATATAAGAATGGATGGCCATAGGGTTGCCAGCTGGGGGTGGAGGATGAGGACCAGGGGAGTGGGCTTGAAGCTGCTTTTACTTCAGAGTTGATTAAGAAACTAGAACTTCTGCACTCTGAAGAAGGTGGGCTGGAAGTTACAGGAGGGTGCTGAAGCCTTACAAAGCCACTTTTCTGTGCTTCTGTTGCACATTGCTGCTGCTTCACCTAACAAGGCCACTGAAATCTTTTGGCAGGGGTGGGGGGCATGGAACAACCTTACTTCTTTTTTTCTGAATATTTTAAAACGGGTATAGAAGGACTGTATAACAGTTTCTCTCTGTTGGCAGGAAATCCAAACAGATTTGTCCTTGGAGTTTAGGTACAAACTCATGCTTTTCCTCCCGAACCAAACTTGCTCTTCAAAAACCCAATTTAAGCTGTATGTGGTGGTGCATGTCTGTGATCCCAATGACTTGGGAGGCTAAGGCAGGAAGAGGGAAAGTTTGAGGCCAGTCTCAGCAACTTAGTCAGACCCTGTCTCAAAAATGAAAAAAGCTAGGGATGTGCTTGGTGGTAGAGTGCCTCTGGGTTCAATCCTCAGTAATACAAAAAGAAAAAGGAGAAAAGAAAGCCCATTTAGGTCAAGGCTACTTTTTTCAAATAGGCAGTTATTTTTAAAACTTTCCTTTCACCCTGAAAAAGTTAACACAGATAAGCATTTAAAAGAAGACCTTGTTGGCATGCAGTTGAACTAAAAAATAGTCTAATGAAGAAAATGCCTAAAGTTACTTTTTCACTTGGGGAGGAGTACTGGGGATTGAACTTAGGGGCTCTCTACTACTGAGTTACATCCCCAGCCCTATTTTGTATCTTATTTAGAGACAGGGCCTCACTGAGTTGCTTAGTGCCTTGCTTTTGGGAGGGCTGTCTTTGAACTCGAAATCTTCCTGCCTCAGCCCCCAGAGCCACTGGGATAATAGGTATGTGCTATCGTGCTTGGCTCAAGGTTACTTTTTCGAGTTTTTGTACTTCTTGTTGCAAAGAACCTTGTTGCAAAAGCCATGGTAATTTCATTTTTGGTGATTGTTGAAACTTTAGAGTAATTCTTCCTTTTTGATGAGTCTTGTGCTCTGTCTAGCAGTTTTGAGGCTGTGGAAGGGAGAAGAGGCAAGAATAGAAAGAATGGGAGGGAAAAAAACTCATTGTCTCTTTAAAACTTTAAAGTCGGAAAGGGCCTAGGGGGTCACTTTATTCATTAATTCTTTTTTTTATACTGTAATTACAAAAAGCTATGGTCTTAGAGGTTTACTAATAGCAGGAATAAAATGTTTCTTTAGGAAGCATTTGAACTACAAAATGCTTTCTATTCATTAGAAAAAGGGTAGTATTCTTAATAGCTGCCATTCTGACTGGATTGAGATGAAATCTTAGAGTAGTTTTGATTTGCATTTCTCTAATTGCTAGAGATGATGAACATTTTTTCATATATTTGTTGATTGATTGTATATCTTCTTCTGAGAAGTGTCCATTTAGTTCCTTGGCCCATTTATTGATTGGGTTATTCATTTTTTTGGTGTTAAGATTTTTTAGTTCTTTATATATTCTAGAGATTAGTGCTCTATCTGACCTGCATGTGGTAGTAGGCTCTCTATTCACTTCACTGATTGTTTCTTTTGCTGAGATGAAGCTTTTTAGCTTGAATCCATCCCATTTATTGATTCTTGACATTCTTGTGCTATAGGAGTCTTATTAAAGAAGTTGGGGCCTAATCCAACACGATGGAGATTTGGGCCTACTTTTTCTTGTAATAGACGCAGTGTTTCTGGCTTAATTCCTAGATCCTCGATCCACTTTGAGTTGTTTTGTGCATGGTGAGAGATAGGGGTCTAATTTCATTTTGTTGCATATGAATTTCCAATTTTCCCAGCACCATTTATTGAAGAGGCTATTTTTTCTCCAATGTACATTTTTGGCACCTTTGTCAAATATAACTGTAATTATGTGGGTTAGTCTCTGTGACCTCTATTCTGTACTATTGGTCTACAAGTCTATTTTGGTCCAATACCATGCTCATACATTGCTGGTGGGACTGCAAATTGGTGCGACCAATATGGAAAGCAGTATAGAGAATCCTTGGAAAACTGGGAATGGAGCCACCATTTGACCCAGCTATCCCGCTCTTTGGTGTATACCCAAAGGACTTAAAAACAGCATACTACAGGGACACAGCCACATCAATGTTTATAACAGCACAATTCACAATAGCTAAACTGTGGAACCAACCTAGATGCCCTTCAGTAGATGAATGGACAAAGAAAATGTGATATACATACATAATAGAATATTATTCAGCATTAAAAGTGAATAAAATCATGACATTTGCAGGTAAATGGATGGAGCTGGAGAATATAATGCTAAGTGAAATTAGCCAATTCTAAAAAACTGAATTCTGAATGACTTCTCTGATTTAAGGATGCTGATTCATAATATTCTGCGTGGTGGGGGATGGGAGGATTAAATTAACTCTAGATAGGGCAAAGGGGAAAGGGGGAGGGAGGGAAATAGAGGGAGTATAGAGGTAGGAAAGATGGTGGAGTGGGATGGTCATCATTACCCTAAGTACATGTATGAAGATACAAAGGATGTGACTCTACTTTGTGTACAACCAGAGATGTGAAAAATTATGCTGTATATGTGTAACATGAATTGTAATGCATTCTGTTAACATATATAACAAATTAAATTTTTTTTAAAAAAAGGGTAGTCATTACCCTTTCATAAAAGTGCTCACTTAGCAGGAGTCAAAACAATAGCCAAGTAGATTATTTTTTAAAATAGGGATCAGAGCCTTATATTTACATAGTATTCTTTCTTTTCTTAGAGTAAATTAATTAATTTAAGTATCTGTTTTGCCATCCTCGGGATTGAATCCAGGGCACTTTACCACTGAAGTGCATCTCCACTCCTTTTTAAATTTTATTTTTTTTGAGACAGGGTCTTGCTTAAGTTGCTGAGCTTTGCTTTGAATCTGTGATCTTCCTGCCTCAGCCTCCTAAATTGCTCAGATTACAAGCATGTGCCACTGCCTGGCTAATTTTCTTCATTTTGACACAATATCTTGGCAAAGGCATTGGCTTAGTTACACATGGTGTATAGCTTGTAATAGATAACTTTTGTCTTTACTCATCAGCCTGTTTTGGGAGACCGTGATGACTGATGGTTGAACACTGATGAGTGAACTTAGGTGAATTAAGTTGAGGTCCTAGAAGGTGTGTAAAATAACATGAACTTAAAATATCTAAAATTGGCTTGTTACACACTCTATCCATCATAAAGCCAAGGGGGATGTCCTTCCCATTTTTGTGCATACACAGCTTAGGCTGCAATTGCTGTTGATGATTTTGTTGTTGTTGTTGCTATTCTCATAATGGCTGCTAATGTGTTCAGTTTGACTTGATATTGTCTGGGTTAAAATGCTAAAAGGAGAGGTATGAATTTTTTTCCTTTACCTCTTAGAAAAAACTTTATACAGTGAAGAGTGGTACAGCTATCACTTTAGTGATAATATGCTGCCAAACAAAGAAGTGTTGAATAAGGATTTCAGAATTTGGATTGCTTCATAAATTTCCATATTGGTTGGTTTTATATCTTAAAACAAAAGAAATGTGTAAACAGTCTGTCTATATGCCTCTCATTTTGTCTCTTGCTCAATATAGCAGTAAAAGAATACACATTTTAACTTACCATAAATACATTTAAGAACTATTTAGTTTTAGAATATATATACAAATAATATAGATGTGAGCATTGTTTTTTATTAACTTTAATTTATATATGACAGCAGAATTTATTACAATTCATATTACACATATAGAACATAATTTTTCATATCTCTGGTTGTATACAAAGTATATTCACACCAATTCGTGTCTTCACACATGTACTTTGGATAATGATGACCATCACATTCCACCATCATTTCTAACCCCATGCCCCCTCCCTTCCCCTCCCACCCCTTTGCCCTATCTAGAGTTTGTCTATTCCTCCCATGCTAGATGTGAGCATTATTTAAAAATAAGGAATAATGACTTATATTTTTTCCAAGAAATCATTTAAAAGGTTTGCTTTGTTTTCATATCCAAAAGGGTACCACTTGTACATGCAGAATAGCCAACCTGCTTCCCCTCTGGTCAGTACTTGATAACCAGAGCACATTCGAACAGAATCTCCTTTCATTGCTACTGTTAATTGTGAAAGAGCTTTATTCTTTCCCCATGTCCCAAAATTCAGAAACTGGTACAATTCCAAGTTGTCCTGAGTACAGATATCTGTTTTTGGATTAAATCTCCAAGGAGTTTTATATTCAGTCACCACTTCCTGTGGCAGTTTAAATTGTAATACTTATAAATATCTTGAATTGCAAACTTAGCATTCTTGGCTTTTTTGCTCTTTGCATATTGAATCACAGAATAACTTTTTAAAATTTTTTTAATCATGAAATTGAAACTTTGTTTTTCTGTTTAGCAGATTTTTTTATTCAGTTAAAATTAAGGCAAGTTATTTAATATCTTTTAACCCATAAAGTTCAAAGTTTTCAATGCTGTAATTATTTCTGTGAAATTGACAACAGTTGCATTAAAATAAGTTGGAAATCATTATATTAATCATTATTATTATAGTTTTATATAATCCCAGATTATAAAATTTTATATTATATACTGAAAGTTTTTTATATGTATTCCACATCTAAGACAATGGAACAAAATGTTATGAGATAAATGTGTTTGGATTTTATTCCCATACTCTGGGAAAGAAGGCCATAACTTTCAAAAGGACTAGAAAGAAATTAATTCATTGTATTCGTTTTTAATGATATGCATTTAGTAAAATATCATTTTCCTTAAACTTGGTGAATACCTGTATAACCAATGAATTAATTCACAAATCGCTTAAGCCTCGTGTGAGTATATTTTAAAGGTGTTCAAAATCTGTTCTTATGATTTAGGTATGTTTATATCATTGACCAAGCACTGTTCTGTGTCCAGTGATGCCTTGTATCTATAGCTTATGTTTCACCAATTCTCCTCCCACTCCTCATGAATTTCCTACAGTGTTCTCCACCCTCCATCCACTTCTTTTCAGCAGTGCTTCATGGTTGCTCCTGATGATTCTGGTCTGTTATTTCATGACACCTGTGGGGCAGTCTTCTTCTCTCACTCCGATCCCCTTTGCTGGACAAGGCATTGTCCCTTGAGCACTCACCCATGCATCTGTGGAGAGCTGACTACCTGTTGAGCACTGCTCCATACAGTGCTATTGTCTCACTGAGTGTCTCCATCTCTGCTGGGCACTGATTTCTCTCTAGCTCAACAGGAGCTGTGACACAATGGATCTCTGCACATACTAGACTTTATTCTGTGGAGAAGTTGAGGAGAATGCCTGTCTCCTCTTTGCTGTTCTGTTAGATTGCAAAGCCTCTGTTTTGCAATCCAATATTTTTGTAAGTTACGTGTGCCCTATTTTTCATCACTGCTTTCTCTCTGCCTGGGATCTGTGAAGAATCCGGGATATTACCTCTACTGCATTTCACATTACTTTACTCCTCTCATGTCCAGGGATTGGTTACTGAGGTTGTCCTGTCAGTATCTGGCTGCTGCACCAGCGAGCCTCCCTAGGACCAGCTCCTCTCAAGACACTGCTCAGGTTCTTGTGCAAAGTGGACTCTCGTGCCAGCTTGTAAAGAGGCAAACCATCTGCAGCACTTGGCCACATGTGGCAAGACCAGAGGTCAAAGGGCATATGTGCCTTCTAGTACTTCAGAAGACTGCTGTTTAAAACATGGGAATTAGTAATTTTTAAACATTGGTGTTTGTTTCTTTAAAATCTAGAATAAAAACATTTGGGGGTATGGAGATATGGTAGAGGGCTTGCCTAGCATGTATGAGGCCCTGGATCCATTTCCCAGTAAATGAAAAAAAAATATTTTTTGATTAGGGTTTTACTAGTTGGTGATTTCCACTGAGTCATGGTCCCTTAGTATTATTTGTATCACTGCTGTCTTACTCTCTCTCCAATTTAAAAATAAAGTGATACTTTGCCAAAGCTTTTCCAGTGACTCTCTTCTTTTTGTTCCCTACTACTCTTTACTTGTCAAATATATGTTCATACATATATACATATATATTCATATATATATTTATATATGTTCATACATATTCAATCCTGATAATCCTCCAAGCCTGTTAAAGAAGAGCATTGTCAAAATAAAAGGAGTCAAAGGCGGACCCTTAATGTTTTCTATCCCATTCCTGGTGTGATTCTGGCAAACTCATTCTTTCATTAACAGAGGCATTTCATAAATGTTTCTTTAAAATTATTTGTTATGTATAATAGTAAGAAGCATTTTGACAAAATCACAAAAGCATGGAATATAATTTGCTCCAATTTAGTCCCCAGAACTTCCTCCCCTCTGCCCCCAATCCCCCGCCTCTACTGATCTTTCCACAATTTTAGTTTAGGGTTTTTTTTTTTTTTTTTTGGATATACTTGATGTTGGGATTCACGGTGCTATGTTCACGCATCTACATACAAACGTTTGGTCAGATTCATTCCACTGTCTTTATTTTTCCTGTCCCTCCTTCCTCCCCTTAATTCCCTTCATCTACTCTAGTGCTCTTTCCTCTATTTTGATGAAATTCCCTCTCCCTTTCTCTCTCTCTCTTTTTTTCCAACCTTATTTTAGATTAGTTTCTGTGTATCAGAGAAAACATTCAACCTTTGGTTTTTTGGGACTTGCTTATTTCACTTAGCATGATAGTCTCCAGTTTCATCTATTTACCAGCAAATGCCATCATTTCATTCTTTTTATGGTTGAGTAGTACTCCATTCTGTATAGTACCACATTTTCTGAACACCTAGTATGTGCCAGGCAAAGAGGGTCTTGACTGGTTTGTGAGGAGGTGAGTGGCTTGGGAAAACCAAAATACAGCTGGGAGGCATCCAGGCAGAAGCAAGAACATATATGCCATGGCACACAGAGGATGCATAGTGCTTTGGATGGATGTGCCTGGAGCAGAGTGCACATGGGGAACTGCATGGAAAGAGGTCAGAAAAAAGGGGGAGAAGGTTATTGAATTCTGCAGCAGTCAGCCAACGGAGTTAATACAGTGACTTGATTTTCTAAAAGCTTTCATATTTTATGCTAAATTAGAAAAGTAGTTCCTTTTGTAATGTTCAGATGAGTACCAAGGAATCGAGGTTAAGATGCCTAGTGTGTGTGTTTGAATTACCTTAGAGCGGTTCACTGAGCAGATGTACTTTCCTTCCACTGAGTTCTGTAATTTTTGTGTTATATTAAAATACTGGTAATAGTATCACTAACACTTGTAATAATAGAAATAATGAGGCTGTTACTGAAGTAGGTTGCTTTGGGACTCTTTGTAAAATTTTAACCTGTTTTACTGTTAACAAAATGGTAATCTGACACATACTCAGGACAGACTGCTGTTTCCCTTGAGGGAAGCCCTGAAAGGTTGCTTTTATTAAAGGCAGGTCCTTCTCTTGCTATGGGAATGGAGCTGTGGCTCACCTGGAGTCTTGTTCTCTTGTGGTGTTAGTGGGTAAAGCAGAGCGGAGACAGTTGTTAAAGGGCCCTCTTGATCTGTTCTCTGAGCATCCTGGAAAGAAACATTGTGGGTGGACAGCTACTGGCTTTACTGATCTTTTGAAGGTAGTTGGATTTTAGTAGCTTAGAGTATGTGATTTGAGATTCAAGATTTAACCAAATGTGTGCTGATTACTATAGAGAATTGGACTGATCACTAATCTGTTTGTATCAATACAAAATAATAAAATATTTGATGGAAATTTAAGTTGCTTGTCAGGTACTTAGTCAAAAATTTCTAAGTAGGATTATACTTTGTAGACATTTTATATGATGATATCTATTTTATCAAACCAACCCATTAAAAATTGATTTTCTTTTCCAGCTCGAGGAGAGCATTGTACAACTTTCCTGTAATTCCATTAATTTTCTAGATTTTAGTTGTAATAGTTGAATTATGTAATTGATGTATTGATAGTGTGTTACTGTTAAAAGCTAAACACTGGGGCGGAGGTATAGAGAGGAAGCCTCACCCCCCCTCCTCCTCTCTAGAGGTGATCAGCTGAAACAGTTTGATGTGTATTGTGAAAAAGAAATTTTTTTTAACTTGGACACACATGCTAGGTAAATAGGTATACTATTTATTTATCTAAGCCAAATCTCCTTAAGTCAAATTTGTGCTTTGTTATCCAACTTCACCATGGTTTCGTTTCTTAGAGAAAGGCAGTCCTTGAAGTTATAGAAAAGCATTCCAGAAGGCTATTTTTCCTTTTACCTAGACTATTTAATTTCATTTTATTATTTTAATAAAGGTGTCAAAATTTTGAAACAAACATGTTAAATTGGGAGAGGAGACAAATATATGTCTTGGAATTCGAATTGATCTTGTCAAGAGGCAAAAATAAGGTGGAAATGAAGATAAATTCAATAGGGATAAAAATTTAAATTGCTATATAGTTTTAAAAGTTTATTTGGAGGAGTGTGGTAAGGCTTGAATCGTATAGCTCACATGAGAAAACCTTGTGGTGCATATCAGCAGACTGACACAGCATCTGAATCCAGTCCCATGATGCTTTAATAGAAATATTATGACCTGATCAGGAGAGACACAAGTCTTATCTCCCTTCCATGCCACCAAAAGGAAAAGAAAAGGTATATGTATTGTATGTGAAAAACTGTGTGTGTGTACACATATGTACATATACATATATATTCATAGAAGAAATTGTTTGCTCTTTGGAGGAAAGAAACTTCAAAAGAGAAATTAAGAAAACATGGGTCCTGTTGGCTCTGAGGGTAAACCTAGCATTGTGAGTGCTTAGAGTCATTCAAAATACATTAGAAACCAAATCAACATATATGAGAATGTTAATAAGGTACCCAAAGTAATATGAAAAAAGGAGCAGATGAGTATTGTGAATGTTTAGAAGAAGAAAGTTTCATCAATTCATTCAAAAAATATTAAATGCCCTTTGTGGTCAGTCATTGTTCTCGGGGATTTTGGGAGCTTACGTTTTTGGTGGAGGACCCAGACAGTAAACAAAACAGCCAGTGATAAGTTTGGTAATGACAAGGGCTAGAAGAAAAAGTAGAGCAGGTCAAGAGATGGCCAGTGATTCTACAGCACAGGCCCAGACCCCACAAGCAGGTGCCATCCTCCTCCTTGGAATTGGACCCATGAGAGATGACCAGGGAGATGTGTAAGGAGCTGTCATTTGACTAGACCCTAAATGAGATGGAGAGCCACGTGGGAGGGCAGAATATAATAAACAAAACTGCAGTCATCATTTCTGGCCTTTGTAAAGTCTGTTTATCCCCTAACTGAAATTGTCCTGCCGACTCAGAGTTACCCAGGAATATTGCCAGACACTGCAGCCCAAGGAAGGAAGGTGAGCCCTGCTGGCTGTCCCATCTCCTGACATGCTGTCATTTAGCCCTGCTTACTTCGTCTGACACCCAGGCTCTGGAACCTCTCCATCTAAAGGCATGAGAACCCTGAGGGAGGGTGCTGCGCTTTAGTTCAAGCCTGATGTGGCCACAGTGCTCTTGAGCCTGCAGCTCAACATCTGTAAGTCAGGAAAGATTACCAGCTTTTAAGGCTGTTGTGAAACCATGGATGGTATACCTCAAATGCCCAGCACATAATAAGTGTTTGATAAACAGTAGCCAGTATTACTCACCATATGGTTCACTCATTTCTATTTTAAGATGTGATAACCAAATGTAAGTGTTCCTCTGATTTTTCAGGACTTAATTTAGACTAAGATTTCAGTTTTGGAAATCATTCTGTAAGACACACAACAATTTAGAGTTGTTGTACCCCCACCCATTGCCTACCCTCAACCTAACTTTGCTCTCTCCAGAGAACACTAGTGGGAAGGTGGGGATATGGAGTGAGTAGGTCCCCGAAAGGCAGTTCAGAGTGTCAGTGTAACGTGTGAATAATACACACTGTCAGGTCATCTGCATGGCAGTCAAAAGAATTGGATGTGTTTGTGTCTGTTCACTTATCAGTCGTCTGAGCCTTTTAGTTTCAGTCACAAATGTGAACACAAATAGTTTCTTCAGATACTTGAGGGACTGGCTGGGAACAATCGAGTCTGCCAAAAGAAGTTTCAACTTTTGACAACCATCCTGAGCCCTTTTACAATATAAAAGCCTCATTATGTTTGGCTCATAGTGTGACTGTACTCTAAACTGCCTCCCTTGTCCCTGAGAGGAGCCATACCTCCTCCTCTGACTGTACAACTCAGCCTTGACCCTAAGCCTTGACCTGGGAAACTACTAGGGAGTGTCAGATTAATCCCAATATGCTCCATTCCTCAGCTGGCTGTCCCAACTCCTAATGTGCTGTCATCGAGCACTTCAGACTTAGTTCACTGTGAAACACAAGGAAGAAAGGATTTGGATCCATGTCTCCTTTTACATGTAAGAGTCTGTTTTGTGATCTTGATGCTTTTGCTAATTTTAAAAAGCACTGAGTTTGTGCTGAGGAATTGCTATTCTGGTTGTCTTCAAAATGTATAAAACTATCAACAAAATTGAACAAACACTGAGCTCTTGAATCACTGTTTTTTTTATATAAAACACAATGTCATGGTAGACAGATGCTAAGAACTACAACACGCTTAATACAAAGAATGGAGAGAGAAGAAAGGAAAGAAAAGAGATGGAAGAGGGGAAGGTAACAAAGGAAGTGAAGGAAGAGAGGAAGGAAAGACAGCTGAATCTGGGGTCCTTTAGAGATCAGAAGCAGCACAGCAGGGTTTTGTAGTGGGGTTCGTTTTAGCCTTTCCTCCTGCCTCGGCTTCCATGAAATGGCCCTTGATCCTGGTGGTTAAATTCTGACTGCAGGGCAGCCTTTTCTGAAGAAGAGGTGGGCTGTTGTGGTGTTCTCGGTGACCCCAAGCTCCACGCCTTCAGTTCACAGACATGAAGTGGCCTTGCATTGAAGACTTGGGGTAATGTTGACCCGTCTGATACAGTTAGGGTGGGAGTTTCATTGAGCATCATGGTGGCAACAAGTAAAATGTGACCTTCCTGGCTTTCCTGTCTGCCACATATCCACAGAAGGTGATGGCTGACACAGGAGTGTGTGTGTGGGAGGGGGAGTTACCCATTTAGTTGCCAGGAAGACTGTCCCACCTCCAAGCAGTCTTCTGCTAGCAGAAGGAATAGGCATAGGCTATCAGCCAGGTGTTAAGCAGTGCTGCTTCCTGGGGTAGGGATGCCATGGCATAAGAGGTGGTAGTGGTGGTGCTGGCAGTGACAGAGGCAGTTGTGAGATAGGGTAGCACCTGTGTTAGGGTGCTCTGCCTTATGGCTCTTCAGTGAGATCCATTTCTATTGCTTATGATTTTCTCTAAATTCTACTTTCCATGTGGAATCACTTATCTTTAGTGAAGACATCTTTAACATGCTATATAGTGCAGTTCTGCTGGCTACCAATTCTCACTTAAGCATATGTGCAGATGTCCTTACTTAACTCTTATTTTTGAAGGATATTCTGGTTTCTTCCTTTGCAGTCCACAAGCAACCACTGATCTGCTTTTTGTCACTATAAATTATATTTTATAGAATTTTATATAAATGGAAATATGTAGTATATATTCTTTAATCTGGCATGCTTCGTGCAGCATAATAATTTTATGCTTTACCTGTCTCATTATATGACAGTTCCCAACTTACCACCTGTTGGTGGACATTTCGGGTTTCTATTTTTAGCTATTACAGAGCTGCTATATTTTCATACCAGTCTATGCATGGAAATGTTCTCTTTTTTCTCTTGGGTGGATACCCAGAAGTGGGGTGCTAGATCATACAGTGGGTGTATGTTTGTTTTTACTGCCAAACTGTTTTGAAAGTGATTGTTCTATTTTACATTCCCACCCACTGTAAGAAGTCATCAGGGACACATCCTCCTTGCTTCCATCCTTTCTGCTCCTTAGCTATCTATTGCACACAACCACAAACATGGAACATGGACTTTTTTGTTGGGGCAAGGAGTTTTAGAAGTGTGTCCGGGTTAGTTGGTAGAGTGTCCTGAGACCTTGGGATCTTGAGACAGTCTGGAGAGGAGACGTTGTGCCCATGGGTAAATGTGTTTCCTTGGCCGAAATAACTTTTTTTCCTGTGTGATGGGGTATAGCCAAAGGATGACTAGAGAAGAGTCCTCAAAAGTGTGGAGCTCGGGACAGCACTTGTCTTGCTCAGTTCTGAAGGCAGGACGGTTCCCCTACCTTCTGATCTATCTTGTTTCTAACTATCTTTAAAAACCCATCTCACTCTTCACTCCTGTATCTTTCACCCTGATGGGTAGGCTCTCCCTCAGTTTCTTGCTATTCACCTTTCTGTATGCCTCACCTTCCCAATTATCTGTATGCTTTTGCGCCAACCACTTCTATGTCTTCAACTATCTGACAGACATATAAACTCATTAAAAATGTTGAATGAAGCAGAGTATGAAGTTGGTTTTTCTCTGTTCCTGGATTATGCTGATCTTGAGTTGCCCAGCATGCTTTTCCATTTGCACAGGTAGAACTTGCACATGTATGTTGTTGTTTTCCTGTCCAAGCTCTACTGCATCATTCTTGGCTAAGTGTTTGTCTTCAGTTAACTAACACCACAAAATTCTGTGTACTTTGCTTATATTTTACTCACCCAGTGTAACCTCCTTACTCGCTATGTGAAATGACCCAGAAATCCAGAGGCGATTTTTACTAGGCTTCTGATTTTCCTGCGTTGGCTGTATTTGTCTTCCAGGTTACTAGAAAACCTGGCCATGAACATTTACCAGGTGAGTGGTGCCCAGTGTGTTTGTCCAAGCACCTGTCTCTCCCTGGTGTGCTCTTTCTTTCCTCCATCTAGACGATGGAAGAATATTTCAAAATTCAGCAACAGCTTTATCTCTTCCTGGAAGCTTTCTCTTTGGGGGAGATCTAAATTAAAGTACTTTTCTGTCTTCTTATAGTACATCTCTGTAAATCCCTCATAATATTTAAGTACTGGCACTGAGATTTTCAATTTACTTGCTGGTTAGTCTTTCTAGACTGAAAACTGGAATGCAGGAACCGTGTCTCATTTGACTTTGTGCTTTAGCATCTAACATAGTACTGGCTTGTGGCAAAGCCCAAATAATGGGTTAATAAATGAATACATAAGTGAATGAAAGAATGCCGTTTATATTCATCTTTTGCATTTTCTGCTTTTCTTCATATCTTTACTTCTTTTGTTTCTACTCTTTCACTTTGAATAAGTTTCTGCAAGTTTATAGAGTGAGTTTTGTGGCCTTTTAATTAGTTTTACTAGCTCTACAAATTTTGGAAAATGGATTTTGAACCTTAGCAAACAAACTAAAATGTTAAATATTTGTTCACAGACATGGCAATGGAAGATTTCATTGATATCCGCTACATGGGCAGGTACATCCTTTAGGTTCTTTAACCTTCTCTGTTGAGAATCATGGGCCTCTGGACAGATCTGCCCATTCCAGCAACCACACAGATCCTATGCTGTCACACTGATAAGTTAGGTAACTGACAAGTTAGGTAACTGACCTTTCTCAAGTCAGGAGGGCTCCCTACATGGAAGCCAAAGTTTAAAGTACTGTTGAGAAACTTTCAGGCTTGATTTAGCCAAAATAATTTTTATAAAGATGTTATGAAATAAGGAAAACACAGTCATTAATGCCTTGGTCAGCAGTAGTAGGTGCTAGTAAATGTAGTCCCATCCTCCCTCCCAGGCTTCCTGAAGTTCCCAGAGATCTAAATTCCCTGGAAATTTCTCTCAGCATCAAAGACACGAATCCAGAACAAGTCCAAGTGGCTAATGCCAGTTGCACCTGGGCAGGTCCTCTTTTCAGGTGCCACCAGTAGATTTCTTCCTCCTCTCTGGCACTTATGCTTTCTTTTGGTGTCACTCCAGCTGTTGAATCTAGAGCTTGTTCTGTGTGAACTTCCTGAGGCTGCGCCATTTAACCCACAGCCAGCCAGGGACCAGTCTGCTGGCCCAGAGTCCTCGTTAGCCATCCTCTTCTGGAAACACTGGCTTGTGCTCTTTTCTCCCCTTTGTTTGAGGAGGAGTGTTAGACCTACAGTGTGTAGAGGGTCAGGGACAGTGTAACAGCAGAAGTGCATGGATCAGAGGTAGATCAAATTGACAGTGGCCAACTTAAGATGCTTAGCAATATTCATCCCCAGCCAAGAACAGTTAAGACGACAGTAATTAATCTGGTGCACCCAAGTGACATTCTTTACCATAACATTAAGTAGATGTTAAAAAAAAAAAAAAAAACTTTGAAACAAAGTTAAAAAAGATTAGCTGTAGTACACAATTTCCTTACTTGAAAAAGTCCTCTTTAAAACTTAGATTTGGCCTCATGAAATATAATGCAGCTTAATTTCCATTTAAAAATTGCATTTATATTCTTCATAAGACTTTCCCTGTTGCTTACACATAGCTCCTCAGTTGCATCAGTGGGAGTTGCTTATGGAACAGTTGCATTCCAGAGGTAAAAGGCATTGAGTTTAAATGCAACAAGTCTGTTTTCCAGGAAATGAGAAATGAAAGAGATTGTTTCCTTCCAAGTCTCTGCAAGCTTTTGAAAGGTGAGACTGCATTTCCTGTTTAAGTCTTTGCAGTCAACACTCCTTGAAGCTGGGCCCTTGGAGACTGTAACTGTGTGTTGGGGCAGTAGCATTTTGAGAGTTGAAAAACGAATAACCTTAAATAATGTTTTCTTTCTCTTTTTAGGAGCATCTAAAGGCCTTCGATGATGAAATCAATGCTTTTTTGGATTATATGTTTGGGCCTCGAGGTGAGTGAGCTCTTGAGAGCAGGAAAAATGCCATTTAATTATAGAAAAGGATTATGTTGTCTCTGGTGTCTTGAAAACAGTATAGCACCCTCACCTTTAATGTCCTCCAAGAACATCCCACAGGGCCCATTTCTCCTCCTGTTTGACCTCACCTGGTACTGGAGTTCTGGGAGCAGGAAGCAGGAACACAGTGAATGACATGCAGTGTTTTCCTCCAGTGCCTCTGTAGCTTTTCCTCTTCCCTCTCCATTCTTCACTGCCTGGTCATCTGTAGAATTCCTGCCTTTAAGCACGGGTGAACTTTCTCTGCCCCGGCCTTTGGAATGAGCTTGGAATTCTCAATCATTCCTCCATCACCAGCAATTTAGACTGTCATGGCTCCTAACAAGCTCTCTCCTTCCGATCATTCATGAAGAAGCATCAGCTGGGATAATATTCTGAAGACCCAAATCATTACTGTGTTCTATCTTACAGTTCATCAGTGTCTTTCTACTACCCTTGTGGTTGGACCAAAGTTCTCGTCATGGACAACAGACTCTTGAATGATGTAGCCCTAGCTGCTGCACCAGTCTTCCTTACTCAGCTTTGACCCAGGCACTGGAAACATCTTTTAATTCCTCAGATACATACAGTTCCTTTATGTGCTGTTCCTTGAGCATGGACGACCTCCCTTCTATTCCCGTTCCACTTCCCAGTCAGGTCTGCTCCTTCTCCCACTTGAGATAGATACCAGTTGAAACGTGCCCTTTACGTGAGGCTCTTTCCTCTGTGGCGGCTTCTCACCAAGCTTCCTTCTCGGCACACTCCACTGTTAACCCTCAGCAGGTGTGCCATGAGGCAGAAACCAGGGCTGCTTTTCTGCAGGGCTTATCACAGTTCTGGGAATGTAATAGGCACTAGATATTTTGCAAATGAATGAATTCTAGACAAAATGTTTTGTTCCACTTGAGCCTTGCTGGTTCACAAACCTGTAGAAAATCCATTGTTCTCTCAAGTTATTTCCTCAACTCTGTTAGGTGGAAAAGAAAGGAAAACTTCCTTTTTTCCCCCTCTATATCCTCCTTAGATATTGTTTTGATCCCTCTCAACCCCCAGTTCTATACAGGCTTTGTAAACGGTTCCATGTTAATGTGATGATTTATATAGGTGTAATGATACTCTGTTGGAGTAGTGGCTCACACATGAAATCCCAGTGACTTGGGAGGCTTAGGCAGAAAGATCACAAGTCAGAGGACAGCCTCAATAACTTAGCAAAACCCTGTCTCAAAATAAAAAAGGCTGGGGATGTAGCTTAATGGTAAAGCAGCCCTGGGTTGAATCCCCAGTGTGAAAAAAATTATACGTGTGTGTGTCATGGATTGCTTTTAAAAAAAAAAAAAAAACTTTTTCCATATTCTCTCCTCTTGGTGATCCTGTGGGTAACCAGGACAAAGGATCTGTCTGTGTACCTACTTTGATGTATTCCATACCTTGCAGGTCTAGTGGGTGTAAAGGAGGTCAGGGTAGAGGGTGCAACCTCCTGCCTAGGCCTGCAGGATACTGGGAGGAACTATGAATTAGGTGACTGGCTTTCTACTGGAGTCAAAAACGTCATCTCTGAGCCAAGTTCACACTGAACTTCGCTATCAGTAAGATCAGCATGATGTGGAGTTACGTGGATATGAGCTCTGTGGAGGAAAGGACTGCATTCGTTTTCTCAGCTTTTAATGGAAGCTCTCCTCTGTAGCAAGGAGGTTGTACAGTTGACACCTGAATCACACATCCTCCCCGGTGACAGGGTGCTCAGTATCAATCCTTTTTCCTTCCTCAAGGGACCCTAGCTTAAATTGCCTGGCATGAAACCCATTAAGCTTCTAGGTGTCCCGTCTTCTGATTATGTACACGTGGTATCAGTACCTGACACAGATGTAGAGCTAATATTTCTCAGGTTCTCAAAGGTAAGAAACATTACATTTGTTCCCATGTTTTTATTGGAGCATTATGACCATTCTTAAGAACTGTAGCAAAAATTTTTAGATACAACATTTTTAATAAGACCTGCTCACTGTCTCCTAGTGCATATACTAGAGTTGGAAAGGTAACAGCTTTCCAATTATTTCAGATGTGCTCTTTTCCTAGAGCTTACTATAACAAAGTACTGCAAACTAGAGGGTTAAAATAACAAATTTATTCTGTTTTGGAAGCCAGCAGTCTGAAATTGAGGTGTTGGCAGGGCCTCTCCCCCCCTGAGGTGATAAGGAAGAATCTCTTCTGTGCTTCTGAGTTTCTGGTGGTTGTTGTCAATCCTTGGGGTTCCATGGCTTGTTGATACATCATTAGCCTCCACGTGATTCTCTCTTCTGTGTCCCTGTATCCAAACCTCCCCCCTTTAGAGGACATCACTCACCCTAATTCAGTATGGCCTCAACTTAACTCAGTTACATTTACAAAGACCCATTTCCAAATTAGGTGACATTCAGATACCAGGAGTTAGGGCTTTGTCATATCTTTTGGTGGATACACCACCATATAGAGATAGTATAAGTTACTTTTCCTCAAAAGCAAACTGGGGGATAATATCACCTATATAATAGGATTGCTTTGAGAATAAACTAATGCAGGCTTCGGAACAGAATAAATGCTCAGAAACAGTTATAGCCATAATAAAATCATCTTGTTATGTAAATGAGGAGCTGTAGTTATGAAACAGTAGGAAAAAGCTTCCTTCAGAAGGCAGGGCCTTTTATCTGGGCAAGAAAGTATGACTCTTTAAGTTTTTTTTAAGTTAGATACATTTTATGTGGGTGCTGAGGATCGAACCCAGTGCCTCAAGCATGCAAGGCAAGTGCTCTACCGCTGAGCTATAGCCCAGCCCGCAAGGATGACTTTTTACACAGAAATGAACATCAGGAAGTGGCACATAGCACAGGCTTTGGTTATTAAGAGGGAGGTGGGTGAGAGTTATCTTTATTGCCAGGGGGAAAAGCGTACAGAGTAAGGAATGGCACCGGTCTCAAGGCACTTTTTCCAAAAAATGGTGCCGCCTTTAGGACAGGTGGTCTAACTAAAGGTTGGTAGATAGAGTGGGAGTAGTAGGAAGAGGGACTAAGACTAGGGGAGTCGATCAAGGAAAGGGCATTGCCTATTGGCAAAACCAGCTCCTTAAACTGTTTATGGAGAATAAGAACAGTATGCCATTTTTGTAATTCTGGGTCTTTAAACAAAAAGAGCAAGTCATTGTGTCTACAATTGTTCCCAGGTGTTAACAGTTCTATGATGAAGCTATCACATGGACTTTTTTCAGGTTTTTAGAGATTCAGGGCACTTGATGTACCCAGGCTCTCACCTCCCTGCTGTTCATTCTTCCTGTCTTTGTTTTCTTCTCTCACTTCTCAATCATCAGCTCCAAGCCTTTGCTATCTTTGGCTGTATTATAATCCCAGGATGCTGTTTAGGATAATATACCCACTCCTGGTTTATTGTATAAATGATTCTAGGCAATGTGGTTTTTAGAAATTAGGGTATAATAAAAATATGCCTTCTGACTATCCAGATTTTCCCTATGGGGGATGGGTGTTAGCAATGAATAATGGGGGAGGTGGTGGATATGTAGCCTTCTTGGTTATCACATGGACAGTGTAATCACAGCCCTTGTTTTACTTAATAATGGCCCCACTGTGCAAGATTGGTAGACTCAAATTTGCCAGCATCACTAAAAATAATCCATGCTGAGGTTGCTAAAACCTACAGTAAGAATAAATCTATCCATGAAATTGTAAAGGAAAAAAGACCAAAAAAGTTTCGACTATGGTATGTGGTGGTAAGTGCTTAGTGAAAATGAAAAAAGGCATTAAATTGGTGTATGTATCATTAAAAAAAAAAGTACATGGGGGAAATGCTGTATAAAAAAAGTATTGCTAACCAAAACCTCGTTCCTCGGGATTCTGTGTGCTTCTTTTCAGATTCCCGAGTCAGAGGGTGGTTCATGTTGGACTCTTACCTGCCTACCTTTGTTCTTACTGTCATATATTTGCTTTCAATATGGCTGGGTAACAAATACATGAAGAACAGACCTGCTTTTTCTCTCAGGGGAATCCTCACCTTATATAATCTTGGAATCACACTTCTCTCCGCCTACATGTTAGTAGAGGTAAGCATCTCTGGCTGGAGTTGGTGGCCCAGTGAATTTAGGAAGCAGTCACATCTGGCCTACCAGAACGCTGTCATTACTGTTAAGATCTCAAGAACTTGTTCCAGCATTTGACATGGTTCCTTCCCAAAGTTCTGGAAGTCTTTGTTTCTAACTTGAACTTTTCTTATCCCATTTTAGGCCTATTCTTTAATCCTTAGTCAAATTGCAATTTGGAATCATTTAAATTTGAATGGGCCTTTAAAGATCATGTGTTTTTTAACGTCAAATTCAGTTAGTTTCACTGAAATGCAAATATACATGCATATAAATGTTATGTGTACACACCTACCCTTAAAGAATGCAACCACATCTTTGTCAGTTGTCCCTCAAGACTGACTTCTGGAGGCCCAAGTTGGCATTCCACTTGGCTCCAGTTGCCAAGCTGCAGCATGCACCAGACCCAAATGATTTTATGAGAAGAGGAACACGTAATGATTACCCTGCCTATTCAACCAGCAGTTACTATTATACTAGGCAAAATCTAAAAGTATTAAACTTGCTGTAGCAAAGATGGAGATACAATGGAAACAAAAAGTAGGATTTATACATGACTGATAATGACCAAAACTTTCTGCTGTGTTTGAATTAAATCCTTGCCTTAAAATATAGGTTCTCTCATCTGGAGTTTATTCTGTGCATTATTCTAATATGCACTTTTTTTGTAATATGGGGAATTAAACTCAAGTGTACCTTTTCATTGAGGAACATTCTCCCATTCCTTACCTTTTTTCTTTTTTGAGAGAGGGTCTGGCAATTGAAGTCTTCCTGCCTCACCTCAGCCTCCCAAGTCCCTGGGATTACAGATGCACTCCACCGCACCAGACTTCTAATATGTACCATTCTAATAATGTATAATAGCCATTATCTTGAGTGAGTGGAATGAATCTCTAATGAAATTTTAGGCATCAGAATTCAAGAGATGGAATTTGGGATCAGGAAAGCCATGCTGACAACTCTAAAATCCTAATTTTACCTGGTACTGAAAAAAGTTTTTTATTTTGGATTCTTTACAAGATGATTTTTAGTGCACTAGACGAGTTTGCATAGTAGTGATTTATGGTTTAATTTCTCTGTGTAGCAAAGAAAGACTGTCCCTTAGACAAGGTAAAGGCAAGTTGCTAGATCTGTAAAAGTAAACTGAACTGAACTTGGATTAGGGCAGTGGATGAACTCTAGGGATGTTCTGGAGTGATTTAGTTTACACCTCCCAAGGCTAACCCTATTTGACAGACTTGTTTCATTTTCTTCAACATAGCTGTCCTATACCCATGAAGTTAGGGGACTCAGGAAGTTCTGTCTCACACTGGATCATTTTGTGGCTTGGCTGCTTATTCTGCTATGCAGGTAGCTCTGACAGGTGACACATGGATGGGATCAGCCTGACTAAATCTGGTTAAAGCAGTCTGTCATAGAGAACGTGCCCTGGCTTGCTCCATGACTTTTTTTTTTTTTTTAGCATAGAGAATAGCGATTAGAACTCCATGCTACAAAACTGCAGCCTAACCATAAATTTTTAAGTCAATTGTACACAAAGTTGAACAGCTTTCTTAGTTTGAAAAAATGCACCAACATAAAATTGGCGTATCCTCTAGAGTAGTCCCTAGATCTGTCTAGCTTGTCACTGTTCCCTGGTAAGAACAGGAGCTTACAGCCCTGGGATTTGTTAGGCTCTATTACCAGTCAGGTAATTTCCCCATCAGGAAAATCCAAGTCTTCCTTCACTGGATTTGTTTGTCCTGATAATCTTTAATTATGGTAACTTAAAGGTGTTTTCTTAAAAGAGAATCATCAGAACAGTGAAAAAAAAGACAAAGGTTCTAAATGTTAAGTCAGTAGTCCATCTCTTTTTAACAGATCTATACCTTTACAATCTCTAGGACAGCAGGAAATACTGGGCCTTTTGCCTGTTATACTTTGTGGAATCATAGCCAAATGCCTTATGTTCCAGAATCTTGCATTTTTACAGGGAGAAAATTTAACATTTTCTTACCAGGTTGAGAAAGAACAGTGATTTAGGAAGTCTGATCTTTAGTCAAATGGTTCTCCCACCTCTAGCCGTGTAACTCTGAACAGACCATTCACCCATCAAGTACTATACACAGGGTGTCTGGCAAAGACTCTAGACACAGAGGAGCTGGAAGCAGCATAGGTTTTGCAGAGCTCTGTTTGTGGTTTTTGTTTGTTTTGCTTTAAGAGTAAGAAGATTTTAACTAATCACGAAACTTACCAAGTAGCATAAATATGGTGAAGAAAATGGTTGATCTTTAAAATGACAATAGGTATATATTTCATGAAATTATACAAACAATACATTAAATTTTAGTGGTTTCCTTACACTTTGGGTGGGGGGGGGCAGTACTCAGGATTGAACTCAGGGGCACTCAATCACAGAGCCACATCCCCAGCCCTATTTTGTATTTTATTTAGAGAAGGGTCTCACTGAGTTGCTTAGCACCTTACTTTTGCCGAGGCTGGCTTTGAACTCATGATCCTTCTGAGCCACTGCAATTATAGGCATGTGCCCGGCTTTCCTTACTCAATTTTTATTCAATTAATTCTACATCTTAGTTGTTGAAATAGATAACTAGATGATTACACAAAATTTTGTAAAGAAAACCACTGGTTTCAGTTTAACGACAGGGTTGGATTAAATGCAAAATTTGGGACATTTGTACGCAAACCTTGAATGGTTGCCAATAATGAGTGTAATACACTCCATTATTGACATGTATGTTTAAAAAAAGGGAAATTGCTTCCAAATTCTTATGTTGAACCATCCCTCCTTTCTTGATTCCTTGGCAGCTCATTCTCTCCAGTTGGGAAGGAGGCTACAACTTACAGTGTCAAGATCTCACCAGTGCTGGGGAAGGCGATATCAGGGTGAGCTGTTGGTAACAGATGGCTGCCTTGTTTCTGTTTCTCACTGAAAGGAGAGGAGGCTCTTCCTCCACATGTGAGGGTGGGCTGGGATGAGATAATGGGTTCCTGTTCCAGTAGAAATGTTTGGTAACAAAAATATCTTCTGAATGTTCATCTGAAGGGCACTGGTTGAATAAACCATGGCACATCCACAGAATGGAACAAGGGCGTCTATGTTACAGAATCATCTCGAGGTTCTTTGCTTGCAGACCATGGTTATTGTATAGCACCTATAGTCAAGATATTATGTGTATTTACTTATATTCTTGAAACAATGGCAGGATAAACCAAAAGCTATTCTAAATTGTTTGAGAGACACAGGTCAGAGGGATAGGGATGGAAGCTAGAGTCAGTGTACCTTGTATTATATTTTGGAACTATTAACTGTTTTATGTAATTGTAAAAAGAAAGTAAAGCATCTTCCCCCCAAAAATTTAGAAACAAATCGAGTATACCTGTAATTAAGTAAGGACATGGCCACTTAAAAGGTTTTGAGTGGATGTCCCTAATGAGATAGCAACAAAAAATCCTTTTAAAGATATTACTATTCTGAGACTCTTACAGGGATATTTTAGGATAAAATAAGTTATATAAGTAACTAATATTTGAAACAGACATTTTTAAAAGTTAAACTAAAACCCAGTAACCATACAAATTAGAAATAATAAAATTATACATCTTAAAAAAATATTTGCTTTGTCTATGACAGCCCAGAGCAGTGAGCCATGCTTATCCAGATGTGCTCTCAAAATATAATTTTCTACCCCAAGGAATGAGGGTTCTTAGAGCTAAGTGGCCAAATTTCAGTTTGGGGCAGAAAATGTATTTCAGGTAAACCCAGGACATCCAGTGACCCAAAGCAAAGAAACATCATAAGCATCATGACATGAAGGGGCCACCTTGAAGGAATGCCCACTGGCGATGGGACACTATCAAAAAGAACATTGACTGGGATGGACTGAAACATAGTAAATGTATTTTTAAAATTGAAGTTTAAAAAAAAACTTATGAAAGTTGCCAGACCATCTTACTCATTTTTCCTTTTATATCCAAGTTTCCAAATAGATGAAAAGGGTGTTGTAGGAAAAAAAAAAAAAAAAAAAACAAATAACAGAAAAAATTGCCATTTTTGTACCTCCTACATACCCAAGCTCACTGCCCCTCTGAACATCACTGGAGCAGCGAGGAAGCACCAGACGATAGGAGGGAAGTGACCTTGAAACAACAGAAATCCTACCTGGCAGACCTGCGTGTTGATGTCTACTCCCCAGCCCCTGCCAAAGAAAGTGGTGGGAATTAGAATCAAGAAAACAAAAGTCATACTGAAAATTCTTGAAATTCAGTGATGAGTAGCTAGTGTTCATTATTTGGTATATTTACAAAAAAATAATTAAAAATCTAATTTCAAGTTAGAGATATGGCAGAGATGGTTAGAGAAAATAAACATCCAAATCCAAAATATCAGGAATTCTGTATAACTGATGGGAGTTTTAAGAAAAAAAAGATGGGGAATGGGGATAAAAGGAAGGAACAAGATGAAAAACTTTAAGACCATATCAATAAAAATTCAGTGCGGACCTTGTTTGGATCCTAATTTAAATAAGAAAGGCTATTAGAAGATATTTAGAAATTAATTGTACTGGACAAGATAATGACTCATGGTTTGTTAAAATAAAAGTTCATTAGGAATATTTATAGATAAAATGATGTCTTGAAATTGCTTATAATGATCTACCCCACAAAAAAGTTTTAGGAATTGAGAAACTAAAATTGGAGTCATATTGAAAATTCTCAAAGTTTAATGATGGACACAGTTATTCTTCCTGTATTAGAGAATGTTTGAAATTCTGTAATAAAAGACTTTGATGGGTTATCAATAAAAGATATATGTTTTAAAGTAAGATGTAGGTTTCTCTATACCCATTTTATTTCTAATGCACTATTACAGGCTGGTGCATATTGGGAAAAGAGTTTTCTCAAAGTTGCCATTCTAAATGTATTAATATTTCTGAAGGCTAATTGTTCCAGACATTAAGATGAATGCCACTATCTCATGAATGTCTTGAGAAGTAGACAGTATAGCATGATAATCTAATTTCAAGATTCCTATTATCTAACCTCTTCAAAAATATGTTTAAATCACCAAGCTCCTTTTGCGGAAGCTAGAGCAAAATAAGGGGAAAAAGTGGAGGGCCAAGGGTGGGTCAGATATTATAGGAAAATCAGTGGAGTAGGAGGAGGGACTGGAAAAGGGAGGAAATGCAGAATGAAGTGGACAGAATTATGCAAGCCTGTATATCACAAGTGAATTCCCCATTTATGTATATCTATAAAGCACCAATTATAAGAGGGGCTGTAGCTCAGTGGTAGAGCACTTGCCTTGCACGTGCACCACATGAAAATATTTTTAGTTGTAGATGGACACAATATCTTTAATAATAATAATAAATGTAAGACCAGTGGGGGTGGGGAGGGAAAGAGGAGGCACTGAGGACTGAAATGGACAAAATTCCATGCATGTATGTTGACATAAACCCAACAATTAGGAATAACTACAATGCATAAATAAATACATTAAAAACAAACAAAAAAAAAACTCCATGCTCTTAACTAAAGAGGTATTTCTAGGTAGATAAGACTATGTAAAGGGCATTGGAAGGAAAGCAAATTGTTAATACCACCTACCAATGTTAGTAAGGACAAAGTACTTCTTGACTTTTAATATCTTCCTCTCAGAGGTATAAATGATGTCGTCAGACTTTCTTTGGGTAATATAATGTTTGAGAGAAACAGGTACATTAGAGCACAGAAGAATTATAATTTAGTATAACAAACAGTAATGACCTGTTGAGCTACATACTGCACAAGTCTGAATGAGACCGTCTCTGCCTCTGAGTTATATGCAGTCCAACACTTGCTAGACTTTAATGGTGGTTGATTATAGACATGTAGGCAAGTAATTTAAGACTATACATGAAGCCACTGGTTCCACCAAAGGAAAGGAAAAGACTGGGCAAGTTCCAGAGGAGGTGGTGGCATTGAAGGAGTATTAATAAAGGATGACTAAAACATGACTGACCTGGATGGAGGTAGGACAGGAGTGTGGATGCAGGAAGAGGAGTCCTTGGCACTCTAGTAGGAGAATGCAGATGACTTACATGGTACCAGACTACAGTGATGAGGAATCCACTTAGTTTTGTAGGTGCTGAGTGGTAACTTGGACACATAGGTATTTTGGGAAGAAAATCCGACTTTCACTGGAGCAGGGTATACTGCCTAGAATGAGGAGAAACTGGAGGCAAAGACTCTGGACTAGCAGTAAGTAGTCCGAGAACAAGACACACGTTGGTAATGCACAGATGGTGTATGGAAGGCAGGCTCAGCAGTAGGGCTATGCAGGGACATTTTCACTTCTCACACCTTTCTCCCCTTTTTAAATTTTTATAGGTAGCCAAGGTGCTATGGTGGTACTACTTCTCCAAATTAGTCGAGTTCCTGGACACAATTTTCTTTGTTTTACGAAAAAAGACAAATCAGATCACTTTCCTTCATGTCTACCATCATGCCTCCATGTTTAACATCTGGTGGTGTGTCTTGAACTGGATACCCTGTGGACAGAGTAAGTTCCCTGCTGGTTTCTGGTCCTATGCCATGGCTCTCGCAGGCCACCCAAGGGCCTGCATATTGGGCGGGGAGTGGGGCTGTGGAAGCAGGTGCTCACTAGTGGCCTTTGAATTTCTATCCTTTGATGCTGGCAAAATTTGAATGTAATTTTAAGTTTTAAAAATATTTTCTTTCCCATACACCAGCTATCAGAAGGCAAAGACACATACCCAGCCAGAGCAGACCAACTCTGGTATAGGTGCTATTTGGCTCCTATGGAAAGTGACACCATCAAGAGTTGCCACTTGGCTGTGATATAGAGTTATTTCAGCTCTTAGGGCTTATTTTTACATTCTGAATAATTAAGATAACATCTTTGTGTGACCCACCAGAGCAATGACTTTCAATTTTGTTTTTTAACTGAGAACTGCAGTACAAAATATATTTTATTTCACAATCCAGCCCACTCATTCATATTATGTGTTGTGTGTGAAACAAAAATTTCATTAAATATATACTGTGACTTTTTTTCTTATTAAAATCAGGGATTAAACCCAGGAGCATTTAACCACTGAGCTATATCCCCATCCCTATTTTGAAAGAGGGTCTTGCTAAGTTATCAAGAATGGCTTTGAACTTGCAATCCTCCTGCCTCAGCCTCCCAAGTTGAGGGGCTTACAGGTGTGCACCTCACTTGGCCAACTGTGGTATACACAATTTTTCATGAAACAAAAATTTCAGGTAAAAGTATTCACTGTGGGTTTTTTTTTGTTGTTGTTGTTTTTTGGTTTTTCTTGGTAAATTCTATTTCACTTGTCAAAATACAAAAAGCAGACAGTTCTCACTGCACTGACCTCATTACTGCATCAGTCACATACTGCAGTTTGAGAAGCACTGAGCTGGAAAGAACAGGAGTTTCTATTTTATAATGTGTTGAAAATATCCTATGAAAAATCAGAACAGGTAAAATTTAAGAAAATTCTTTTGTTTTACAATTCAATGTCTTTGTGGAAATAGAAAACAATCCCAAGAAAATATGGAGTGCAGATGTATGGAGCCACATCCTGGTATACCCACTGTGAGTTAAAAATTTCATAAGTCAAAAACACTTAATACAACCAACCTGTCAAACATCCCAACAGCAGCACAGCATGTTGGTAGTGTGGGTTGTTCCTCCTGCGACCCCAGGGTTGCCTGAGAGCTGCAGCTCCCCAGCATCATGAGTATTACAGCACATACCACTAGCCCCCTGGATAACACTCAGAATCCTAGTTGTGGTTTCTACTGACTGCATCACTTTCACACCATCATAGGGTTGAAGTAAAGCTATCAGGTCAGGGACCACTTTATATCACTGAAGATGCAAATAAAAACTAGTGTCAGGAGGGAAACTGGTAGGGATGCAGTAGGCAGAAAGGAATACTTTCCACACTCCTCCTAGATAGAATCTACTTTTTTACAAATTTGATACTTAAAGAAGACTATAATAACTATCAAAGGAGAATTGCAAAGGTTAAGTATTTATTGTCAAGTTTCATTACAAATTAGTACCTAAATCTTAAATCATTGTGTAAAAAAGTCCTATAAATAATGTGATAGTTTCCACTCAAGAGTATTATAAAAACCTTAAGCAATGATCATTCACTAATTGATAGTGATATTTACTTGAGTTTTTATTTCTAACGTGTCTCCTGATACTCATACCGTATCTATGTTTTCTATATAAATCCAAGTGTCGTAACAGCTTGTGCACCCTGGACAAGCACTCTTTCCCTGAATGATAACCTGCTGCCCACAGGAGGCTTTTTCCCATCCAAGGTTTAGTCAAAGATAGTTCTGGTTAAGAAGAACTCTGCCTCTAACCCTAAGCTATCTGCCCCCGCACCCCCATTAGCTATTGTAATGACAAAGAGACAGTTAAAACTTTGCAAATAAGAACTGGGTGGCACTCTGGCTGAAAAAGTATCCCAGTTTACTTCGATCCAGAAGTTTCTGCCAAATCTTAGGGCAATAGCACAACAATTGGGGAATTTATCAGTATGAAGTTCATCATATGATTGTCCTTTACCTGTTAATTTTTAGTTATTATGCACAGGAAGAATATCACTAGACAAAGGAGAATGAACAGTCTTATTTTATAAAATAGTAACTCATGCTATACTTTCCTAGGTTTCTTTGGACCAACACTGAACAGCTTTATCCACATTCTAATGTACTCCTATTATGGACTCTCTGTGTTTCCATCCATGCACAAGTACCTTTGGTGGAAGAAATATCTCACACAGGCTCAGCTGGTATGTCACTCCCAGCTCTCTCCACATGGCTCATGGAGGAGCAGGAAGTAGGAATCTGTCTTTTGGACATCAGAGGCCTCTCTGCATGTGATGAGGATGCCCATTTTTCTCTAAGAGCCTTTAAGAATTATTTTGTGAATTAAAATGTTTGTATATATACAATTTATGATGAGAAGATCCTTGCTGTGAAATATAGATGAATTTTTTTTTTAAATTATAAGCTAAACATTTTTATTTAAATAACTTTAGCTGCTGCTTCTTCATAAGAAACTTATATTGGTAATTATATAACATTGCCATTACTAAGTTCAGATAGTTCCTGGATAGGATAGTGGGCTGCCTCAGCATTGTGCTTGTTTTATTCCTGCAAAATGTAGAGCATGACAGGAATTGACCTAACTGAGGAGGGCCCCGGGCCCCGGGGGAGCGGAACTCACTCACTCTGGCCCTCTGTGCCCCTGCAGGTGCAGTTCCTGCTCACCATCACCCACACGCTGAGTGCCGTCGTGAAGCCCTGTGGCTTCCCCTTTGGTTGCCTCATCTTCCAGTCCTCCTATATGATGACACTAGTCGTCCTGTTCTTAAATTTTTATGTTCAGGTATGTGAAATAGAAATATTTGTAGCAAAACACCGTATATGTGCACTTTGCATTATATGTTTGTAATTTTACTGATTAAATATTAAGCAGATGCTTGTGGATGAATTTAGATGATGGGTCTGTAAATGAAAAAGTAAAACTTGCATTCTGATTTCTCTCCCTATGGCCTCCTACTCAAAGAAAAACCACAGTTAATAGTCTAGGGGGCATTCTACTAAAACTTCATGTGCATTGCATTGAAAAACATTTATCGGAAATACCGAGTTATATTGTTTGCATCATGTATTTGCATTCTGAAAATTAATCAGGTGTGAGACAGATCTAAGAAACTTTCATGAATGGAGAAAAAATGGGACATTATTTTTTTATATATCATGGTGTTATAGATCATTTGGATAAAATTCCTTAAGGCCAATTAGTATGGAAAGGTTACACTGGCTTTTTGTTAAGTGTCATTTTCTTTTTAACAATTAGAGCTTCAGAATGCAATTTCAAAGTGACTGTTTTGCAAGAACCTATGAAAGCTATGACAGAGCATAGGCCTCAGCGGGTTGCAGATTTTAAATTGCACTCCTTTGTGAGCTGGGGAAATGGAATGCTTCCTTTAAAAAAAAAAAAAAGGCATATTTACATTCAAAACAGTACCTCTGAAATTATATTCATTTGCGTTTTCTTTTGAACAAGAAATGCTCTTATTTTTTAGTTTGCTGAACAAGAGAACTCACCATTGTTTTATGCAAATACAGAGTCCAACTGGAGGACTAAACCTTTGACATCTTTTTAGATTTTGTGTTTCTGAAATTGGACTGACTAGGCTTTGTCTCTTAAGATATAATAGTCGACAGATCCAAACAAAGCCACACACACAGAGGAGTGTTAAAGGAAAGTGGGGAGTTTGGGGTGCTGGATTTTAATCCTGGCCAGTAAGTAGAAGCCCAGCAGCGGTAGATAATGGCAATGGAAGCCTGAGCCCCACACGCTGGCTCAAATCAAATCTCAGTCCTGACGCTGAGTCTGTAAGTACAGTCTTGACTCTTAATACTATTGCTTTTAAAAAATAAAAAAGTAAAAATGAGATGATAGTTATCATGGAAGGAAGGCTATGCCCAGCTGGGGTTATGCTCACTGGGGAGAGCAGTGCTTAGTACACATGAGGCCCGGATTCCAGCACCAAAAATGGAGGATACTCTGAAGCCAAATCAATCCAATAACCCAGATGTTGGTCTTTTAGAATAAAATAGCACTTTTTCACTTGAAGTATCTTTTTAAAAAACTATATCCTTTCCAAGTAAGAAACTAATGCAGAAGAATTTCAGTGCTAATCCCTTAATTTGGAAATCCTGACCTAATATAAGATGAAGGGAACCTCTCATTAACATTCACACATTTGTCTTGCTTTTACCCTGTTTTTAACTAGGGGCTTAAACATGGTCATATTTCAAACACGAATTCCTAGGAGAAAGTCCAGTGCCTAAGAAATTCATGGACTGTTTTAACCATATGCAGCCTTAGAGATAAGGTCTTACTAAGGAATCTTTTTTCTTTCTCTCTCCTATATATACACACCCAACAGACATACCGAAAAAAGCCAATGAAAAAAGACATGCAAGAGCTGCCTGCAGGAAAAGAAGTCAGAAATGGTTTTTCCAAAGCCTGCTTCGCCGAAGTGAATGGAGTGATAAGCAAGAAAGCCCAATGACAGAGTGACAGGGAATGCATGCCTGGCACCAGCCCAACAAGTCCGCTTGTTTTAAAGCAAAGACTGAATTGAAAGTTGTATGTTTTAGCATAAACTAATTTCTTCTGAGTTTATAAATCATTTGTACCAGAATGTATTAATATATTGCTACCAGGTTAATCCGTTAATGCTTTGGTCAGCATCGAGGTGATGCTGGACCCTGAAACTTGAGAGCAGATGCCCTTCTCCCTCCTCCCGCCGCGCAGACTCACCCTTCCTAGGTGCACTCTAACGCCACACACACGTCCAAGGCCAGGAGGCGTGGGGCACTGTCGTTCATGGCAAGTCTTCAAGTGGAGTGTTGTTCAGATTAAACTGTCAAACAAAACGTTGTATTGTAAATATCGACATGATCTAATATACAGTAAGCAATAATCGTCAGTGCATAAAGGAATCAACCCCAGAAAATATTAAAATGGGATCAGAAAGTGAAGACAAAAATCTAGTCAAACCTCTCAGGCCAGAGCCTTGTTTATCAAACTGTCACAACCACTTCTGATTCTAAATTAGTAATCTGGCAATGAAATTTGTTAATCTTTTGTTTAGAATAACTAATCTTAAAATTATTTTGAAAATTTTCTGCGAAATCCATTTCTCAGGGGCTTTGGATACAGGAGTCTCCCTGTTTTAATTTGGTTTCCTTAACAATTTAAATATTCATGTCCATCTCCCTTGTTAGCTAGCCTAGGTTAGTTAAGGTCTGAGCTCCAGACTAAAGCTGTTTCTCAAACTGGCTGCTTGTTTCTTTGTGAAGAAGGACTGCAGTCCAGCCCACCCTTTTCCTACAATGTCTGTGCCACCGGAACCCTTACAATCCTAATTCACAGAGAAATGGGGGTAAGTCAGACTTGTCTGTTTTTTGTGAGCCTATTCATGAATATTATTCCAAATCCTTGCTATCGATCTTTGCAGGTTATTTAAGTGTTTGAAAATAGACAGGAAACACTGTCATAGTTTAGAAAGGCTCTGGCTCCGAGCCACAGGCTGGTGATGAGCACAGTGACGGTGCCAGTTTGGCAGACTCCACACATCCTTTCCCAGCTCAGCACTGATCTCCGAGAACAAGCACACAGGCCAAGGCAGCACTAAACATTCCCTTTCTCCCTCAGTGCCGGGCTGTTAATCACTATTAACTGTACCAAGAATGAAAACAAAGGATTAATTTATCTTCTTTCCCATCTCAGTTTTTTTTTTTTTAAGATAAAAGTTTTTAGGTCATAACATTAATATTAGGTGCACGGGCACTGAAAAATTCTCACCACTTTGCCAGCCATGGTGCCATTCAGTCCCTTCTGTCCCCTCCCGAGCTTTAGTTTTAAATTCTCCCTGGTTGAAAACTAGACCAACTTTTTAAACATTCATCTCGCATCAGCTCCCCTTTCTCAGGACTCTGGCCTGTGTGGTTGAAAGGTGACTAACGCTGCATGGACTTCAGGTGAATTCTTCCTGCCCTGTGACAGCTTTTCTCTTCTGACTGGTCATTTCTGTGGAACAGACCCTCTTCCTGTCTCATGCCTGCTCACTCTTTCTTCTTCACAACCCTGTTCTGGTAATGGGGTTTGAACTCAGGGGCACTCTACCACTGAGCCAAATCCCCAGCCTTTTTTGAGCCAAGATCTCCCTAAGTTGCCCGGGCTGACCTCAAATTTTCAGTCCTCCTGCTCAGCCTCCTCAGTTGCTGGGATTCCAGGCATGTGCCACACACCCAGCTGCTCTATTTCCTAAATGGTTGTCAAGAACTGACTTGCTCTAGGGTGCTCAATCTCACTTGCATCATTCATCACTTTAACTGTATTTAGTGTACTGTTCACTCCCAGGAATTCATTTTTAAAAAAGGGCTAACTTGGAGTATGACTGTTACTGATCTTCTATGACAAGATGCAGACTTGACTAAGGAGAAAGTCCCTTAGAGAAACCAGGTTCTGTTTTAGTTCTCAGACACAGGCTGAAATCTGTTACCAAAGTACATTCCAGGTAAATATGAAACTCGGGAGATGACATTGTACTCAGCTTGTGTTTGTAACATCAGCTCATCGTCACTATATTCAGCTTACTCTTACTTGCCAACGAGGCCCTGAAGTCTCACCAGGACCACACCTGCAATGTTGGATGTTTTCACGGGCTTCACATCTGTAGAGCACAGAGGGAGTCAGTCACCCTTCGGCCAGTGGACAAAGTCAAGGAGCTGTCAGCACATGGCAGTGTGAAACTGCTAAGTGGAGGTGAATTCTACTAAAGCTTAATAAAACACTCAGAGCCTTAAACCATTCAAGGGCTGATAAAAAGTACGCAGAGCTATGAGATCTGAGCCACAGAAATTCAATCAGGTAAATATTTTAACCTGTTATTAAGTGCTATGACTTTAAAAAACATTTAAAAATGTTTGTTTAATGTGATTTTTCTAAACCATAACTGTAAAAGAAATACTATCTATATAATCTATTAAGAAATAGAAAATGTTTTTACAAGTCAATTTCCACCTACTTGGAATGAAAACATATACATAAATATGATAAAGCCTGTTTGTTAATAATTCCCCCAAATTTTTAAAACTAAAATGGATTTGTTATCAATCAAAAGCACTTATTTAGACATATTGGTGGATAAAGTCCCCTCCACCCCCATCAGAGAAGTGTTTCTTACCTTTAAAGAAAAACAGTACTTACTGAAATGGAAAAAAAAATTGCATTTTGTATGTAAGAGACGATTTTAGTTTTCCCCCAATATTTCTGTATCATTTTATGTTTCTGAGGGGTACTTATTTAGAAAATAAGCATATCACTTTCTTGTTTTCTTTTGAAAGTGTATATATCTATATAATATCATGATTAGGGTGGACAGGGAGACAGAAGAGCCATTTTTCTTTGTAGATAAAAAGCATTCTGTATGATATATAATAAATTGATTTTTACATTAAAGCAAAGCATGTTGCAATTTTTCTTTTTTGGCTCAAAGAAGTTAAAATGTATGTAGTATTCCAAGTGACCTATCACTCAGGGATTTTTTTTAACCAATAAAATGATATTTACACAATTAATTTCAGATGTTTAATTCTTCATTTCAATGAGCAGTGGACTTTTAGGTAATATTACCTAAACATAGTAGTCAAATACCAAGTTGAATTATTTCAGAAGATGGTCATTCACCTGAAAAAGTTAAGACCAATTAGATAAGAAAAGCCAAAACAATCACACAACAAATTACTATACAGCATGGAATAACTGAGGAAGGAGCACTAGATTGGAGTGGGAGGTATGAGGCAGGAATGGTGCTTGCCCTGAAAGCCAGGACTGTCCTTTCATAGATGCCTGACCACATCAAGGTGGCCACCTCCACTCAGGAACAGGGATGTAAATGAGGAGGCTTAAGGGCCGATCACAGGTTGGTGGCTGTCAATTTGGAGAGCAGAGTTGTGACTTAAGGAAAACAAGATAGGTCCCAAAACAAAAGATATAAGAGATGTGCTTGAAATCTCATTACAAAGTCACTTGAGGTCCTGGGTAGTAGCAGTGGAGCCTTCAAGGACAATCAAGCCCCCGACCTTGGTGATGAAGGTGGCCTGTAGAAGCCAGGCCCTGTGTTATAGCTACACATACCTAGCTCAGGTGTCAGAGGTGCTGGTGAAGATCTGGGGAGGCGAAGCTGCTCCAGGCCACACTGTGGCCTGAGCAACTACACAAGTGCACTCAAAATGGCAGCCACCGTCCTCTGTCTTGAATTCCCCCAGGACACTCTCCATAGCCCACTTTAACCAGGGAACACAGGAATGAGAATTCTGGGCACAGGTGTTCAGCCTAGCCAAGCCGACACATTAATAAAGCCATCACATCCTGTTATAATAGCAAAACATATGCCTGCAACATTGACAAAATGATTCTTCGCCTGATCAAACTTTAGTTCAGATTCTGAACCTTCTTGGCTCATCTGTGTATTTCCTCATCAACTCAGCATTAGCAGAACTCCGCTAAGTCAGATCAACGAGAACCCTTCACTCTCAGTATCTGATCATCCTTGATATCTAATCAGGTTCTTCATGCTCTGCCAACCCCCAGGCGTCTGATTATACTGGCCTGTCACCAGCAAGAATCCTGTTAGGCTTACCTAGAATCCCCGGGCTCGATATTTTCTTTGTAATTTCTTATCCACTGATTCCTATCCTACTCCCTGGCTATAATTTCCACTTGCCCTTGCTGTGTTCAGAGTTGAGCCCAATCTTTCTCCTTCTCTGCAAAATCCCATATCAGTGGGCCCCACACCTACCACAATGGGCCTGAACAAAGTCAGCCTTACCAGGTTTTAGCAAGTGTCACTGAGTAGTTGTGTTTTGTTTTGTTTTTTAAACACCACATAAAGAAATCCTGTGGGCCCCAAACAGAAACCGAAAAGACAAGTCCCTAGCTTACTGAGCCCCACTAAAAGGTGCTTCAGCCAATATTGACCAGATCAGAACCTCTCCCATTATCTGGGCAGTAACAATATCCATGTCATTAATAGGAGAATCAAACCATAAATGAACAGAAAATAAAGTACTGACTATGTACAGCTAGGCCTCCTACACAACAAATCCCAGTCTATATAGAAAGAGGTTTTCCATCTATCCTTGACTTATGCAAAGCTTTGGATTTGCATAATTTCTTTTCATGTACAAGTTTTCATAATAGCATCAAAATTATCCTCTCATTGACACTTAACCTATATATTCTTGGCACTCAGACTGCTCTCTACCCCACTTTCACTCATAGTGCATTCATCTGCTTCTGTGAGAGGCCACAGCTATACTGGCCTAAAGACACTGTTATTAGGATTCTCTGGAGAGCATACGTGCGTGTGCGCACACACATGTACATATGTACGTGTATATGTACACACATAAATATGGATGGAGAGAGACTTCCTTTCAGCATTTGGCTCACGTGACCGTAGAGGTTGGCCAGTGAGAATCGGCAGGGCAGGTGCCAGCAAGCTGAAAATCAGGCCCTGTGTGAGGTGGTGGGGCTGCAGGCAGCCTGGAGGCACATTAAGGTTCTCACTTTAGGGAGAGAGCCATGATGACAGTGCTGTTATGGCTTGTTTTAGAAACTCTCAGTACTAAAGGGGTGGCTTCAACACAGGGTGAGAGGGGGACAGAAGATAAAGCTGACATGTATGGCCTTGACTGTCACAGTTAAAACAGGAGCCACCACAGCATTCAACAGGAGGTGACTGGCAGATGGTGTGCACCAGCAGGCACAAGTGGAAAACCTGGGGTCACTGGGGAAAAGAGGAGGAGAAGCCGGGGGCAGAGGCATCATGGTGGCAGTTCCCCTACAGGAACTGAAGCTCTGCTGGATCATATCGGAGCTTTTACAGGGCGATGGCAAGAAGCTTTTGCAAGGAGAGAGAAGACCAAGTTCAAAATGCTCAGGTTGGGCACAGCAGTGGGCAGAAGTGCTGTGGGCTCAGCAAGGACAGGCTGTGGAAGCACAGGACAAGAGTAGGTGGTGGACATACTTGGTCTGAGGTACAGATACATTCCTCCAGGAGGAGTCAACAGGCAAATGCAAATACGCTGGGCCCAGGAAGCCATCTGCAGAGAGGGCAGGAAGACCAGCGAGTGGAGAGAAAGCCCGGTTCTTCCCAGAGAGGAGCTCATCTAAGGAACGTGTAAAAGCATGAGCCAGAAATGGGAACTAAGGAGACAGCCAGAGACGGGAAAGGGGCATTCCAAAAGCCAAGTTAAAGAGAATATTAAACAGTCCAATGCAGCCAGGAGGTCAGGTGACAACCCAAAAAGAGAAGAAGAAAAAAGAAAAAAAAAAAAGAAGGTGGTCCAGTCCTTGGGAGCAGCTAGAAAATTAAGAGGAGGCTTGAATGAATGGGAAGTCCTGGCAGGGGGCGGGGGGGAGATCAAACAGGGTACACGAAAATCATTTGTAAGATCTGGGGATATAAAGGACAAGAGGGGTTCCTGCAAGGGTGGAGGAGCGAAGGGGCACATGTGCTGGGAATCTGAGTCAAGGCGCAGGTGTCGGGTAACGACAGGTGGGCTGCAGAGGAGGAAGCAGCAAGGAAGTGAGGGAGGAGGGAAGGGACACCTCAGACCCGTGGTTACCACACTCGGTCATCACGTATGGCTTTGAACAAAGCCCCCACTGAAGGCAGCCCACCAGGGAGACCCCTGGGCCTTGGAGAGAGACGGCCTGACTCTCTCCTTGTCACAGGTAAAGGAGGTGGGGAAGGAGCTAGGGGTGGCAGGGACACGGGACAATCCTCTTGGCTTACCTCAGGGGTCAACCTGCTCTGCAGGGGCAGTGAGCAGGGACACAAGGACAAAGCAAATACTTACAAGAGCTGCTGTAGAAGAGAGGCTCAGAGCACAGGAGAACATCAGAAATGACGACTAAGGCTGCAGCCACACACAGTAAGGCAATTCCTCCATAGAAGTGGGTCCAATGAAAGGCAGCGCTGGTCCCCAGCTGGGACAGACCCGAAGCGCCATCCACAGCCACCAGGGTTGGGGGTAAGACAGCTGATGCTTCCCAGAGGGCTGGATGGTCCAGCCTTCTCTCCATGCTGCCCAACACAGTGCATCATGCCCACATTCCACTACCCAACACGCCCCTCTGCAGGCTGGGCCCGGGCAGGGCAGCACACCCTGCAAAGCTGCCTTCCATGTCCATTTGTGTGACTGTTTCACTAACATCCAGCTCCCCATCGAACTGCTGGCCCCCAAGGGCCATCAACACTGAATTCCCCATCACACAGCAAGGGCTCCATGACGATTTACTAAATAAGACACAACTGAACCCTTGGGAATGTTTTATAAGAGATGTCCCTCACCCCCGTGGTTGTTCAAGCTTGTAGTTCTTGCACCTTCATCAATCCAGCCTCAAAATCTGCTCTTCAAGCCCTCACCTGCCCTAGTTGCTCATATCTGCCTCCTCTTTTACCTTCCCAGAATTCTATTCTAGTTGAGGTTTTTATTGCTGCAACAGTCTCCCCCAGTATGTGGAATTCAGCCTTCACGCTGCTACCAGGTTAGTCTCCCTGAAGCACCATGTTCATTCTCTCATTCCCTACCCAAAGTTCTGACCCACAGAGTAGGTCCAAGTTTGGGCATAGCAAAATTTAATTCCCACTCATACTCCATAGTATCATGGCCTCAAATTCTGAATTTTTCTGTTTCTATATTCATATTAGTCTCTCTTCTCTCATCCTAGAAAAAAATCCTCCCCATCCTTCAAGATCTATTTCAAGTGGTACCTCTCTTCCAGGAATCCATTTCCAATCACCCAACAAAATTGATCTCACCCTCTGTCAGCCCTGACAGGGCTCAGCTTACACCTTATTGATGGCACAAGTCACACAGCCTTGATGTACATTGACCTTGACATCTTATTGTCTTCTGCAGACTGAGTTCTTAATAGCCAAAATCATGTCTTATCCATCCTAACATCTTGCATGTAAGTTTAACTCAAGGATTTGTACAGTGCTCAAATATATGCTCCCTAGTCACCGGAAGCCATATAAATTCCTAAGATATCTTTCAATGGGGACAGTCAATGTAATAGCATGGAAATTCATAAAACTCCGTGAGTCTCAAACTAGACACACCTAAATAAAATAAGGTTAGTTAACTTCACAAATTCTTTGGACATAAAAAACAGGTGTTCTTATGCTCTTTAAAGCTTACAACAATGGACTAAAACATAGCTCATTAAAAAAATTCTAAAGAAGTAGGGCTGGGGTGTAGCTAATGGTAGAATGTGCTTGCCCAGCACACACAAGGGTCCTGGGTTCCATCCCCAGCACAGGGGGTGAAAATCTAAAAGAAAAAGATGACAATAAAATTGGGGTTGTAAACATCTGTTTTAGGCAAATTATAATAAGCTACATCTAACTAACTTGCATTACACAGTAAATTGTTCAGTCTGCACTCTTTAATTTATCCAATTATAAACTAAATTACTTTGTAGATAGTATTAAGTTATGCAGATTTTATTTCTCTAAAGTATTTTCAAATGCTTTCATACATAAGATTCATACACTCAAACTTCATGAGAACAGTTAGCAATTATCACGTGAATATTTCTTCTCTGCTAAAGATGTTTTTGTTAAGTCACTGATGAAAGTAAAATATTTGCAGATCAAATGGATCCTCCTAATAACTTTATTTTCAAAACATACCACCATTGTTACCTGAGCTATTTTCAAATTAAATTCCTCGTTTAAGCAAATACACCAAAACATATTTAGATAAATGCTGAAGTTATGATTTGCACAAAACTTGAAGACATTATGCAAGTAAAAAAATCAATTTTACTTTCAAAATCATAAGAAAAAGCAACATCCCTTGAAATTACTGAACGTCCTGAACTTTCTATTATCTAAGCAATTTCTGATACAAAGGTTAACTTTTGTGAACAAATGAGCAACAAAATTGCAAACTACTAGCCTATTTTATTCTAAGTCAAGAGTTCCCAGGTGGAGCAAACAGAATGAGCACAGAGCTTTACAGTATGGCTTCTGTGGTTTCAGCCAATGGCAAACACATCTTTATCATCTTCTTCAGGTGGTTCAGACTGGTGGAAAAGGAAAAGGAGCACAATAATTAGTTGAAACTCAGCTATCACCTCTTGGTCCCTTAACATTTCATAAGCCAATATGAATGTCACTCCTTTTTCCCAATTATGTCACTAACTCACACAGAGAAGTTGCATGGCTATGTGGTTGCTGAGAGCTAAAGTTCCAGCTAGATGGAAACTGCCTGAGGTCAAAATTACACTAGAAAATGTCTTACACATCTGCCATCATCTGGAAGGTGTGCATGCCATGTCCCAACGGTCCAACAGTGAGTGGTTTTTTTTTTTGTAGTTGATGTTGTTATTGTTTTGCTTTTCTTTCTAATGTTGGAGGAAAGGCAGCCCTCTGTTGATAGAGCTGGCTTGTCTTTAGGGCACAAGCTGTATGAAAATTACATGTTAATAACCAGACTTTGACATTCAGCCCAATTAGATGCTCATAAGAGGTGGGTATGTGGTGCTGTCCATGGAGCAGGGAGTAGCATGAAGCAAAAGATTCTCCCATTCCACCCAAACCCCAGGGCTCATGCCCATTGAGAAGAACAGCAGACAGGATCACTATGCGATTTCTCTATTTTTTGCTGTGTACATTGCATGCAATTTAACTCGGGCATGGCAGACATTGCCAGTTACCTACCCAATGTCTATTCTTCCCTGTTTCCTTAGTAACAGCACCCACCCTATTTTTAGAAAGAGGGGATGGTAACAGTAAGTAACATGCTCACATTTTCACCTCCTCAGAGAGGAACTGCATGCACCCACCCTGGTAATTAGGGTAGGCCCTGGGACCCAGCTCCAGCCAATAAGATGGAACAAAATCTATTTGATTTGACTTCCATGAAAACTGTTTTCCTAATTTAACAAAGAGAGGGGCTGGCACATGGCTTTTACCTTTTATTCATCCCCTACTTCCTACCTGGAAAGTTGGGAAAAGGAAAAAGTTTAACTCTTTGTAAACTTGGGTATTGTTTTAGCTTATTACACAAGAGTAATTCGTATTTTGCAATGAATGATAAACATTCAGAACAGCCAAATTTAGAAAGTAAATTCACCCAAAATATCACCACTGAGAATGATGGCAGGTGACGTTTCGAGGTGCACCTTTCTGGGATTTAGACCCATTACTGTGTGTGCAGGTACCTGCTCTGACTCTCGTCCTCTGTAATGCTGCACCTCTTGTTCCCTCCTGCTCACGCCTGCTCAGCCTCTTTTGCTGGATTCACCCCCCTACCCAGCTTCACATGGAAGTGGCCAGGAACGCTACCTGGGCCACATTTTCTGACTGGGTCAACCCATCCATTCTCAGGCCTGCTTTCTGTCATGAGCTTCAGCCGGTTATTCATCTTACAGCTCCACTCAGATGCTGAAATCATGTGGAAAGTTGATTCTAATCAAACCTGAAGTATCCGTCCTCAAATCCAACCCTTCCCAGTCTTTGGCACCTCCTTAAATGACACCAGTGTCCCCCCAGTTGCTTGAGCCCTAAACATTGTCCCCAACCCTGCCTTTTTACCACCACCACATCCAATCCATCAATAATCCTTCCAGATCCTTCTGCACTGCTCACATCATCCAATTCCCGACCCTAAACACATATAACCCTAATGAGAGTCCTTTGATCTTTACCCTTGTGGTACCAAAAACTAATTAAAAAATAATAATCACAAAGCCCAACTTTGGTGGCTTTTTTTTTTTTTTTTAAGATTACTCACTTAATTTCCTGTTAATGAGATAAAACAAAACTTAAAAAAAAATCAATATCTGCACTCTAAGGTAAATGCAACTATATTCCTATAAAGACATTTTACAAATGGTCTCCTTAAGAAATCTAGTTCAGACTTGTAAACTGAAGACAGTCTCAAGATTGGCGTCTGTAAAAAACCCTACTGTGAGTACTGGGGAGTGATCCTGGAGAAATCACATTGTTATATTGTCTATCATGTGCAAGTACAAATATGTAACAACAAACCCACCATCAGTGTGTACAACTATAATGCACCAATAAAAATTGTGTGGGGGGAAGAAGCCCTATTGTTAAATGCTGTGGGAATGAACAAAACAATAATCAAAGAATCCAGCTGAGTGGGGGAGCTGCTGTCCTTACAGACACTATTACTGGGAACAGAGGGCTGCTTGCTCTGTGGGCCTCCATAATAATGCCACCAGGAAACTCCTCCACATTGTGACTTCAGGCTTCTTTGACTACCTCCTCTCCACCCCCATCCACTCCCCCTTTCTAGCCCTACCAAGGTCTTTGGCTCCAGCCCCAACAACCAAATCAGTTTGTAGTTAACACCCTCACAGCCTCTTCTGGAAGAAAATCTCTCCTTGTCTCTTTCTGACTAAAATGTGGCTGACTTCTGAAGGCTCCACCTCCCCAACACCCTGTGCCTCAATTATCTTTCTTGGATATCCCATTACGGGTTGAGCATTCTGAATCTGAAACTCAAAGTTTCAGAGCATTTCAGATTTTGGATTTTTGGATCAGGGAAACTCAATTGGTAAAGCCTCATGGAAATATTTCAAAATCCAATCCCTGAGAAATCTGAAACCCTTCTGGTGCCAAGCATTTCAGATCAAGAACAATGGACCTGGGCGCTGAGGTTGTGGCTCAGCGGTAGAGCACTCGCCTAGCATGTGCGGGGCCCTGCGTTTGATCCTCAGCACCATGTAAAAATAAATCAACAAGATAAAGGTATTTGTCCAACCTATAATCTACAGCACTTTCCAAAGTTATCTACTAGTCAGGTAACAGAGACCACACCTTGGCCTCAGGATCCTGAGAATGACCAGACCAGCAAAAGACATCTTGTGATCACCAGACTCATAGCACCCTCATAACTCCCCACGTCCACCCCTCACTGATCTCCTTTAAAAATAAAAAGTCTGAGAACCCCAAAGGAACCTCTGGCCAAATGACCCACATTCTCCCTTGAATGTGTATTTCTTGCTTTCCTACCTACATCGCTGTGCCTCTAGTTCACACACCCTTAAATTCATCTCCATAATGTCTTTCAAAATTTCACTCATTCTGAGTCACGACCTCCCGCTTGCCAGGAACTTTCTCAGACCTTCTCCAGTGAGAACTAGAGAAGGACTCCTCCACTCAACCCACCGCGTTGGGACTGTGACTGCTGATGCCAAAACCCCAGAATCTCCTGTGTCTGTCCTGAGACCCAGTAAGGTCCTGTCCTGGTCCTGCAGTTCCAGAAATCCAATTCTCAGTCCCCCAAACCCCAGCACTGCCTTATTTATCTGCCCCAGGGGAAGTAGGGAAGGTCTCCTCTGTAACCAAAGACTCGGAACAAGCTTCTGGGATCAAAAATTCTGGCCGCACTTGTGCTTGTCCTTGGGACATGGTAAAATACTGTCTGGGTCCCACAGCTACAGGGAAGTGGTTATCAGTGCTATAAGCCCCAACACCACCTAAATCACCACACAGGACTTAGGGAAGGTCCCCTTTGTGTCCCACAACCTAGAAACCAAAGTTACTGATATCATAGAACCCAGTATTACTTGTGATCATCCTATGGGACCTGAGAAAGTCCCTTCCCATCCTGTGGCTGCAGGTGGCAAGACCCAAGTATCTCCCCATTCATCGTAAGTGATCTTTTTTACATCCTATGGCTCTGGGATCATGGTTGCTGATACCACAAGCCTTGGACAGACAGCTACTCGTCCAGTAGGACTAGATACAGTCCCTTCCACATCTCACCCAACTAAAACCAGGGCCAACTGCTGCCACAGGAACCAGTTCCATCAGTACTTAACTCTGTGGGACCCGAGAACAGGCACCCATGCAAGCCTTAGATCCACTGCAAAGTCAGTCACTTTCATGAACCACTGCAGTCGAGGCTACTGCAGCCTTTATAGGCACTGCGGATATCAATCACAGCCACAGGAATTATACTGAGGCTACGATTTTGAACTCCCCTATAATCTAAACACTCACCCAATGGACAGCCTACATCCCATCGACAGAAAATCTACTACAGAAGCTAACTCCATAAAATTGGAAGAGGTGTCCGTTATACCAGATGCACAGACATCAACATAGGGACATAAGAAACATGAGAACTCCAAAAGAATACAACCATGCTCCAGAAACCGATCTCAACTGGGAAGAAATCTGTGGATACCTGAAAAGGAAATTCAGGGTCCTGAGAATGACCAGATCCTAAGGAAACCCAGTGAGAGGTAAGAAAATATGAATAATACAAAGAATTGAAGAAGAAAAAAAAAGGATATAAGTGAGAAATTCAAAGAGAATTTATTTCAAAAATTCAGAAATCTTAGAGCTAAAATTTTCAGTCAATGAACTAAAAATATAAACGAAGAGCTTGCAGACTAGAATAAGCAGAAGAAAGAATTTCTAAACTTGAGAAGATTTCTGAATTAACCCAGACCAAAAACAAACAAAAGAATGAAGAAAGCCTACTTTGGGTACACCACTAACAAATATATGAATTATGAGAATTCTAGGAAGAGGGAAAGCACTGAAAACCTATTTCAATTATAATACCTTAAAACTTGCCAATCTTCAGAGAGATGGATGTACAGACAGGAAAAACTCACCCACCATACACTGAAACCTCTGAAAGTGTGAGCCAAAATAAATCTTTCCTCCCTTATATTGTTGTTAATCAGGCATTTTGGTGATGAAAAGCTATCACAGTCATGTTATTCAATTTCTATGCATTGACATACTTTCCATTTTTCTTATTGATTTGTAGTTTTATTGTATTGTGGTCTGAGAAAAATACGTTTATGATTTCAACTTTCAACAATTTTTCAGGGCTGGGGTTGTGGCTCAGTGATAAAGCACTTGCCTAGCATGTGTGAGGCACGGGGTTCAATTCCCAGCACCACATACAGATAAACAAAGGTCCATTGATTTGTTGCCTAACCTATTATCTATTCTGGAGAATGAGAATGTGTATTCTGCTACTGTTGGGTGAAATATGTTTGGTAAGTGTCAATTAAGCCCATTTGCTTTATAATATGATCTAACACAGATGTTTCTTTGATGATTTTCTGTCTGCATGAACTGTTTACTGAGGAAAATAGAGTACTGGAGTCCCCAGCTATTATTGCTATTATTTCTCTTTAGATTTAAGAGTATTTGCTTTAAATATTTGGGTAGTCCAGTACTGAATGCATACATAAGTACAATTGCTATATCTTCTCGCTGAATTGATCCTTTATCAAATATAAAGTCCCAATTTTTCTTTTCATAGTTTTTGATTTAAAGTTTGCTTTATCTGATATGAGTAGTTACTCCTGCTTGATTTTGGTTTCTCCTTGTGTGGTATTATGTTGTTTCAACCCTTAACTTTCAGTTACCTGAAAGTGTATCTTTACCAGTGAAGTGGATTTCTTGTAAGCAGCATAATAGTTGAGTCTTGTATTATTCATTGAGTTATTCTATGTCTCTTGATTGGTGAATTTAATCTATTTACATTCAGGGTTATTATCAATTGATATGAACTTCGTCCATTTTGTTAATGGTTTTCTGCTTGTTTTGTATATTGTTTAACATTTATTTTGTAATTTGTAGTTTTTATATTATGCTAAGACTCTCTTTCATGTATGTTATTCTAGTGAGTCTATCTCTTGTACTTTCTTGATGATGGTTATCATCATTTTGTTTTTAGTATAGAACTAGAACTACCTTTGGCATTTCTTGTAGGGCTGGTCTGGTAATAATGAATTCTGTCAGATCCTGATTACCTGGAAAAATGCTTTATTTTTTCAATTCTGAAGGGTAGTTTTTCTGGACATAGTAGTCTTGGTTGGTATGTGTTTGTTTGTTTCAATTCAAGACTTCAAATACATCATCTCATTCTGTACTGGCCTGTAAAGTTTCTACTGAGACATCTGACAGTCTAATAGGTATTCCTTTTTATATGACTTGATGCTTTTTTCTTGATACTTAGAAGATTCTCTTTGAATCTAGATTCAGTCAAAAAAGACCTTCACCAAGGGCATTTGCTACAAAAAATATCAAAACTACAAGACAAAAATAGAATAGTTCCATAGCTGGGGACTTCAACACTCCACTTCCCTCAGTAAACAGATCATGCCAACAGAAATTCAACATCTGAGTTGGATCATATTATAGAGCAAATGGACCTAATAGATATTTACCAAATATATTTCACCAATAGCAGCAGAATATATATTCTTCTCGTTCTCCAGAATAGATCATAGATCGGGCAACAAATCAAAGATCAAAAAATGTTTTAAAGTTGAAATCATAAATATATTTTTCAGACCACAGTGCAATAAAATTAGAAATCAAAAAGAAAGTGGAAAGTATATCAATGCATAGAAATTGAACAACATGCTCCTAAATGTCCATGTGAGCTTTCCTTCACTGGGACCCAAATGCCTGATTAACAACAATATAAGGGAGGAAAGATTTATTTTGGCTCATGGTTTCAGTCTATGGTGGGTGGTTCTATTGATTTAGGCCTGAGGTGACGCAGCACACGCAGCAGGATTTGGTGAAGAAAGGCTGTTCCTTGTGACTAAGAAGCAGAGAAAAAGTGAACAGGAAGGGGCTGAGGAGAAGAAATACCGGTTCAGGGCCACCCTTAGTAACATACTTCCTCCAAGAAAGTCTCACCTCCCAGTAGTCCATCCTATTATCTGATGAGGTCACAGCCCTCCTAATGTAATCATTTCCTCACATCCCTACATATGAACATGGCTGGGTTGGGAATTAATCATTTAGCATGTGAGTCTTTGGAGAACATTCTAGACCCCAACTAAAACAAGGGCCAATGAATAACTGAAGAAATTAAAAGGGAAATTAAAAAATTAACATGATAGTACAGCATATGAAAATCTGTGTGATATAGCAGCTGGGCACAATGGCACATGCCTGTAATCTCAGTACTTAGGAAACAGAGGCAGTAGGATTGCAAGTTCAGAGCTGGTCCCAGCAAGTTAGTGAGACCCTAAGCAACTTAGATCTTGTCGCAAAAAAATAAAATAAAATAAAGAGCTGGGGTTGTAGCTCAGTGGTTAAGTGTCCCTGGGTTCAATCTCTGGTTAAAAAAAAAAAAACAGAAAAACTGTGGATGGAATACAGCAAATGCAGTATTATGAGGGGAATTCTAACAATAAATGCATACATCAAAAAAACAGAAAAACTCAAACCATCTAACCATTCACCTGAAGGACCTGGAAAAGCAATAACCGACTTAAACCAGTAAAAGAAATGATAAAGATCATAAATAGGAGCTGGAGATACAGCCCACTGATAGAGTGCTTTCTTGGCATGTGTGAAGCCCTGGGTTCAGTCCCCAGGATGACAAAATAAGCAAGTGAATAAACAACATCAAGACAAAAAAAAAGTAAGAAGAGCAATGAAAGTCAATTTCTTGAAAGGTTAAACACTGACAAACATTCAGCTAGACTAACCGAGAGAGAAGACTCAAAATCAGAAATAAAAAAGATATTACAACTGATATCATGGAAATAAAGGATCCTAAGAATCCACTATGAACAATTATATGTTAAAACCCTGGAAAACCTAGAAGAGATGGATAAGTGTCTGAACGCATACAACTTATCCAAATTCAATCAAGAAAACAGAAAATATAAACAGACCAATAATGAGTAACAAGATTGAAGCAGTAATTCAACAAACTCTCCCATCTTTTTTTTTTTTTTAAAGAGTGAGGGAGAGAGAAAGAATTTTAATATTTATTTTTTAGTTTTCGGCAGACACAACATCTTTGTTTTTTGTATGTGGTGCTGAGGATTGAACCCAGGTTGAATGCAGGCCAGGCAAGCGCACTACCGCTTGAGCCACATCCCCAGCCCCCAAAATCTCCCATCTTAAAAAAAAAAAAAAAAAAAAAGGCCAGGACATGATTTTATGTTAGTCATCTCTTCATCACTGTGACCAAAATACCTGACAAGAACAAGTTAGAGGAGGAAAGATTTAAGTGCTTCAGTTATCTTTCAGGAAGAGCCTCCCAATTCTACTCAAGAAGAATTTGGAAGCAGCTCTTTAAGAATGGACAAGTGCAAAAGCTAGCTTGATCGACCAATGACCTTTTGATGTCACAAGGTCAAAATCTGTCATGCAGAACCCATCCCCAAACAAACAAGCAACTTATAAAGATGCAGGATGATCATTTACAACTCCCCATAAAGAACCTGAAATTCCCTCCCCACCATCCAATCGACACGTGACTTCTCCCCTCTCCCTTCATGCATAGCCTCTCATTGCCAACTGAATGAGGAGCCGATTTGAGCATTACCATCTCCTGGGCTTCCTTGCTGGTTGATGAGGAAAAAAAACTTCTTTGTTTTGAGAAAACTCCATGCCACAGGTTGGGCTTCTGTGTACCCTGAGCATTAGTAAGCCTTTGGTCAATGTCAAAAACATCAGAGTGTCTTTTAGCGCCTGTTTCCTCCCACTCCAATTCACATCTACTGAACAATGTAAATCTTTGTACCTACCTGCAGGATGCAATAATAAAACCGGCGTTTGGTTTTCCTTATGAGGGCTCTGTGGGATTTAGCCTGGAAGAAATCGATCCATCTCGTATTATAGTCATATTAGGCAATTTAAAAACAAGAACATAATCTATGCATACATATATATCATAAATCATTCAATTACTTGCTAATGAACAAGCAGAATCCATGGCAACCCAGGTTATCAACCCAAGGAGTTAAGTTTTCACTCGATTCTATTTTATGCATTATCTTTGTCTATGCTACTAAGCTATAAACTGTAAGAAAAACTTCATAACCCTCATTCAGAGCACCAAATCCCTAACTCCTTGTACCTCTTGTGTTAGGGGCTGAAACAATCTAGTCCCGGAGATGTCCACTTTATTTGCTTAGAAAAATATGTAGAGTCATTACTGAGATGAAAAACATGACAGTCACCCCAGACAGGCATCCAGATCAAGATCAACCTTCAAAAGATTCATAGGGCCGTTGTACATCATGCACTTAGCCCAGGAAGCACACTATCCTTAACTTATAAGACAAAGGGAATTTTTCTTAGGTCTTGAGAATAAAAGTAAAATCTCAAGTAAGCATTTTTTGAAGAGATGGGCCTGGTATCAAAAGGAGATGAATGCAAATAGTAACTAATACCCAACAATGTTAACTGAAAAGAGAGCTGCCTAAAATGTGGTGGTTACTCAAAATAAATGAATTCTCCAGAACACTAGGTGAAAGAATCTCTAATGCTTAAGCTAGAGTTGCTCTACGTCAGCAGTTCTCACAGTGTGGTCTGAGGAACACTTATGGAACCCAAGCTTCAGTAAGGGCAAAATTATTTTGATAATAATGAAATAACATTTTATTCTCTTAAAAATGTACAGTGGAATTTCCTAAAAGCTACATGTCTCAACAGCTTAAACTCAAAAGCAGATAAGAGAATCCAGGTGCCTTGGATTAAGTCAGACATTAAAACAGATATTTAGATTTGCAAACAAAACAATGCTCTTCTCGTGTTTCCTATTTTTAAAATGTAGTCATTTTTCATAAAACTACATTAACATAGGAAGGTTTATTACTGTTATTTAAAAGTAAATATATGTTCAAAGAGTCTCAATTTTTAATATTGGAAATATTCAGAGCTCTTTCTCTCCTAAGCAAAAGCTCTTTGGGAATCCTCAAGAAATATTAAATTTGTAAAGAGATTCTGACTCAAAGAAGTTTGAGAATAACTCACAGCCAACCATGGGCACCCAGTGGAGAGGTCTTTAAAAGGCTATCACCTCTGATCATGCAGAAGGCTATAGAATGAAGATGACTACGTAAAAGGATTTTGAAAATGGCCCTTACAATCATCATTACTGTGTTCACTAGAGTAAACAGCAGGATGGATAGTAAGTCTTAAAAGCCTTTTTTCTTTGCTTTACAATACACAACGTGATCAAAATAATATCCTTCCTTTAATAACAGATTTCCACACAAATAAATAGACAGATAGACAGTAAAGCTGGTTCTCATCTGGCAGAGAAAACTTTAGCCATTACAGCCATTACAAATGTATACAGGGATTCCTTCTGATCATCCAAGTGGGAAGAGAATACTAGATTTTTTTTTCCCCCAGAAAAAAAAAAAAAGAAAAAAGACTCCACTTTCCATCCCCCCACCCCATAGTCTCCAGAAGATGGGAGAATATTCCAAATGGACAGAGTAGCAACCTCAGGATGTACACTGTAAAGTCCAGCGAGAGGAGTACATAGTGCAGTAAGCCCATTTGTTTGTTTGTTGTTTGTTTTTTTGGTCCTGGGGATTGAACTCAGGGGCACTTGGCCTCTGAGCTTCTATCCCCATCCCTTTTTTTTCTGGAGACAGGGTCTCACTGAGTTGCTTAGCACGCCGCTTTAGCTGAGGCTGGCTTTGAACTTGCAATCATCCTGCCTCAGCCTCCTGAGCCACTGAGATTACAGGGGTGTGCCACTGCTCCTGGCTCCATTTGTTTTTTAAAAAGTGTACACACACACACACACACATACATACACATACATTTAATGTATATATGAATATATGCAAAATGTGTAGAATATGGTCTATCAAGAACATCAGTACATAACCAAAATCAGTAAATGAATATTTACTCAGAAACCTAAATAGATGTCTCCAAGGTAATCAATTTTGAAAATATGGCTTAAAAATAAAGCCATTTGGGTCACAATTTTTTTTTTCACCATTTACCCTTTTTTGACTGACATCATCAGCCACACTCCATCCCCAAGGAGGTGCCTTGGAAATCCCCAGTCTAAAAAGGCTCTGCTGTTCAGATGCTTAAATGAGCTTTGCCAAAGCCCCTGCCCATACTTCTAGCAAAAGCATTACTTTATACACCAACCAAAGGACTCAAGGACATTTTTTAAAGTACCTCAGCACTTGCTCATCACAGAATGATTTCAGATCATCAAACTGTTTCCCCAAAAATTCCTAAAATTGAACAAAAGATTTAAGTAAGTAGCTAACCCTTTTTCCTCCACAGAAGAGATATCCTCAGTCACCGAGAGAGTTCCGAACAAGAACAACTTACCAAAATATCCTTCTCAAGGTGTTTTAGAGCCTGAATATCCTTCTCAAGATTGCTCAACTCTTGGAGAACAAAATCGTGAAAGTGCTGTAGCTTATTGAGTCTGATAAACATAAAAGCAACACATTTCATGGGGTTTCTGGAGTGTGACGAATGATATTTCACCAGATCTTTATTAAGAACATGGAAGAGGCTCCCTTCTCCTCCTCCTCTCCATGCCTGCTCATCCCCAATCTCCAAACCCCCAATGCAAACTCTCGGTTCATCTTTCAACAGCATCCCGGAAGCTGGTGTTTCCTTATCATTCTTAGTAGAGCACAGGACAGATGTCTCCAGGGAAGAGAAAAGACTAAGGTCTCTCTGTTCCTTCTGCCTTCCACTTGCTGTCCTTTCTCTGTCAGGTCTTAAACTGGCCCTGAAAGCTGAGGTCAGGAATGGGCTCATGACACCATCTTTCCACCTCTGTTTTAGTTCTAGAATTTTTAACAGTTGCTGTTCTGATCTGACAGAGATTCCCTATTTGTTTGCTTCCCCCCACCCCCGTTAAGGTGAACATTGCATGAAGACAAGAGTTCCTAGAGCTTGCTGCTATAGTTTGGATGTGGAATGTCCCCAAAAGGCCCCCGTGTTAAAGAACTGGTTCCCAAACTGGTGCTATTGGGAGGCAGTAGAAGGTTTAAGAAGTGCTGTCCAGCTAGGTCACTGGGGGCATGCCCTTGACCCTTGACAAGGACTGCGGGATTCCAGCTCCTTCCCCCTCCTCTCTCCCTCCCTCTCTCTCTCTCTCATGTTCCAGTCATGAAATGAGCAGGTTCTCTCTGCTGTATGCTTCCAGCATGACTGCTGCCGGGTCACAGGCCCAAAGCAACAGAGCCAACTGATCAAGAATTGAAGCCTCCAAAACCGTGAGCCAAAACAAACTTTTTCTTATAAGTTGATTATCGCAGGTGTTTGTCACGGTCAGAAAGTTAACACTGGTGCTCACAGCTCTTCTGTACTGAGCAAGGAGCCTGGTACCCAGAGTCACTCAGTGTGCACCTGTTCAATGACTATGTGGCGGAGCCTGAGCCCCTGGAGCAAAACAGGAGCTCCACAAATCCAAAGTCCTTCACGGGCTTGTTTGGACAAGTAGATGACATTGCATGTATAGAAGAGTTGGAAAAAATGTTACAAATGTCTATTTAAAGTATCCTACCCTAAGAAACTTTCTACTTTAGCAAACTGACTCTCCATCCCTTTCTTCCCTTCCTCATTTGCAGCCCATTCTTTCCAATAAGGCACAATTTCTATACTCACCTCCCCTGCACCACTCAGATCTTTGTTTCCAAAGCCTACCTCAAGAAGCTCTTCCTTTGAGAATGTTCTGAATTCACTCTGATCAATACAGACTTTCATCCCTCCATTCCCCTTCCCACCCCTCTGAAACTTGCGTGTCTTGGTGCTTCTTGCTACATGATCACAAGGGGGAACAGGTGTGTGAGTGTGTGTGCATGGATGAGCAGCATTTTCTTACCATGGTTAATATACATAACATCAAATCTACTTTTAGCCATCTTTCACTGTGCAGTTCAGTGGCATTAAGTTCACTGCACAATGTTTAACAACCACCACCATCATCCATTTGCAAAATTTTCCATCATACCGAACAGAAACTCTGCACCTATTAAATAGTAACTGCCCTTTCTCTCAACTTTGGAGACTTCCAACGTACCTTCTGTGTCTATGGATTTCCATTCATACGCTTGCAGTTACCTCCTCTAAGGGGGATAATGCAGTACCTCTTGTGCCTGGAATCTTTCTCTTAGCATGTTTTCTAGGTTTATCTGCGTCATAGCATGTGTTAGAATTTTAATTCCCTTTTAAGGCTAAATTAACATTCTACTGCATGTATGTACAATTCATCTACCCAGTATTTTTCGCACGTATATCCATGCTTACCCTGTCTTCACACATGGATTTGAAAATTCTTAAGAACAATATTTTGGGATCATATAATGGTAGACAATGAAAGGCTCAAGGAGGATATTTAGTTCATCTTATGGATGCAAAACCAGATACCTGGAGGGGTTGAAGCATGTATCAAACTCACATCTGGCTCAGGCTGCAACTCCTCAGGCCCCCGTACAGCAGTCATGAGATAAATATTGTTTGTGAATAATCACACTTCCATGAATTGCTTTGAAATTCAATACTTACTTGCAGAGGTGTATCAGGTTTAAAAGTTTTATTATGCAATTCGGTGTTTTCTTTGCCTTTTCTGAAAGAGGACTCTCACTGTACCTGAACTAAACCATAACAACAAAAACAAAATCATCAATTTGAATTAAACATAACTATGTAAGTGTAATGTGTGCTTTGCATTAAAAAGATTCTGCCTGAACATTATAATATCCATAGTAAACATACTGCTGAGGAACAGTGATGGGGCACTATTCTGCATACCTTTCAGGAATTATCTCAAGCTTGGTACTAATAAAGCGAAATAAGAAAAATTGGAAAGCATATATTCATGTTGAATACTAAAAGCATATTTTCATTATAAATTTTCTTGCATTGATATTGCAAGTAGTAGGACTTTGAAAGCCTTCCATCTTAGTTAAATGAATGTTGGTTTTTATTTTGCAGACCAGGCTGTGGGACAGGTTGTAGGTACAGCATCTCAAAGGTCTGCTACCAAGTCTACCTTCACCTCTGTCTCAGAGTCCTCTCCTCCACACGGTCACCCTCTCCCCCTATCTCGGACTATCATCTTGGGTCCAAGTCATTGCTTTCTGATAGTTCATTTGTCTGAGAAAGCGTCCAGTGGAACCCAACCATTAGTCTGATGTCCACATATTTAGTCCCGTTGGAGCATATGGACATGGAACAGCTAGCTATAAATACAAACCGCAAAAATCAGCGACCACAGCTAAGACAAATACACCTCCCCAAAGACTCGGGAGCACCTTCACATATGAAGAATAGCAACAGTATTGATGAATATTATATATATGTTACTTTAAAGTCATAACGAGCTAATTTTTCTACCTTTGTCTTATTTTCAGCTTTGTTGAGCTAAAAATGACAAAATTATTTATATTCAAGGGGAACATGTGGTGTTATACATACATTGTAAAATGATTATCACAACCAACCTGATTAACATATGCATCACCTTACTGTTACCTGTGTGTGCACATGGTGAGAACACTGGAGATCTACTCTCTTCACCAATTTCAAGTACAATTACCAACTGTCACACCATGCTGTACACGGGGTCTCTAGAACTTACCCATCTTATAATTAAAAGTTTTATTTCTTTGAACAACACGTCCCCATATCCCTCATTCCCCTAACCCCTGGTAACCACCCTTCTTCTCTCTCTGCTTTTGAATTCAACGTTACTTAAATTCCATATTTGAGGTCATGCAGTATTTGTCTGGTTATTTTCTTTTGAATAACGTCCTCCAGGTTCACGAGATAGTTTTTTATTTTTAGCAGATGATTACCTCGTATTTTCTTTTCATTTCTCCGGTGAAGTTTTCCAAGGCTGTGACAATGGCAGAGACATTCAAGTTCTCAGGCACATATTCCAGAGATGGAGTAGAAATGCCTAACAGAAAAAATATATTAAATAAAATTAATAAATGCCCGAAGGAGACAGGTTGGTCCAACAGCTTCCCAAAGGATGGAAGTGCATGTGAGAACCACAGGTAGGAACCACCGACACCCCACTGCCTGTAACAGTGCACTCGGTGACTCTGGCCATGACTGTACAAGGTCAGCAGGTGCCTCTGACCAATTGACCTCTCTCTCTGGCAGGAGCTTATTTCATCCAGACTTTCTTAGTGCATCACTGTTCCAGATAATAGATGGGTTCATTTTGACCTAACCATACATTCATGGAATATGATGGGCTCCATTTTGGTAGAGTACTTCCTCTTTCCCTTCTCTCCTTCCCTCCCCTGTCCACCTTCCTCTACTCCACGGGTCTTCCTCCCATTTACGGTTTTCTAAATGGGTGCTTTATAGATATAAAGGTGGAATTCATTGCAGTATGTTCATGTATGTACATAGCATAATTTGGTCAATTTCATCCTGAAATTCCTTCCTTTTCCCATCCCTACTCCCTCCCTCCCTCCCTCTCTCCTTCCTCCAAGTCCACTAATCTCTCTTCTGAGTTCCTGGGATCCCCTTCCCATCTTTCCCTTTATTTTCATATAGCTTCCACACATGAGAAAATCCATTTAACCCTTGACAGAGTCTGGCTTACTTCATTCAGCATTATGTTCCCCCGTTCCATCCAATTACCAGCCAATGCTAGCTTCATTGTGTACGTCTACTACACTGGGCTGTTTATATAATTTGGCTATTTTGAATTGTACTTCTATAAACATTGATATACCTATATTACTACATCATGCTGATTTTAGTTCTTTGGATAAATAATCAAGGAGTGGGACAGCTGGTTCATATGGTGGTTCCATTCCTAGTCTTTTGAGGAATCTCCATACTGCTTTCCCAAGTGGTGGTATTAGTTTTCAATCCCACCAATAATGTATCTTTTTCCCCACACATTTATTACTATCTGTGTTCTTGATGATTGTCGTTCTAACTGGAGTGAAATGAAATCTCAATGTAGTTTTGATTTTGATAAATTTAGCAAAGCAGATAGAAGATCAAGATATGAAAATCAATACCTTTCCTATACTCCAATAATGAATCTGCTGAGAAAGAAATCAGGAAGATCACTACAGCCTCAAAACAAAAAAACAAAAAGACAATTTGGGAATAAATCCAACCAAAGAAATGAAAGATCTCTATGATGAAAACTATAGAAGAATATAGTTTTTTTTTTTTGAAGAATACTTTAGAAAATGGAAAGACCTCTCATGTTCTTGAATAGGCAGAATTAAAATTGTCAAAATGGTCACACTACCAAAAGCAATATACAGGTTCATTGCAATCCCCATCAAAATAGCAAAGAAATTCTTCATAGAACTAGGGGGAAAAGTCCTAAAATTCATTTAGAAGAAAAATAAAAATCAGAATAGATTACATATTTCTAACCCCCAAAATCTAGTCAATAATTATCAGCTAAAGCAGAGGCCCAAAACTATAGGAACCTCAGGCCCCGAGATTAACTCTAGAAGAGTTAAGAGGCAGAAATAAAAATGCTAGGATGGAAGGCTGCTTGCTTCTATTGAAAATTTGTGCAATAATTTACTCGTCCCTAAAAGGACAAAATGCTAAGTTTTTAGGTGTCCGCGGCTACAGTGCTCTGAAAACTATAACTTCCTTGTAATTCAGGCAGGTACACATTTCATGACCACGTATTTATTGCACTCTACTTCAACCGTTGGCTGGGTGCATGATGTTACCTGCCAAGCCGGAGGCTCCCTGAGCAGCGTCTTCTAATCTTGATTGTTTTGGCAAAGCAAAACTCCCATCTGGGATGCCTAAGGGCAAACACAGCATATTGATGACTCCACACACATCCCTTTTGTCCAAAATGTATCTTGTGCTCTTTTCTTCCGTTAATATATAACCTTGACATACAGCAAGTGAAACTCATCCCCTGCCTGTTAATCATTACTTATCATTTGGTGCACCAAATCGAATAAGCGCAGCCTAAGTAAGTATCAAAACAGAGCCTACTGATGCAGAGGAGGGGAACAGGTACTCCTTTGTGAGCTCGGTTACATTTAGCAAGGCTCAGGCAGATTCCCTAAACAGTGTTTCTGAATAAGGCCATGACAATAAATATCAAACACATTTCTAGGGCTCTGGGCAAAATGGCAAAGTATCAGGATTTCTAGGCAGAGAGGCCTTGGGAAGTTCTTCAGATCACAACCCAGATGGCGCCACCTGCTGGTCACACTGGAGCATTGCACTGAGGCCATCTGATTGAAAAGGCCATCTTGGCTGCTCACTTCTCCAGTGACTGACAGCCTCTGCTGATGAGAGCCCTACATTGCCATATAGTGCGGTGCATCACTAAATAGTTTCTATTACAATGTTCACTGAACTCTCCCAATCTTACCAACAGCACCCATTAACAGAGCATTGGCTTTATGCTCTATTTCTGATCTTCTTTACGGTTGGCTTATACTCCATCATCAGGGCTCGGGTCCTGCCCAGGGAATGAATACTTACTTCTATCCACATTGCCACACCATGACCTGGCCTGTGGCCATCTCCCTGGAGGATCCCATCAATCCTATGTCTTCACCTGTCACCTCCCAAATCTCACTGTTGCATCAAACTTGTGTCTCACAGCCCACCCAGTTCCGTTCTTCTCTACCTATATCCCCCTTTCTCCATTCTGTACCTTTCAGCTATGAAGTTCTGACTTCTCTCCCTTTCTGCCCATATTTCACTAATTCAGCCAATAAACATTTTGTGTTACTATGTGCAAGGAGCTGTGCAGGGTGTTCAGCAGACAGTGGAAAAGCAGAGGAGCATGTATCCTCATCCTTCACTCTGCTTCTTCTACCCTGAGCCCCTGTGGTCCCTCCAACATCCCAGGCATATTATTATCTCAAGACCTATGCACTTGAAGTTCCTTCTGATTATCTTATTTTTTCCCCTATAACTGCCTTAAGGCTCAACCTGACCACCTACCCTAAAATTTCAAGATATCTTCCACATTTTAAAACCCCTTTCCCTGCTCTTTTTTTTTCTTAATTTTTTTTATTAGAGTATACTATACCACAGGTTTAACTTCAATACTCTCTCTCTCTCTCTCTCAACCCTACAACTAGATGCTAAGGTCCACCGAGGGCATGCTTTTTGTCTGTTTCCTTCACTACTAGGTCCCTCACACCAAGAAAAGTACCCATCACATAACAGATGCTCTATAAAAAAAACTACTGAGTGAATAAGTGAATGAATGCAACAGAATACACAAACTCCTATAAAAAAGATATTTGATATGTTCCAATCAGATCTCTGTAAAATATATAAGAATTTATTTTAATTCTTCTCTACTAACAGCAAGGGAGAAACAGAAGAAACCATAAATTTTAGAAAGAAAGTTGTCCCTTGGAATCAAGAGAGGAACTGCAGCAACAGACAAAATGTGAACGAGGGAATCTGGGGGATAATCAAGTTGATATTTTATAGAATTTTCCTACACTGAACATTTCATTAGAGATCACATTCCTACTCTGCAGGACATGGCAAAGAGCCAACCAATACCCAGCCTCTCAACAATGAAACAAAATACAAAGTATAACACTCTCAACTCCATTAGATACTTTATTGAAGCCAGTATCTCCATCTTCTTGTTACATTTAGATTTAGGTGTGCTCAATTGTTGCACAAGTTTGGATGGGGACCTTCTAGGGAACTACATTGTTTTCAGGGCAAAAGGTCTTTAAAAATCGAGGACAGGACGCAGTTGCAGCTCCCAAAGCAGACAGCTCCTGGGTATGGCTCCTCTGTGATGTCTAGACCCCAATCAGGGTCAGAAAAGACTCTTAGAAGGCCCCCAATTTGATAATGAACAATTATTTCTTTCTTGGCTGCCTTCTCTACCCTTCCGGGATGTTTTCCTTGATGGTCAATTTGTAGCAATAGCTCAAATCATGACTTTGAACTTGGATTTATCACATTCACACACCACCTAGGGTAAAGCAGGGACACTAGTTATATCCAGTGATAAGAGGAGCCTATAGGCATGGACTGATTGCCCTGGTCAGCCCCCTGAAGGAGTTCCTGGGAATCTGTGAACCCACTGAGACACATCTGGATGGACCCCTAAGGGACATGGAAGTCGGTGTCAGTGGGCATGTAGAACCCTTCTTCTGAGGCACAATGCAGGGGGACGTGCCTATGTGTACTGCAGGTCTGGCTCTCCACAGATGGCAGCATCCTCCAGAGAAAGCAGTGCTGTGTCATGAGAGGCTGCCAGTCCTGAGGGATGTCACCGGCTCGGCTTTGTTTCCATGGTAACTATACACCTCTTTCAGACTGTGTTGTTCACCATTCTCATGAAAGGGTTAAAACTACCTGCACACAACACCTGAGAAAAAACACACACAGTAAACACACTGTGGCGGAATGAGTGGCCTCTGGTGGCTCCCTCCGCGTGCTTGTCAGGGGCTGGAAGGAGGAGAGAGGCGCTTGCTCCTGCAAGAACTCAGCTTTGTGCATTTCCATGAAAGATTCCGGCCACTCAAGGAACTTCTGAAGTTAGAGTAGGTGGCCTGCTGGGCACAAGTTTTAGTGAACAGTTTGGTGGCCTTGTTGCATTTTGAAAACTCATGCTCCTGATAAGAAGCCATTAGGTTCAGGCATTTATATCTTGCTCTGAAGTGACACCTTGTGGCACGGAATGACAAAGGCCAATAGCTTTCACTCAGCAAGAATAGAGGACTTCACCAAAAACTGTCACTGTAATAGTCACAGCACTTTCTCAATGCTAATTCTTTGATTTATTCTACAGATACTAATTATCAAGACTATTAAAAACTTTTTACATTTAAAATCTAAATCAATTAACGGTATTTGTGACTGTGTATAAATATTTATTCAAAAATGGGAAAATGCAGAGGTTCATTATTAAGTGCAAGCATTTTTCTAGCTTTCTTGCTTCTTTTCCTTGGCAAACACTGAATTCCTCTATGCCAGGCACTGGACCAGGCAATCACAGCACGGAATAGCATGAAGAAGTGCCCACGTGGCTCCTGCTTGATTTCAGAGGCCTCTTAAGAAGGTAAAAGAGGGGATATTCATATCCATAAATAAAATTACCCTGTTGAACTGACAATTCTGGGGGCTTTGCATGCATATCAAAAGTTCCAGGGTAAGGCAAACTGGACACGCTGGCACACGCCTATAATCCCAGTGGCTTAGGAGGCTGGGGCAGGAGGATCAAAAGTTCAAAGCCAGCCTCAGTAAAAGCAAGACACTAAGCAACTCAGTGAGACCCTGTCTCTAAATACAAAATAGGGCTGAGGATGTGGCTTAGTGGCTAAGTGCCCCCGAGTTCAATCCTCCATTACCCCCCCCCCCAGAAAAAAAAAAAAAGGTTCCACAGTAAACATCAACACATAACTTGATATTTGATTGAGGCTGCCGTTATGAGTCAGCAGGACACTCAAAATGTCTTAGGGTCTCTGTTTTGGGGAGAGGGGTGTGCTGGGGATTTAATCTAGGGCCTCATACATTCTTGGCACAACAAGCTACAGCCCAGCTCAAAATGCTTTTACTGAAGGAAGTTACCTGAGCATCCTCAAGAGGGGGAGGTATAGCTGCTTCTGGCCACGTGGTTAAAAAATCCAGGACTGGATGCAATGATACGAAACATTTCAAGTTCTGTTATATGTTTTTTGGCTATCCAAAGAAATGAATCAAAGAGAAACATAACCACTAGTAATGGTTTCTAAAAGGATTTAATGATTTTAGTCACTTATCTAAGACCCATACTTTAAGAACATTAAAAAATGTGAGCATTAGGAGATGGCTTTCTAATTCCTCAATTTTCTTAGAAAATTGCACAAAATAAAGATGTCAGGAATGATGTTTGACTAGTGCCAAGACAAATAAGACTGATATTCACACTAGTAGCAGGTGACACAAATTGAGCATCATCACACGTCTGCACACAGAGCCTCATGTCAGTGTCTCACCGAATCCTCAAACCCCAGGAAACTCTCCCTCCCACCCAGAGATGCACTCTGCTTCTGAAGGGCCCTACCCAATGGTGAGCACAAATATTTAGTCATCAGTGTCTGCTCCTCTCTGGCCAGCTGACCTTGAGGTCAGCCTCACCTGAGGGGCCCTCAGTGAAGGTAAAAAGACAATAACAGAGTGGCAGGAATAAGTGTGTTCTGCACCATGGTGACCCATGTGACTCTAGTTCACAGCAGCCTGTTATACACCTTATGCAGAATACCAAGAGGAGCTTAAAGGCTCCAAACAAAAAGTAATGATGAGGATATAGAAATGCCAATTTTCTGATCCCGGTTTGATCAGTATATGTTGTATGCATTTATTAAATTATAACATTCTACTCCATAAATATGTACCATTAATTAAGAATAACTGGGCATGGGGGCACACACCTGTAATCCCAGCTATCTGGGAGGCTGAGGCAGGAGCTCGACAAGTTTGAGGCCAGTCTGGGTTAACTCAGTAAGATTCTGTGTCTAAATAAAAAAAGTGAAAAAGGCTGGAGGTGTAGCTCAGTGGTAGAATTTTCCTGAGTTCAATCCCCAGCACACACTAAGTTAATAAATAAATTCAGTAAATAAAATAAAACCCAGGTATAAACTAGATATTTGTCAACTCATAAGGATTAAAAGACTCAAAGTAGAAGAATGGGGGAAAAACATGCATAAGGCATTCGTCCAAAAAAAAAAAGTCTTTCTTTATTGTTGTAAATGAAGTCAAAAGCATTTAGAGATGAAGAGCCACTTCTCAGTGCATCTAGAAAAACACTGCCTCAAAATACATTGGATAAAAATAGACAGAACAAAGGGAAACCGACAAGGATATACAGATCATCCATGAAATCTGAATGCATAAGGCCGGTCTGATTGAGCCTTCAAGTAAGACCAGATAAATTCTAAAGGAACAATATTATACACACTGGGTTTCTCTGAGCAAGTTGCTATAAAGTTAGCAATAAATAACCAAAGAACAGCATTAAAATATCCCCTATATTTGAGAACTAACCTAAATTTTACTAAATAACTGATTTAAAAAAAAAAAACATTAACAAGGAAAAAATATTTAGCTCAAGTGGCAATGAAAACCCTCCATACCAAAATAAGGCAACACACAACCAAAGCATTTCTAAGGAGCAATCTGAAATATATTTCTCAAGAAGCAAGAAAGGTTAAAAATAAATGAGGATTCAACCAAAAGGTTGGAAAGAGAAATTCAAGATGGCTGAGCAGAGGTGCCCTGTCTGTCACCACAGAGAAGACCTGAGCAACAAGGGAAGCCGAGTTTTGAGAGAAGAGATGGAGGGAGAAGGGCAAAAATTAGCCAGGAAGTGCACAACCCTAAACAGCATGGGGAGCGGGAAAGGCGAGCTGGAGAGAAGATGGAAGGAAATTGCAGCTTCCATCATGGCTCAGTGGTGGGGCTGGTGTGGGGGGTAGAGACGAGACGCCAAGTTGCTGAGAAAAGGTAAACAGGGAGCACCCAGCCCCCATTACTGCAGCAGAGCAGCAGTCCTAACTGCAGGAGAATTCCATAGAGCTCACCGATTTTAGATCCAGAGTGGGGTCCGAGTCCCCACCTGGAATCCAAGCTGGGTCATCGTCACTGCTGGACACCGTCCTGCCTCAGGGACCGGCAGCTGGTCCCTGGACACTGTGAAAGCCTTTTGTCAGGTGAGCACCTCACAGGGCAGAAAATAGGCTCCTCAGCATTCTACAGCCTCAGGACTGGGAGCTGCCAGAGCCACAAGTCTGATCCCCACCTGTGCTAGCCACATAGGCATGCATAGGCATGAGGGGAGGTCATCTTGGGACTGTCACTTCTAGTGGTAAAATCCTGGGATCACCTATAATACTTGTCCCTTGGAGCCTGAAGAAGTTGCCATCTGGGTCCAAGACTGCAGACCAAAGCCACAATCCCCAGCATCACCCACAAACTAGGCCACCAAGAGAAAGTCTCCTCCATATACCGCAGTTCCAGGAATTTCAGGGCCGCGAGTACCAACCTACCCTGCATGTGCCCCATAGAACCTAGGGAATATGTCATTCATGGCTTGTAGCCATGGGACCAGAGGTGCTGGTTCTCACCAGCTTATGCATCAACCAAACTTTTCTTGGAACACGAAGAAAGTCCTATATCTTCAGGGAAGTGGCTACCAGGGCTGCAGCTCCAACACTACCAGTAATCATCCCATAGAACCCAGTGTCAGTCCCCTTTGTGTCCCATGAAATTTAACCTGAGGACCCATTGCCACAGACCCAGCATCATCCATCTCATCCTATGGCCCCAGAACTGTGGCTGCAGATGCCATAGGTCCAGGCATCTCCCACATTCATCCTGAGGGATCTGGGAAAGATCTTCTCATCCTGACTCTGGAACTATGGCTTGTAATGCCACAAGCCTTGGTGTCACCTATACAGTACCCTCCACATCTTGTACCACCAAGATGATGGCAACTGTTGCTGTAAGTGCCAGTTCCATCTGTGCTCAACTCTGAGAGCTGAGGGCATGCACTTTGGAAGCCTCTGTCCACTGCAAAGTTGTGTAAGTACTTCTGTGGCCTGCTGCAGCAGAGATTAACGAGGCACTTGAAAGAGTGGAGGCAGGAGGGGGGACAATGAAGAAAGCCTCAGACACTATGAAGGCAGTAAATATTTGCATAATGTGAATTCCAGAAGAAAGTAGAAAGACAGTGAAGACGTCTTCATGAAATTGCAGAAAACATCTCAAATCTTCAAGGACACATCTAAGGGCAACAAGCTCAAGGAGTCCATGTAGATTCAACAAGAAATTTTAAAGAGAGAGAGAGAGACCTTCACCAAGACATAGTAGAGTCAAACTGTCAAAAGGGTAAGACAAAAAATTCTAAAACAGCAACAGAAGATTGTCAAGTCCCATATCAGGGGAAGCCCACCAGGCTTATAGCAGATTTCTCAGAAGAAATCTTACAGGCCAGAGGGAATGAGAAGATATATTCAAAAATCAAGAAAGAAAAACCACCTCACTAACCAAGAATACTATACCCAGCAAAACTACTCTTCAGAATTGGAGAAGTCGAGTCTATCGCAGAGAGGCAGGAACTGAGGGTGTTCACTACCTACAGTCCAGCCCCACAAGAAATGCTTCGTGGGGTCCTCCACTAGAAACGAAAGGAAGGGAACCATGGGAACCACTACTGTGCAAACACACAGATTTACAAAATTCACTCCAACAACATACACGTGACAGAGAAGGAAATCAAAGCTTGGCATGTCCGGAAAGTACCAAGTCACAGAGACACACAAAAATAGAGGTGGAAAGGAACAAAGTCTACAAACAACAAAGGGGAAGAGAATGAAATGACAGGAAGAAGTCCACACCTATCGATAAGAGCCGTGAATATAAATGAATTAAATCATCGACAGACAGACTGGCCGAATGGATTTTAAAAACAACCTGACTCTGCTGCCTACAAGAAACTGACATTAATGGTGAACATTTAGCAGAATAAAAGGATTTAAAATAGGTATACAAGTAGAAGCCAAAGGCAAACTGGAATGGTTACCCTCCTATCGGATAGAGCAGACTTTAAATCAAAAACTGTGAAAGGGACAAAGAAAGCCATCGTACATTGATAAAATGATCAATTCAGCAAGAGGCTATAAAACATATATGCACCCAACAATGGACCACTAAAACAAATACTGAAATCAAAGGGAGAAACAAAATACTACACAATATTAGTTAGGGGCTTTAACATTCTACTTCCCTCATCATCCTGGATGATGAACACATCATCCAGATAGAAAAATCAGCAAAACAGTTCCACCAACCCAGCACCATCTGCAATCAAGAGAGCCATGAACCTAACATTTACCGAACATTTCACCCACGAGCCACAGAATGCACATTTTTCTTACCAACATACAGAAAATTCTCTTACATTATATGCTAAGTCACAAACCGAGTCTTAGTAAAATTTTCAAAAATCATATGCATTCTCTCAGACAATGGAATAAAAGAACAAATCAAAAAGGATAGAAGATGTATTAATAAATGGAAATTGAATAACATGCTCCTACGTGTCCAAGGGATAATTGAGGAAATCAGAAGAAAAATTTTTACAAATTTTTTTTAGTTATCAATGGACCTTTATTTTATTTATCGATCCGTGGTGCTAAGAATCAAATACAGTGCCTCACACATGCTAGGCAAGTGCTCTGTCACTGAGCCACAGCCCCAAACCTAGAAGAAAAAATTTAAAAAGTCTTAAAACAAATTAAAATGACTCAATGGCATATCAAAATCTGGAATGCAGAGAAAGCGGAACCAAGAGGCAAGTTTATAGGAACAAACGCACATACACACACAAAAATAGATCTTTAATAAACAACCTAACAATGTACCTCAAGGACTTAGAGCAGACCAAAACCAGCAGAAAACCCTCAATAAAGATCAAAGCATAAATAAAATCTAAACTACAAACACAATCCATGAAATGTTGGTTTTGGGGGAAAAAAAATGAAATTGGCAAACCTTTAACCAGACTGATCAAGACAAAAAAAGAGACTACGCAAACAAAATTATTAGAGATGAAAAAGGAGACATTATAACTGATGCCACTGAAATACAAGGGATCATAAGAAATCCCTGTGGACAACCATATGCTAAAACATTGCCAAACATGGAAGAAATGGACAGACTTCTGGACACACATGACGTAGGAAAATTAAGACACCGAATGCACCAATAACTAATAATGAGGATCAAAACCAAAATCTTCTAACAAAGAAGACTGGACTGGATGGCTTCACTGCTGAATTTTACCAACGTTTTTATTTGTTCTAATTAGTTAGCCATGACAGTAGAATATATTTTGACACATTATACATGAATGGAGTGTGACTTCTCATTCTTCTGGTTGTACCTGATATAGAGTTACACTAGTCGTTTAATCATATATGTACCTAGGGTAATAATGTCCAATTCATTCTACTATCCTTCCTACCCCCATAGCCCTCTCCTCTATTCACTCCCCTGTCTAGTCCAAAGTACCTCTAATTCTTCCCTAGAGCCCCTCCCCTTATTAAATTAGCATTCACATATCAGAGAAAACATTCAGCCTTTGGTTTTACTGGGATTGGCTTATTTCGCTTACCATGATATTCTCCAGCTCCACCCATTTACCAGCAAATGCCATAATTTCATTCTTCTTTAATGCTGAGTAATATTCCCACCATATATATATACACACCACATTTTTTGATCCATTCATCTGTTGAAGGGCATCTAGGTTGCTTCCGTAGTTTAGCTATTTGCTATAAACATTGATGTGGCTGCAACACTGTAATATGCTGATTTTAAGTCCTTTGTGTATAAATAGAGGAGTGGGATAGCTGGGTCAAATGTTGATTCCATTCCAAGTTTTCTGAGGAATCTCCAAACCACTTTCCTTAATGGTTGCACCAATTTGCATTCCCACCAGCAATGTAAGCGTATACCTTTTTCCCAACATTCTCACCAACACTTATTGTTTGTACTCTTGATAATTGCCATTCTGACTGGAGATGAAATCTTAAGGTTTGATTCACATTTCTCTAATTGCTAGAAATGTGGAACATTTTTTCACATGTTTCTTGGTCAATTGTGTTTCTTCTTCTGAGAAGCGTCTGTTCAGTTCCTTAGCCCATTAATTGATTGGATTATTTGGGTGTCGTTTTTGTGTGTGTCAAGTTTTTTGAGTTCTTGATATATCTTGAAGATTAATGCTCTGAGGTACATGGGGTAAAGATTTTCTCCTATTCTGTAGGCTGTCTTCATGTTATTGTCTCCTTTGCTGTGAAGAAAGGCATTTATCGATTCTCGATTTTACTCCTCGCACTTTCGGACTCTTGTAAAGGAAGTCAGTTCCTAAGGAAACATGGTGAAGATTTGGTCCTATTTTTTCTTTTATTAGGCACAGGGTCTCTGTTCTAGTGCATAAGTCCTTGCTCCACCTTGAGTTTTGTGCAGAGTGAGAGATAAGGGGTTTAATTTCATTTTGTTGCATATGGATTTCCAGTTTTCCCATTGGTTGAATAGGCCATTTTTTTCCAGTGTACATTTTTGGTACCTTCATCTGGTCTAACTATTCGTGTGAGTTTGTCTCTGTCTTCTATTCTGTACCAATGGCCTATGCGTCCATTTTGGTGCCAATACCATGCTGCTTTTGTTACTAGAGCTCTATAGCATAGTAAAGGGTTTCACACATGTGGTGCAGAAACTTGTTCTTAGCCCACGACTTCACCTGCCGACCCACCCCACAATTCCTGGTCTCTGGTTAAGTCTCCAAACTTGATCTCTTCTGCTCCTGCCTTTTCAAATCCCTAAGCAGGTGCTTCTGTCCCAGCTGGTCCTTGGAGGGGAAGCCGCGTGGATTTCTATAACAATATTCGCCTGTGTAAACCTCTCTCCATACTTGATTTTCTCCTGGCCACTTAGGCACTGTCATGTAGAGTGGATTTCCCAGGTTCGTTTTTTTTAGGCCAGACTCAGGCCTGCCAAAATCCACTCCCCTAGCTGCCGGTCCCTGCACTACAGCTACACAATGGTTCCTTCTGCTGAGCGCTATGCACACCACCGAGAAAGATGGTGGCTTCCCTCCTACACACAGATGCTGTGCAGCACACGTGTTTTTCCAAGATGTGTCTCTGATCTCTAAATTCTCTGTACCCTGACATGCCTCAGTGTTCCCAAGAATGGGGGTTCCTTGAATTCCTTGATTGCTTTACTGTTTTCATGTAGGGACTGTCCGGCTTGAACCTCCAGGAGCTATCACAGCTGTGGGGCTGGGGACCTTCCCCTTGCTTAATTTATACAAGATCTCCCGAGTCCCTGAGCCGTTTTGAGTGTCAGAATTAAATTCCAGTGAAGCCTCCTTGCCCCCATTTTTGATTATTCACCCACCTAGAAGGGAAGCTGCCTGTCTGCTTTTCTTGGCTCAAGCCATGGAGCCACTAAGGAAGTGACCCGTATATCCCACCATCTTGCCACCTCCCTCTGAATTTTACCAAACTTTTAAAGAAAAAACTTAGGCCACTTCTTCTCAAAATATTCCACAGAATTGAAAGAAAAGGAACCAACTCTTCCAAGTTAATGAGTTAACTGCATGACCCAGTTACCAAAACCTAACAAAGACACACAAAGGAAAACTACAGACCTGTGTCCCTGATGAACACAGATGCAAAATCAACAAAATACTAGCAAATTGAGTTCCACGGCACATCAAAAAGGTCATGTCATACACTGTGATCGAACTGGTTATATGTCAAAGATGTAAGGTGTGACAGCACATGCACATCCTCACATCAACAGAATGAATAACATCACATTCATCTCAAATATAAGAAAATGATAAAATCGACATTCCTTCATGATAAGAGCCCTGAACAAATTAGGAACAGAAGGATTATACCTCAACATCATAAACGCTATATATGACAAAAAAAATAGCCAGCAATACACTGAATGGGGAAAATCTGAAAGTATTTCCTCTAGGATCAGGAAGAAGAAAAACATCCACTCTCTCTTTTATTTAATATGGTGGTAGAAGTTTTAGTCAGAGCAGTTAGACAAAGAGGAAAACAAATAGGAAAGAAGGGTGATTGGATAATATGATCAGAGCATGCTGTAAGTATGTATGGAAATATCACCCCAAATTTCATTAATGTCAATGTTAGTATTAAAAAAAAAACACAGTGGGATCAAAGATCTAAATGTAAAATCTGAAGATACAAAATTACTACAAGAGAACATAGGAAATGCTTCAAGACATTGGGATAGCCAATGATTTTTCAGATAGTATAGATCATAAAATAAAAATGGATAAATGGGATTGTATTAAACCAAGAACCTTCTACACAGCAGAGAAAACAACCCACAAAGTAAGCAATCTACAGAAGTGGAGAAAATATTTGAAATTATTCTTCTGTTGAGAAATTAACATCCATAATGTAAGAACTCAAAAATCTGAACACTATAAAAACAACCCATTTAAAAAAAAAAATGGGCTAAAGAGGGTGGAGTTGTGCCTCAGTGACAGAGCACTCACCTAGCATGCATGAGGCACTGCGTTCAATCCTCAGCACCACGTAAAAAATGAAATAAGAGAAAAAATTTAAAACCCAGAATTTTAAAATACTTGTCAAGGATCTAACACAACAGAACTCTCATACAAGCTGATGGAAAAGCAAGTTTATTCAACTACATTGGAAAAGTTATTTTGGCACCTCTCAGACTGTGAAAGATATAAACTCTATAACCCATAATTCTACTCCTAAAAACATAACTGGAGAAAACACTTCCACATATTTATCAGGAGAAATGTGTATGATTCTTAAGAATGGCTTTATCTATAACCATCCAAAGCTTCAAAATGCAAACATCCTACAGTACTGGGAAGGTGACTACGGCATATTCATGTTAACTGAATGATAAATTGTAATGAAGAATCATATACTTCACACACGTCCATCAGCATGAACAGATCTTTAAAAAAAAACAAGCAGAAAGAACAGGCCACCCAAGATAGACGCAACATAATTTCATTTGTTTACCTTTCAGATCAGATAAAATTAAACTACATGTTACCTCGGGGTACATACGAAAAAGAAAAAAAAAAAATCACAAAAGAGCAGAAGGATTTTCACATAATTCAGGACAGTCGCTACCTCTAGGAGGGATGGAGGAAATGAACAGAGAATTGCTCAGTTCGGAAGGACTCTAAGCTGGTGTTCTAGTCCACACTTCTAAGTGTGGCTGCAGAAGTGTTCACCTGACAATCATTCACTGAACTGTATACATGCTTCACAATCTCTTCTGAATATGCACAATGTTTTTCCCAATGCAAAAATTTAAAACTAAGAGCAGTGGAATCACACACAACAAAAGATAATGCCCCTGGACAGAGAAAAGGGTGGAATGGGTTTCAGGGGGAGCATACCACAAGTTGAGAAGTACTAGTAATGTCCCATTTCTAAAACTAGATATTCACAAATATTTGTCACGTGGATATTCTGAATATGCTACATGTAATTTATAATGAATTGAAACGTTGCTATTTAACATGCAGTTAAGAAACCTCATGAAGAGCAGCTAGGTACTACATTAGCATGTTATTGTGCGAACATGTATATTCATATATTAGTGAGTTGTTACTCTAATATGACCTTGAGAACTAGTGTGGGAACCTTCCATCACTGTTAGCGTGATAAAATGAATTTAGAAGTTTTAATAACTTGGTTGCATTTTTAAAAACATTTCTTACAAACTGAGAGTAGCCTATACACAGGGGGATGAAACAAATTCCTGGGCCCATCTCAGAGAAGTGCCCCTGCTGTGTGCTCTCAGAGGCTGCAGAGGTAGGACCCAGGACTCAGACTCTCTCTCCACAGCCACAAGAGACTCTGGTTCCTGGATGGAGCCCTGTTTCTCCCCTTGACCCTCATGAATGTTTGGAGCTGGTAAGCAGCTGACCCCATGGCCTGACAATAGTCATTCTGTAAAGTAACTATTATCTGCTGCAACGTGAATAATCACCCAGATTAATTTAACTTTATTCTGGAAGATTTGTAGTTCTCTTACCTCTGTCTTCCAAGTTCTGCAGCTTATGTTTGAAGCTAGTATTTTCCATTAACGACTCTTGCTTCACAGTCTAAAATGCAAACAAACAAAAAAAAATGTGTGTGTATATATACTTATGTATGACATGTATAAAATTGCGAAGAAATAGTGCCACACTATCCCTTAAAAAAATAATAAGCCAGTATGTTATGCAAATACATTTCTAATTCTAGAAAAGCAGATGAATAACTGAATGGTACCTGAGATACGTTTTCTTCAACTTCTGAGTGCTCTGGGGAAGAGAGATCACTCAGGGGGTGGGGACTTGGAAGTTCTAAGTATTAGAGAAAACAGCTTCAAGTGAATAAACAATTAAAGATAAATAACATTTCACTATTACTCTATATTAAATCACATAATAAAAAGATGGGTACACAGTCCTAGATAAAATAATGTTTGCATTTTTCAGGGCATGTACGTTATTAGGTTTGTAGATCACTGTAGATAAGATGAAGAGTCCAGGACCTCAACTAGATCACACTCTATTAGCTGCCCATCTGGCCCCCAATATGGGAAAGCAGCCTATCACCTCAACCTTGAGACTCTTCTCTTCCTTAGCTTGCCTTACTTCCTCCTTACCTCTTGGGTGCAATGATTTGACATCTACACTGAGCAACGACTGTCACATTTAACACCTCCACCACCACCTATGCTGCACATTCCGTCTGTAGAACTTGTTCATCTCATGACTTCAAGGTTGTATGCTGAGATCAGCATCTTCCCATTTCCCCCCACCCCCGTGGCAACGACCATTTTACTCTGATATTCTATGAGTTTGACTTTTGTAGATTCCACACATAAATGAGCCAGACAAATGAACACTGGGTGATCTAATTAACTGAGCATAATGTCCTTCAAGTTCATCCATGTTGTCACAAATGGTGGGATTTCTTCCTCCTTTGTGGAATGGGATGATATTCCATGATGTATCTATACCACATTTTTTCTTTCCATTTATCCACCGACAGGCGTTTGGGTGGTTTCCATATCTTGATTACTGTGAATAATGGTGCAGCAAACACGAAAGTGCAGCTCTCTCTTTGGCATACTGATTTCATGTCCCACAAGTGGAATTCCTGGATCATACCAATTCACACTCCCACCAACAGTGTACTGAGGGTTTCCCTTTCTACATTTGCCAACACTTGTTACCTCTCGTCTTTTTGATAGTAGCCATCCTCAAGCATGAAGTGATAGCTCATGGTGGTTTTGATTTGTGCTTCCCTGATTAGTGCCACTGAGCACCTCTCCACACATCTGTCAATCATTTGTATGTCTTCTTTGGGAAAGTGTTTAGGCATTTTGCCTTTCTACTTTTTTCTATTTAGTTACTTCTGTATTTTAAAAATTATTTTCTACATTCTGTTGGTTGATTCCTTTGAAGTTTTTTTGCAGTACCACTTATTTTTGCTTTTGTTGGCGATATTAAAATCACTGCCAAGACTGATGTAAAGGAGCCATTTCTCTTTAAAATCTCCAATATTGAAGTCTATAATCCATTTTAATATTTCATATGGTATGAGGGGTTTGATTCACTCTTTTGTATATTGATGTCCAATTTTTCCAGCACATTTATTGAAAAAACTTTCCTCATTGTGTATTCTCCACACTGTTGTCAAAGATTAGGTGACTATGTATACATGGGTTTCTTATTGGACTATTCTCTTAACCATTGGTCTGCAGGTCTGTCTTCATGCCAGTTTTGAGTAACATAGCTTTGTAACAGTTTGACACCAGGGAGTGTGATTCTTCCAGGTTTATTCCTCTTTCTCAAGATTGCTTTAGCGGTTTGGAGTTTTTGCTACTGCATACAAATTTTGGGATTTTTATTTTTTGGTAAAAAAAAAATGCCATTGGAATTTTGGTAAGGATTACTTAGACTCCATAGATTGTGGATGGTATAGACATTTTAGTATTAATTCTTCCAAGGGCTGGGGTTGTAACTCAGTGATGGAGTGCTTGCCTTGCACATGTGAGGCACTGTGTTCAATCCTCAGCACCACATAAAAATAAATTAAAAGTATTGTGTCCATCTACAACTAAAAGTGTTTAAAATAATTCTTCCAATCCATGAACATGAGAGATCTTTCCATTTGTGTTGATTTATCAATGTCTTATAGACTTCCATATACAGGTCTTTCATCTACTTGTTTATATTCGTTACTATTTTATTTCTTTTGATGCTACTAAAATGGGATAATTTTCTTGTTTCATTTTCCAGATAATTTGTTACTAGAACATAGAACAGACTAAAGTTGATTAGCATAATTATATAATAATGGGGTTCAGTGTATTTTCATCCATGTATACAGCATGCCCTGATCAAACTGAAATATTCTTTTTCTACCTTACCCCCCAACATGAATCCTTGCCAATCCCTAATAGTCACTATTCTACTTGCAGATTGACATTTTTAACTTCCCCACATGAGAACTTATAGTACTGTCCGCATCTGGCTCATTTCATTGAACATAAAGTCCTCCAGTTCTATCCGTTTTGTTCCAAAGGACAGGATTTCATTTTTCTGCATAAGTAAATACCGTGGTGTATACATACCACTATTTATCTGTTGAGGAAGACTCAGGCTAATTTTTTAATTACTATGAACAGTGTCACAACAAACATGGGCATGCAGGTACCTCTTTGGTAAGCTGATTTCGTTTACTTTGGATATATTCCCAGGAGTGGCATAGCTGGATCATATAGTAGATCTATTTAATTTTTGGAGGAATCCTCATACTGCTCTCCATAGTGGCCGTACCTAGTTACATTTCCATCACCACATAAGCACATACAAATTAATTCTCCACCTCCTCACTGTAATTTTGTATATAAACATTGGTGTATATATACATTTGTTATGTATGTACATATAAATTCACAAGCATTCTAATGGGGAAAGACGGTTCCTCATTTTGATTTGCATTTCCTTGATGGTTAATGATGGACATTTTTTCCACATATTTGTTGTCCAGTTGTATTTCTTCCTTGTCTATTCATATTCTTTGACCATTTTTAAACTAAATTATTTTTATGTTTTTGAATTCTTTATATGTCCTGAACAAAACCCTCCGTCAAAGGAATAACTGGTCAACATTTTCTCCCATCCTGTGGGGTTGTCTCCTGTATCAACTTTTCTGTGCAGAAGCATTTTAGTTTGAAGTAATCCTATTTATCATTTTTTTTGCTTTGGTTTCTGGGGTCTAGCCAGAAAATTATTGCCTGTCCCTAGGTGTCCATCAATAGATGAAAAATGTAAAAAAAAAAATGTGGTATATGTACACAATGGAGTTTTATTCAGCCATAAAGAAAAATTAAATAATAGCATTTGTAGGAAAATGGATGGAACGGGAAAGTATCGAGTTAAGCTGAATAATACAGATTCAGGAAAAAAACAAGTGTCATGATGTTTTCTCTCATTTGTGAAAGTTAGAGGGAAAAGAAAAAAAATGGGTCTCATGAAAGTAGGAGGGAAACCACTAGAATAGAGGTAGGGAGCATGGGGGAAAGAGAAGGTAAGGGCAAGAGGACGTACTGAAAAGTGAAATTGATCGAACCATATTATATGTATGTACGAACAGGCCACAGTAAACTCACTATTCTGTATAAATAATATGCACCAATAAACCTCCATAAAATAATAATTATTCAGCTACATGATAGAATAGTTAAAAAAAAAAAAAAAGATGTAGACCCCAAGGGCATGCCCTTCCCTTGACCTGCCTACAGTTACCACGCAGAAGTCCACTCAAATTGTTACCCCCTCAAATGACATAATCCACTTATGAGGTTTCAGCTCTCATCATTGCCTGAAAGCCCCACCTCTGAACCCCACTGCACTAAAATCAGGCTTTCAAAACATGAACTTTTGGGAAGACATTCCTACACCTAGTCCATGACAGGTACCTTTATCAAGAATCAGCTGGCTATAGATGCATAGATTTACTTCTGGGGTCTCTGTTTTCCATTGTGTCTATTTTTATGCCAATGCCATTTTTTTATTACCTTGCTCTATACTATGTCGTGAAATGAGGTTCTTGATGTCATCAGCTTTGCTCTTTTGCTCAAGATTGCTTTGGTTACATCCACTACTACCATGATGCCATCTGCCACAATGTGGCCAAGGAGTCCAAACCAGCGGAGCTGTCTGATCTCAGGCTTTCATCCTCCAAAAAAAGACACTGGCAAAGGATGAACTGACGACCAGTCTTCTTCAGAAATCGAAGAGAACAGGGAAGTTCATGGCCCAGTTTCAGAGCCTTGATGCCAAAGCAGCTGCTTCTGGATCACAGCCAAAGGGGCTTCAGGAGACAGCTCTCTCTCACCTTCAGAAGATGGTTCTAACTTTAGGATCTCAAGTCTCAAAATGAAGAAGATTTTTCATACCATAAAACCAAATTGATGACAAATATAGCATACAGTTTCATTCTTCACAAGAAAACACATGGAATCTATTTTTCCTGGAAACGAAGGAGTTAACAATAAGAAAGAAGCCAATCCGGTTTGATGCACTCAAAGAAAAAGTTGTGAACCTCACTGTCTAGTGAGTGAATACCTTCTGCCTCCCAAGACACGAGGAGGTGTGCTTCAGTGCTCCCCATGTGAGCATTTAAGTGCTGCTCCAGTACCACACCTTCCACTCACTCGGCACTCAGCAACCCTTATTGTTATTTAAGGAACAAAACACTGAAAAGGGAAGAAGACTGAATTCCAAACACTGCCCCTGACATCTGCATCACTTATCAACTGCTCCTGCAGCGTAGCAGGCTAGTCAACCCTGGGACAGCTGCTGAGAAGATGAATGCAAATTCTACAACCCCAGAAGAGATGGATGGAATTATCCAGGCTGGTTTATGAAAGCTGTTTCTGAACTAGAAACTTTAGGATTTATAAAGTCTAAACAGAAGACAAGGCTAACGTGGGGAGACTGAGGGAGACCAGCCATATTTATATATCACTAGAGGAGAAATGTGTAATCCTCCCTTGTGATATTTAGCCAGAAAGTACACTGCTAATCCCAAACAGGTTTATGTCAAAACACCTTTGGAGTATTTTAGAATTCAACAAATAACATACTTGCACTGTAACTCAAACCTCTCATACGTTATTGTACTTTCTACAAGTCCTTACTAAATTGAATCATTCATGGGTATGGATATCATAAATAGAATAAGTTTCTTTACCCACGAATATAAATTATTTGTTATTTTAAAAAAGGTCCCTTTGGCTATTTAGTGTAGTTTGTGCTTCCATAAGAATGTTTTTTCTAGTTCTGTGAAGAATTTTATGGGTATTTTGGTGGAAAATGCATGGAATCTATAGATTGCACTGGACAGTCTGAACATTTAAGCTATCAATTCTTCAATCATGAACACGAGAAAGTCTTTTCATCTTTTGTTCACAAATTCTCTCATCTGGGTTGTGAGGGGAAGGGGGGGAGGGAGAGAACAGAACAACAACAGATGAGGTAGAGAGGGAAGATGGGAGGGGAGAGGAGGGGGGATAGTAGGGGATAGGAAAGAGCAGAATACAACAGTCACTAATACGGCAATATGAAAACATTGTGAATGTGTAACTGATGTGATTCTGCAATTTGTATTTGGGGTAAAAATGGAAATGCATAACTCACTTGAATCAAATGTATGCAAGATGAAAAAAAAATTCTCTCATATGTCTGGTTATTCCTGTAGAGATATATTGTTTCTCTGGTTAATTCCTGGGATATTTTATTTATTAGTAGCTAGTATGAATGGAATTGCCTTCATGATTTCTTTTTCAGCAAGCTTTGTTACTGGTATATAGAAAACAGATATTTTATGTTGACATTGCATCCTGCTACTTTACCGAGTTTATCAATTCTAATAGTCTCTTGGTGGAATATTTGAATTTCTACATAGAGAACAATACCTACAGAGATATTTTCATTTCCTCACATCGGATGCCTTTTCTTTCTAAAAGCTCTGCTATGTGAATAACAGCAATAAAAAGACATACTTGTATTGTCCATGATCTTAGAGGAAATGCTCTCCACGTTCCCTCATGGAGTATGACGTTGGCGACAGTTTTTCACACATAGCTTTCAGTAGTTGAGGCAGGATCTTTCCATCTCACTTGGAGAGCTTTTATTATGAAGGGATGTTGGATGACGGATCTAGTAGTTCCCTCCCCAACCTGCCAGTAATGGGCATCTGAATGCGGTATGGTGGGGGAGCACCGGCCTGCAGACCTGGCATTTAGCAGGAGTCCCTGTGCAGCTGACCACACCTTTAGTCTCAGAGGGCAAGGGCTCCACCCTCTTGGTTATCAAAGGCAGTGTCCTCCATTCTCCTCCTTGTCCCAACTTTTCTCTTGCAGTTCAGGGCACCCGTCGGACTTCAGTCACAGTTGTTCTGCTGTACCGTGTAGGGGTCATGAGACAGTGACCCACAAGTAAGTGTGGTAGAGCGTCTGTGGAGTCCTGGAGGTGGGAATACGCAGGGGGTTCTGACACCTAGAGCAGCCCAGACAGACGGCAGATCACTGCTCAAAATGGCTCCTAGCTACAGCACTCTGGGGGTTTCACGGGAGATAACGATGGATCCTTTTCCAAAGCAAGGCTACTGTGACAGATTTCAGATTACTTGTCTAAGTGAGCTGCAAGCACATGAGGATCGAAATTTTTCAGTATTTAGGATTGTCAGCATCCATACTGGTTGAGTTTTCTAGGACTTTTTTTTTTTTTTTTTTTTTGGTGGGAGGTGGTACCAGGGATTGAACTCAGGGACGCTCAACCACTGAGCCACCTCCCCAGCCCTATTTTGTATTGTATTTAGAGGCAGGCTCTCACCGAGTTGCTAAGAACCTCACTTTTGCTGAGGCTGGCTTTGAACTCATGATCCTCCGGCCTCAGCCTCCCAAAGCCACTGGGATTACAGGTGTGTGCCACTGTACCCAGTGGACTTTTCCCACTCTTACCCCATGTAAGCAGGACTCCTGTCTGCAGACCCACATATACCAAGGTATTTTGTTTTTCTCCCTATACTGTTATTCTTAAGTCTCTAAATCTTTCAGGTTTCAGTCTTTAGCTGCTTTTCATTGTCTCTCCTCAATGCTCATCTCAAAAATGCAGCCATGTATCTATTACTTTAGTTCATCTTTGCGGAAAATATCGTGAGTGATAAATGCCTTTTCTTCAGCCAATTTGAATCAGGAGGAAAAACCACAAGGGATTTTTATATATTGATCTTATTATCCCATAATTCTACTTCTAGGGGAAGTAGTTTAGCAATTCTGAGATTTCTGGTGGAAGAAGTTTGGTGGTTCTCTCTATATAAGATTTTTTTGGTAACAGTGACAAGTTAACTTTTTCCATTCCAGTTTGGATCCTTTTTTCTGTCTTGTCTAATTTCTCTGACTAGGACTTGCAGAACTTCAATATAGTTCTCAATATGTAGAAGTGGTGAGAGTAGGCATGCTTGCTTTGATCTTAAAATTTTCAGGTTTTCACCACTGAATACAATATTAACTGTGGGCTTCTCACATATTGACTTAAAAATGTTGAGGTGATTCCTTACACATCTAGTTTTTATTGTTTTTTTTCCAAATACTTTTTCTGCATCTATTGAAATTATCATAGGATTTTATCCTTCATTCTGTTAAGGTAGTTTTTTTTTTTCCATTTATTAGTTTCCATATGTTGAACTATCCTGACATCCCAGGGATAAATCCCACTTGATCACAGTGTTTTCAATGTACCGTTTTAATCCATTGACTTATATATTGATAGAGATTTCTGAATACCTGTCCATCAGGAACATTGGCCTATAATATTTATTTTATTTAGTGTCCTTATATAGCTTTGGTATCAGAGTAATGCTGGTTTCATTAAGTACACTTGGTAATGTTCCCTCCTCTCCAAGTTTTTGGAACAGTTTCAGGAAGACCAGCTAATTCCTTTTAAAATGCTTGGTAGAATTCAATCATATATCCGTCATGTCCTGGGCTTTGCTTTGAAGGGAAATTTCCGATTAGTGATTCTGTTTCATTACTTTGAATACATTTAATTTTTCTACTTCATGATCAGTCTTGGTAGGTTTGTGTCTAAAAATTTATTCATTCCCTTTAGGTGATCCAATTTGTTGGCATATAATTTTCTACAGCAGCATCTTATGATCCTTTGTATTTCTGTAGCATCAGTTGTAATGGTCTACTAATTTTATTTGAGCCCCCTTTTTTCTTAGATAGGATAAAGTTTGTTACTTTTATCCTGTCACAAAACTTTTTTTTCTTTTTGGTACCAGGGACTGAACTCTGGGGCACTTGACCACTCGACTACTGAGCCACATCCCCATTTTGTATTTTATTTAGAGACAGGGTCTCACCAAGTTGCTTAGCACCTAGCTTTTGCTGAGGTTGGCTTTGAACTTGTGATCCTCCTGCCTCAGCCTCCTGAGCCACTGGGATTACAGGCAAGCATCAAAGAACTAATTTGTTTTGTAGCTCTTTTAAATTAGAGTCCATTTCTGTTATTTCTGCCTTCATAAATATTTTCCTCCTCCTCATGACTTTGGGCTTAGTTTATTCTATTTTTAGTGCCTTGCAGTGTAGAGTTAGTTGGTTCATTTGATATCTATCTTTTTTCCTAAAGTAGACTTTTTAAAAAATATTTTTTTAGTTGTAGATGGACACAATGCCTTCATTTGTTTATATGTGGTGCTGAGGATTGAACCCAGGACCTCACATGTGCTAGGTGAGCGCTCTACCACTGAGCCATAACCCCAGATCCTTAATGTAGGCCTTTATCCTTATGAACTTCCCTCTAAATGCTGCTTTTGCTGCATCCCATAGGGTCTGGTGTAGTCTGTTTCCATTTCCTTTTGTCTCAAGAGACTCTTGATTTTCTCTAACCCACTGATTATTCAGAAGTATGTTGTTACTGTCCACACACTTGTGAATTTTCCAAAAATTTCCCTGTTAACACTTCAATTTTGTGCTACTGTAGTCAGAAAAGATACTGAACATGATTTCAATCCTCTTAAACTTGTTAAGACGTGTTTTGTGGCCATACATTAGATATATCCAGGACAGTGTCCAGTGTACCCTTGAGAATGTGTACTCTGCTGTTGTATGGAACTTTTGTATGTCTGTTGGGTCCCTTGTTCCATGATGCCATCCAAGTCCACCATGTCCATATTGATTTTCTTTCTGGATGATCTGCTCATTGTTGAAAATGGGTTTCTGAAGTCCCCTACTACTATGGTATTGCTGTTGGTTTCTCCTTCTATTTTATTAATATTTGCTCTACATAGTTAGGTGCTCTAGTGCTGGGTGCCTATATATTTACAATCATTATATCCTCTTCTTGAACTGACCCCTTTATCATAATACATTAATCTTTGTGATCGATGACGGATTTTTGACAGAAAGTATATATTAAGTATATAGCCACCTCTGCTCTCTTTTGGTTACCATTTACATGGGGTGTATCTTTGTTCATCTCTTCATTTTCAGTCTGTTTTTCCTTAAGACGAATGTAAGTTTCTTGCATGTCATTGGACCTTGTTTCTTTAAGCTATTCAGCCACTCTTTCTTTTGACTGGAGAATTTATTCCATTTACAATAAAGTAATTGTTAATAGGTAAGGACTTACTGTGGCCTTTTGCTAATTGTTTTCTGTTTTGCAGTTTGTTCCTTTGCCCCAAACTTTCTGTCTCACTGCCTCTCTCTCTCTATGCTGCATCTTCATCTCTCCCTTTTCCATTTCCTTACATTTCTATGAGTGGCAGCCAGGCTAAGAGGCCCAGTGCTTCCTAGGTGCCAGTGTATGCCTGGCAGCAGCTAAACTGTAGAGTGATAAAGGTGAACAAAAGAAAAATCCCTAAGCTTATGAACTTAAAAAGACGCAAACAATTCCAATACAATACAGGGAGGGTTAAGGTAATGTTTACAAAACAAAGCTTGGCAAAACCGGACCCCTAGGCCAAATCCAATTTTGTAAATAACATTTGGCAGAAGCCCGATTACTGGTTTAAATCTTGTCTGCGCCCGATTTTGGGCTACAACTGTGGAGTTAAATAGCTGCAACAGAAACCACATGCATTCAAGAAGCAAAAATATTTGCTATCAGTGTACTTTATGGGAAAAGTGTATCAATTCCTGCTCTAGGTCATCACTTGAGTTTTCCTGCATGTTTAAAGGGAGACCTGGCAATTCTTATGAGTAATTTGATTTCAAATGTCAAAGCAAAATATAAACAAAATATCTCCCATCCTTTGCCAATGGAGACATTAAAGGGAAAGGCCATCACAAACTAACACTTTCCTTCATGGCTTTTTAAAAAATGGTTTGCTTCAAACCACCAGTCTCCAAATACAACTTTTTGTCTATACAAACCAACAACAAAAAATCACTTACCTATTTTCTGTGTAGAATCTTCAGGAGTTAAAAAGGAAGGGCTACGCTGGGGTTCAGTTTCAGAAATTTTTGGAAGTGTAGCATTTTGCCTATCAATGTCTTCCCGTACTGGTGACAGAAGTTTAGCCTAACATAATGACACCTTTGTTAAGTATGCATTCATAACCACTGAAAACTTTATCAAAAAAATCCCAAGACATTTTCAATATTTAAGAAGTTAGGTATTGGATTTACTGCATTCAAAAGCAAACACAAAGACCAGGAAATTTCAGAATTATAAGAACAGTTAGGTCATGCTTCAACTGGTAAACTCTAAATTGGTGCTTTTCAGAGTGTAGTCCAGATCAAGAGCATCATCAACACACAGGAACTTGAAAGAAATGCAAATACTCAAGTGCCACCTATGACCTACTCAATAAGAAACGCTGGGGATAGGACTGAGAAATTTGTCTTAACAAGTCATCCTAATTTTTCTGATAACCACTCGAATTTGAGAACCACTGTTCTGAATCAGGGTTTGGCAAGGTACAACCCACGGTCTATTCTTCTAAATAAAGTTTTATTAGAACACAGTATGCTATTCATTTCCCTATCATCTATGGCACCTTTCTGGCTACAAAGACAGAGTTGGGTTATTGCTAGAGACTGCATGACTCACAAATGTCCAAATATTTACTATCTGGCCCTTTACAGAAAAGTTTGACAACTATGCAGTCTATACATACCTCATATGACAAAAACCAACCACTAAAGATAATTATTCTTCTACTTCAGCACAGGAAAATATATTTTAAGTGGAAAGAGGACACTGGCATGCATACTTTTAACTCCTTGGTATAAAACGAGGATAAGTGAAATTTAAAAACCTCAAGGGTTTGTTCAATATTTACATAAGCCTGAAGGCATGTGAACCACTTGCAAAATGAAGATTTATATGCTAAAAAAGCTTTAGAAGCAATATAAGCAATATAAGAAACTGAAAGCTAGGAATTCGGAGGAATTAAACCAAGTTTACTTCAAAACAAATTCAAAAGAGCAAATAGCTGTGGGAATTCAGAATAGCCAAGGTTTTTGGTATCCTATATTAATATTTAACAATATTTGGAAACAATGAAAAAAAAAGATCCTAATCTTTACCTATGATTTCATACTAAATGTTTGGAAGCCCTTACAGGTTTTCAGTTTTGTTTTTGTTTTTGTTTTGCAGTACTCAGTATTGAACCCAGATGCACTCCATCCCTAAGTGACATGCCCAGCCCTTCTTTTTATTAAGGGAGGGTCTTGCTAAGCTGGCCTAAGTGGCCTCAACTTTGCAATCCTCCTGTCTCAGCCTTCTCAGTAGCTGGGATTACAGGTGTGCACCACCACGATTCTTGCAGTTTCTATTGGCAGAAGTGGACATAACAGCAAACTTCTGGTTCATCATTCTCATATTGCTGGAGTATTTTGAGGAAAAAAAAAAAAGTCGTGTAACCCAATAGGGCCCAGGGCAGTCCAACACAATTTACTTACTTGATCTTTCTCGTGGTCACTGCCACTACTGAAAAGGAAATGTGGCAAGACTAAAGAACAAAAGAAAATAAGCATACAGTGGGTACATTTAGTTATGAGACACATAGAAGTCCATTTCTCCCTCTAATGACACAGGCCACTGCTAGAGCTATTCCCACTCTGAGCACCTGCTCGCGTGTCTGCTCTTAAATACTTCTGCAATGATTCCTCCTTGTTCCTCACCACCTGGTGTGAACTCCCGCTCCAATCACCTTCCCTGAATATCACCCTCACTTCCTGGGTGCATTTTGGTGGGGTTTTTTTTTTTAATTTTTATTTTATTTTTTTCATCTTTCATACATTTGATTCAAGTGAGTTATGCACTTCCATTTTTACCCCAAATACAAATTGCAGAATCACATCAATTACACATTCACAATGTTTACATAATGCCATATTAGTGACTGTTGTATTCTGCTGCCTTTCCTATCCCCTACTATCCCGCCTCCCGGTTGTTTTTTTTTTTTTAACCTAAAAAAGCTTCCCTTTCTCAGCTCTTCACACCCCACTCCTTTCCCAAGGCTTAGCTCAAGTCCTACCCACCTTGTACTTAAAAGTGGCTCTAGCTCTTATGAGGTCCCCCCAGCTCAACTCCTGACTTTTAATAACTTCTAGTTAACTCCATATTCTTTTGTTTCACGTACATATATTTTTCCTTTCTGGTGTGAGTGTAAAATGGGAAAGAGGGGCTCATAATCATATTTCTTTGTTACCATCCCCACACTGAAAAAAAACAATACCTGCCGATTGATCTGAGAAGTGACCCAGAAGATGACAAGAAAAGGTACCTCTTAAACTGCTTCTGACTCTAGTCTTACTCCTGCTAGAATATGGCTTCAGGGATTTCCTTTTGTGGCTACTGCTCCAAGACTGTTCACTGGTAGAAGAACTTGAATCTTGATTACTCTCCGAGAAAAGATGTTTCCTGTAATTAAACTTTTACAAACACAGAGGCTAAATAACCGGCCAAGGGGGGCCAGTGCCCTTGACGTACAGTTAATCCTGTTACTGCACACATATTAACCAAGGCATCAGAGAAGCAAGTCCTTCTGGAAGAACTGGCTCCCTCCCATCATAAAAATGTGCAGAAGGGAGAGAAAAAGGAATTATTCCATTAGTGAGTTCCAACCCTGCTGCTGCTGTAGAGGATGGCACATAATTTTTAATCAAGTATCTGCACTTGAAGAGATGTTAGCTGTTCAAAAGCAAATGCACCAAATATTGGCCAGCTTCAAAGCATAAACTCAAATGACAAAACAAAGTACACACATGTGTAAACACAAGCTCACACACACATGCACACACACAAGCATGCACACACACCCCTTTTTATTTTGCAAAGACCTGGTTCTCTATGCCTTAGAAGAGCTGAAACCAACCAGGAGGATCATTTCTATAGAAAACAAAGCATTCTGAAACTAAGACTAGACTATAATAGGTTAGTGATTTAGAATACATTTGATCTTTTCTGGTGAGCAATTCAACTATACTTTGATATTTATCTTTAAAAGCTTTTATAGTTTTTGAGCTTCTAAAATAAATGCTATGATGAAAATATGTTTATGCTCCATTTTAAAATTGGTTTTGATTTTAACAGAAAAAAATCCCACCCTATACGAGATTCGTGTTGGGTACCTCCAGGGGCTCTGTCCCCAAACCACTCTGCTTTTCCGGGGACCCACCACTCAGCTGCAACAACCATTCCCATCTGTGGTAAGGGGGGATTCTGAAGGATCCCAACATGGTAACTGGCAAAATGTCTTCTCAAACAGGAAGCATCCACTGGAGGATATACCCGCTATCTCAAATGACAAAATGCAGAATCATCTCCCGAGACCACAACGGGTTAGAACTGAACCAATGTCAGTTGTTTGTGATATCACCACCACGGCCCAGGGGTGAGGGTGGTTAGTTGTCCAGTTACCAAATAAATTCACTTGTAAGACTCCTTAAAATGTTTCGTGGTTCAGCATTTTGTAGAGATCATTTTTTAACTGACAAAATTCGTGAATATGTCTGGTGCACCACATGAGGTTCTGATATATGAATCCACTGTGTAAGAGTTAAAATCTAATTAGCACATGCATGACCTCACATACTTTTTAAAAATGAGCATGCCTAAAACCTATTCTCATAACAATACATAGTATACTTAAATTGCTATTAACTATAGTCATTTTGAGATAAGACGGGCCTACTTTTTGTCTAATTGAAATTTTGTATCCTTTGATCCATATTCTCCCCAACACCTCTGGCCCCTGATAGTTATTTCCCTCCCTATTTCCATGAGTTTGACTTTTTAAAAAGTCCACACAAGTGAGGCCGCCCAGGATGTGCCTTTCTGTGCCTGGCTTATTTCACTCAACCTAATGTTCCTCATGCTCACCCACGCTGCCAGGAGTGACAGGATTTCCCTCCGTGAGGCTGAACAGTATTTTGTTGAGAACATACACTACATGTTAGCCATGAATCCATGGACGGGCACCCACACTGGTTAGAGAAGGTGATTTCCAACAGGAGCTTTCATGAGCCAGGCTTATCTGCATCTTGCTCTTTATTTTTTAAAGGAGAACATGGACCACACTCAGTACTGAGCTTCCCAAAGCAAATGGCCACCAATGGTGGCGCTTGGATAGATGCCATTGACCAAGGCTGACTCAGCAAAACATTTTGATTCTTTAATAGGTCTAATCTACTCAGGATAAGTTTTGAGTGCTTAAGACTTTTAAAAATATATAGCAAAGCAAGAAGGGGCCTAATGTAGTTTAGGGGGGGGAAATGGGGGACAAATGCTTTAAGAGGGGAAGCCCCAGGATGCACTTTTGGGAGAGCTCTCTGGCTGTGCACTTCAGTGCTGGCGGCCACAGAGATGCCACTCTCACCCGATTCTGTTGCTAAGGAGCAAAGAGAGGGTCCACCATGTCCCAGCTAACATGAGGGGGCTCTTTTCTGTTAAATGAGCACTTACTACAGAGGCAAAGGACTGACTGAGAGCATCTACCTTCAAATTGTCCGCTACCTATCTGCAAACAATTAGGATTTAACGTGACAATGTTACCTTCTGCTGACTTTTTTGACTGGGCTCACTTAATCTGTCCAAACTGATGATCCTAGATATGGCCGGTGGGCCTTTTCAGAGCCCACAGGGTAACCTGGCGATTTTCCAGCGCTATTCGCTACTTGCTAGTAACACTGCTTTTCCATTTAAAATTGAAATAATTTCTTTTAAAATAAATTTAAGGTAGTTTAGAAAGACTGGTAACCAGGAATCATGCTATGGCACGTTTTATAGATGGCATGCAAGTAACTGAAATCTGGGGAGTATTACTTTAAAATAATCAAAGGTACTACATTACCGACATCCTTCTCCTTTGCTTTCTGCCACTCTTGAAAGCAGGATCTTCCCTAAAATAAAATATATCCAATGAATGGAACCAGTACGACCATCACCCTCTTCCTTCCCTGACTCCACCGCCCTTTGCCCGATTATGAACCCTGTGCATGGGGAGCATCCGTCCTGCAGACTGGCTTCTATTTTGCAGTCTGTTCACATAGATTCTCTGGAAGACAATGACTTTTTACAAGAAAATAAACTTTGCCGAGTTCCTTGTCTGAGGCACACAGAGAAGAGGAAGGCCGAGCAGGATTGGCAAGGGGCCAGTCAGCAGCAAGGCTGCAGAGTGTTCTCCAGCCTGGCCTCCCCTGGGGTGCTTTAAACAGATGCTGCACATTGAGCATCTCATGGATCCATAAGCCGACTGTCCATTTGTAGGTCTTCCTTGGAGAATGTCTACTTAAGTCTTTTCCCCACTTTTTTACTTGGGTTATTATTATTATTAGCAGCTGTTGAGTTGTAGGTGTTCCTTCTATATTCCGACTATTCATTTATCAGACATGTGGTCTATTATTTTTATTTTATGGATGAGTGTTAGGATGTAAGGTTACTGTAAAAATAACGATGGGAATAAAGAGGGATGCTGCCATGGAAAATAGTATGGAGGTACTCCCCCCAAATAAAAATAGAACTACCATGTAATTCAGCAGTCCTACAAAGTATACGTCCAAAAGGTACCAAGATCAGAAAGTGCCTGCACTTCCATGTTCGTTGCAGTGTTATCCACAATGGCCAGGAGATATGCTATGATTTGGGTAAGTGTTCCCCAAAGGCCGAATGTTAAAGGCTTGTTCAACATCCTGCAGTGCTGGGGATGTGGTAGAGGTGGGACCTCCTGGGAGGAAGCTAGGTCACTGGATGCATGCCCTAGAAAGCGATTTGGGGATCCCAGTCCCTTCCTCTCTCTTGTTCCCTAGCCACCATGAAATGAGCAGTTGTCTCTGCTGCATGCTCCTGCCATGATGTCCTTTGCCACAGGCCCCAAAGCAACAGAGTCAACCAACCATGGGCTGTAATTTCCAAAACTGTGAGCCAAAATAAAACCTTTCTTCTCTTTAAGTTGAAAAATCTCAGGCATTTATTTATTACAGAACCCTAAAGCTGACTAACACAGTTTGTGAACAACCCAACTATCCATGAGGAAAGCATGGATAAAGAAACCATAGCATACACAGGCGCACACACACGAATACTACTCAGTCTTAAAAAAGGAAATCCTGCCACAGGTAATGGCATGGATGAACATGAAGAATTACACTAAGGCAAGCAAATCCCCAAAAGCACCAGTACTATACACAATTCCAAACATACAAAGTATCCAAAATACTCATGCTTATAGAAACAGCAGGATGGCAGTTGTCAGGGACTGGTGGAGAAGGGGAATGCAGAGTTCCTATTAAATAGATGTGGTTTCAGTTGTTCAAAATGAGTACTTTCTAGAGATCTGCTGCACAACACTGCAAATGCACCATCATGTCCAGCCAACCACTCATCTACTGTGCTTAGTGTGCGCATTCTAGAATCTCATGTAAATTCAAGTATACAATATGCACATTTTCTCATTTCTTCCACTGGACATAATTATTTGGAGATTCTTCCACGTCACATTCATTCCTTTATTTCTGCATAGTATTTCATTGTGTGGATATACAGGCGGAGATTCCTAACCTGGAAACCCAAGATGCTCCAAAATCCAAAACTTCCTTAGAGTCAATATAATGCTCCCCATGGAAAATTCCACACTAGACCTCAAGTGACAGGTCATAAGTCAAACCCCCGGTGACTGATGTGCTAAGAATATTGAATGAGATTACCTTCAGGACATATGTATACGTTATATACGAAAAATAAATTTGTGTTTAGACTTTGGATCCCATCCCCAGGATCTCTCATTTGGTAATGTTCAAATATTCCAAAATCCAGAGAACTATGAAATACGAAATACTTTTAGTTCCAGACATTTTGGATAAAAGATAAAATGAATAAACACATATTGGTACAGATTGTCTATTGAAGACATCCGAGTTTCTAATTTGGAGCTATTACAAAGAAAGCTGTCAAACACTCATGTCCATTCCTTTGCACGGAGATATACTGACATATTTCTTGGGAAAACACCTCGGATTGGAATACCTGGGCCAAAGGGTGGGTGTATAACATTTTAGGAAACTACCAGCAGTGTATAAAAGTTCCAGTAGCCTACACAGTCACAAACTCATGGTACAGACAGCCATTCTAACAGTGCAGTGCATCTTGCAGCTTTAATTGACATGACCCTAGTAATTAATAATATTGAACAACTTCCCATGTGTTTCTCTGCTGTATATTTTCCTTGGTGAAAGCTGTTTAAATATTTTACCTCTGTTTTTACTGAGCTGTATTTTTACTATTGAAGTTTGACAATCAGTAATATTTCAGATACAAGTCTTTTACAAATACCTTCTCCAAGTGTGTGGTTTGTTTCTTGCTTCTTGCAAGAGTGGCTGACGAAGAGCCTACTTCACGTAGATGAAGTATAATTCACCACTCGTTCTTATATGGGCTGCACATTTGGTATCATATCTAAGAAATCTTCGAAATTTTTAAAAAATATTTCCCTTTAAGCGGGTTTTACATATAGGTCTATGATCTATGGACGGTAAAAAAAGGTCATTTATTTTCTTACACATGGTATTCAACTGTTGTAGTACCATATGTTGAAACACCTACCCTTTCCCTGCTGGATTATCTATGACAGAAATGCAAAGACAAACTGTCCACATATATTCAGACCTATTTCTGGACTTCCTGGTCTGTTTTGTTGATTAATCTTTATGCCAATACCACACTCTTGATTTTTTGGTAAATCTTGAAACCAGGTAGTGTGTGAACCCTCCCACTTTCTTTCTTTTTGAAATTTGTTTTGGCTCTTCCATGTCCTTTAAAATTCACATGAAATTCAAAAATAGTTTGCTAATTTTTTTTAAAAAAGGCTGCTGGGATTTTCACTGGGGATTATACTGAATCCCTAGATCAATGTGGGAAGAACTTGCATTAAGATTGAGCTTTTCATCTCATAAACAGTGAAATATGCCAAGAGTGTCTCTCTCTCTCTACCTACCTAAACTTCTCTCAACATTCTGTAGTTTTCTGTTTGTGTGGCACAGAATGGACCTTACAAATCTTTTGTTGTTAGGAACATGGCATCCCCCTGTGATCCCAGTGGCTTGGGAGGCTGTTGCAGGAGGATCACAACTTTGAGGCCAGCCTCAACAACTGGGCGAGGCCCTAAGCAACTTAGTGAGATCCTGTCTTAAATGGGTGGGGACCTGGCTCAGTGGTAGAAAACCCCCTTGGGTTAAATCCCCTAATATAAAAGTAAATAAGGCTAAAGTAATTTTTTTTTAAAGAGAGAGAGAGAGACACAGAGAGAGAGAGAATTTTTTAATATTTATTTTTTAGTTTTTGGCGGACACAACATCTTTGTTTGTATGTGGTGCTGAGTATAGAACCCGGGCCGCACGCTTGCCAGGCAACCGCATTACCGCTTGAGCCACATCCCCAGCCCCTAAAGTAAATCTTTTGTTAAACTAATCCCCAAGTATGTCATAAGTTTAATATTATTGTAAATTATATTGCCTTTTTATTTCAATTTTTGTTAATTGTGAAAACGATTTTTGTATATTGAATGTTTTTTCAATCTCAGATTCAATGTTTTGCAGCAGAAAAATACATCAGATACCCTAGAGATAATAGTAGAGGTCTATAGATTTAGGAGAATCTGCCAACTCAAACTGTTCAACAGAGAACTTCCCAAAATGCTTTCTCCTTGGAATGAGGTGGGCGGAGGCAGGAAAGGGAGCAAAACCTAGACTGTTAACTTGTAGTATTGACATACAATAATTAGCACAGTTTTTAGTTTCACAATTGCCAAGATGTGGACTCAGCCTGTGTCCATCCAGAGAAAAACAGATGAAGAAAATGTGGTGAGATACACAATGGAATAGTAGTCAGTCATAAAAGAAGATGGAATTCTATCATTTTCAAAACATGGAGGACATTCTGTTATGTGAAATAAACCTAGCAGAGAAAGATAAACACTGCTGATCTCACTTATGTGTGGACCCTAAAACCACCATGGAAATAGAGGTAGTATAATAGTTAACAGAGGTGGTGGAGGTGGTGGGGGTGGGGGGAGGGGCAAGGGGATGGGTAAAGGGAAAGAGATGTTGGGGAGAGATTGGCCAAAATATAGCCAATATGAGGAACACCTTCTGGAGGCTACAGCACAGTTGGATGCCAAGAGTTAATATTGTCGGCCACATTTTTCTATATATTTTTAGTTGTAGTTGGTCACACTACATTTTTATTTATTTTTATGTGGTGCTGAGGATGGAACACAGCACCTCACACGTGCCAGGCAAGCGCTCTCCCAGAGCCACAACCCCAGCCCCCAGTGGTGCATATTTCAAAATAACTATAGGAGGTTTCTGAATGTTCTCACCAAAAAGAAGTGGTAAATGTTTTATGTGCATATGCTAGATACCATGATTTGATCATTCCGTGATACATTTATAGAACTATCACTGTACCTCAACATGTACAATTAGTATGTGTCTATTAAGAATAATAAAACTTAAAAAGAAAATCACTTACCTGGATTTGTTGTCTAAGTTAGGAGCCTGAATTGGAGTGGACGGTTCTTTTGCATCTGAAGAATACTCATGTTTTGAGGTAACTTCTAGGGAGAACAAACAAAAACAAGAAGTGCTAAGCATCCTGAATAAACATTTAAACAGACCTCTCAGGGCCTATGACAGATAAGACATATCAGACCTTGTTGCGTGTCATCCAGTTTCAGTTTCTCAGGTGAATTATCAGCTGTATTTTTGTGCTGCAGGAAAAAAAAATAACTTATGATATCTCTGAAGCCCCCTTTTGAAAGTCTATAGAAACCACTTCACACATCTTAAAAGGAGCATATCCACCAAGTATCAGGCTCTTTATTCATGAAGCATGGCTCCCAGTGACTGCTGGCTCTTACTAAAAGGTCACCTCGGATCTCAGGAAAGGATCTGCCACTACCAAAGAAATAGCACACACAGGTACACAGGGCAGCAGGAAGACAGACGGCATCAGCTGCTGGGACATGTGTATGACTTCCCAAGGAGCCTAATTAAAAGATGAGAGTTCACTGGGGAAAACGGTCTCTGGGTTTGTTTTTGTTTTGTGACTCCACCGTCACACATAAGTGTGATACATTCATGTAAGAAAGTGAGGAATGAACTAGATAACTAAATTTGCAAAGCAGGGGCTCCAGGAAGTCTTTTTTAAATTTACTCTTTAACTGGCACATTAAAACATTAAAAATGTGTAGGCTGAAGGCGTATCATCTGCTGTTTTGATTCATGTATACATTGTAATGATCAGATCTAGTCAAACATGTCTATCTCCTCAAATACCATTTCTTTATGGTAGAAACATTCAAAATGCTTTTTTTTCTGGCTTCTTGAAAGGTACAGTGCTATCTATAGTCATCCTACTGTGAACCAGCACACCAGAATTCCTTGGTCCTCTCTAGCCATAACTTAGTACCCATTTTTAAACCCTAGGAAGCCATACCTATGAACTTGCTATTACCTTCATTTTGTGGATGGGATGCCCCAAGAGCAATAATATGAATTTTTCCAAGTTCCTACAGCTAGTAAGTGAAGACCCATGTCTAACTCCAAACACTGGACTCCTATTCCAGACACAGTCTCCAGGTCCCAAATGAATGAATTGGATAGAGGCTAGCGGAGTCGTGCCTTTCTTAGGAGAGCAGAGTTGAGCCAAAGGACAACACGCACAGACTCAGCAGACAACAATGATCTAAAGGGCGTCATTAAAGCATCGGGAGATGGTTGACCAGGAGCAAATGGCCTGGTCATCAGGAGGCTAAGCACCCATTCCAGCTTCCTTCTGGACCCAGATCAGAACCTATCCCCAGCTCTGCGAACTCACGGGAGGCTCAGACTGGCCATTCAGGTGACGGTCATCTCCAGCACTCATGAGCTCGGCCAGGTTGGTGGATTCCTCAGCTTGTTCTACTCATGTGGAGAAAATGACAGTTAAAATAATAACCATGCAGGATGCCAACACGCTCTCCAAGGAATGTGCACCTCTGCTCCTCCACCATCCTCTGGCACGACTGGGTGGCAAGGTACTACACCTCAGACCTCAAATGAGCAACCTGTGGGCACGTGGCAAGAAGCTCAGGGGAGATGGGATCAGAGCCCCCTTGGACCCTCTCCTGCCACCCAGCATCTGCTCTTTACCATTCCATCAACCCACAGGAGGCGCCATCAGGTGGGGAATGATGGGAAGCTTACAGCAGCTCTTCCTCCAAACTCTTTCTACTTCTATAACCACAGGTTTTCAGCGACTCCTTCCCAATAAGGCGTCGTCAGCACTTTTATAGAGAATTCAGAGTCAGAAAGTTGTTATTTCTCAAAATACCTGTTGCACTTTCTTGGCTAGGGAGAATCTCACGCTCTGCTTTCTCAAACTTACTAAGAAGTTCTGAGGATATTTTCATCTGATCGGGCAACATCTGAAATGCAAGCCAAAAGCCACATGACCTTTAAAAGCAGTGACCTTAAAAATAAACAGGAAAAAAAAAAGCTTGTAAAGGAAAACTTAAAGCTAGGAACATTGGAACACAGCACATGGATCAATGAGGAGGAGCTCATCTTCAATTTGCCCTCTCCTGAAGGATCTTTTTACCATTTCCAGATTTCTACACCACTCTCCCTCCAGCACCAGCTGTGGCTGACCATTACCCTGCTCTCCACCACACTCTCCTGACGCCTGTGGTTACACTTGTTAGAAACCTGGTCCTAAGGGCAGCAATGCTGAGAGGTGGGACCACAAGAGCTCCATCCTCATGAATGGATTGACCCAGGCTTGGATCAATGGGTATCACAGCAGTGGCCGTGTTAGAAATACTAGGGTTCTCTCCAGCACACTGGCTCTATCTGGCCTGATGACACCCTGCAGCATATTAGAAAGCAAGGGGAAGGTCCTCCCTAGAGGCTGGGTGGAGACCAGCGCCATATAATTTGGACTCCTCAGCCTCCAGAACAAGGAGCCAAAGAAACCTTTTCTCTACCAATTACCAGTCTGTAGTACTCAGTTATAGCATGAGAACGTACAAAGACCATACCCTCTCCTTTCTCTAAGTTCAAGCCCTGGGTATCTTCTAATCCCTGCTTCACTTAGGGGTTGAGTCTCTAGAGATGAGTCTGCAGGGAGGCCCCCAACAGAGGATCCTCCAAACCCATCCCTTCCTCACAGGGGCTCATTATCCAGGGGCTTCATCTCACACACACCCTGACTCTTCTCCCAAAACATTTTATTCATTTTGAAAAATGTGGAAACATTTTGATGTTTTCCAAAAGTAAAGGCAAACTTGGACCCATTCATCATGTAACAGAATGAAAGGGTTAATTTTTATTGATTCTGTTTCTCATTTTCTCCCATGAGATCGTCTTTTCATGGGGTCTTTGGAAATTCTTTGCAGAGCACTTCATCGTATATCAAATGCCTGCCTGTACAGCTCAAACTTAAAAGGAAGTTGACCCAAGACTTCTCCCATCAGACCTCTGACTTCTTAATGCCCTACTGGCCGTCACTACAACATTTTATATAATACATTTTTATAAACTCTTGTCACAGATGTCTTGCCTTCCTACTGGCTATGGTGGTGATGGAGAAAGGCTCTTGCTCCTGTACATATGTAGGAAGCATTAGAGTCACAAGATAAAAAACCATAGCAACCTAGAAGAGGCATAGACTGTTCTACAGGGCAGGACAGGGAGTGGTTGGGGAAACACCCTAAGAAATCCTACTCCTAATGATTCTCCCTGGGGCCAGGTGGAGCCGAGAGCCCAGCAAGTCCAGTGGGTAGATACATGGCTCCAGGAAGAACCAGTAAGGAGGTGATGTCTCCTAGCAAAGCTTTCTACTGTCAGCAAGAGACAGACGGAGCATTTCAAGGTACACAGAGGGTTCGTGTCCTATGTAGCTAAGACAATGTCACTTGTAAAGGAAGAGCTGGGATCAGAATCCAAAGCTCTCAATTCACATGACTTTCTAAAGACCAAGGCTTCTGATGGACCAAATCTTCACATCAAACCCCAACCAGGACACCAATTTCTAAAAACCCTAGAAAGAAAATGAAGAGACATAAGACACACTGCAAGAATTTCAAAGAATGAGAGAATGGAACTTGCCACCTGTTTGTCTTCTCCCAAAGCTTGGATGGAAGTTTGGGATATACTGAATTGCACATCAAAATGGATTTCTATTTTCATCACTTCTTTCTTGCTGATAATAATGGGCTGCTTCAGGTAAATGATGAGTATTTTTATCTTCTCAGTTTCTAGCAGAAAAAAAAATATGGTATACCCTGCACATCAGCATAATAAAGGGCTTAAAACTTTATATTCATAAACGATCACACTGAGTATTGGCGAACTGTCTGGACTTCTCTACAGTGAGTCGAAAAGTCATTACTTTGAAATTTTTATTTACATATGCATACATGATTGGTTGATCTTCCAATAAAAGGAAGCAGCTTACTTTATCAAAGAAATCCAAAGTTTTTGTGAGAGCCTTTTGTTTATCCGATAGCAATTTACTTCCAAAAACAATGACCACAACATTTCTCTCTGGAAGCCCACAAATTTCTAAAATACAAAATAAAGTCCCCTGTTTTTGATATGCAAAATGGAATGACCCACCTTAATTTCCAATAGACTCCTTTTAAAAAGGGGACATGGGGGCATCAGTGAGAAGACCATCTTAGGTGGAAGCCTCCTTGGGCTCTCCTAGCAGGATGCCACTGACAAGGGGTAATTGGTTTTGGAGGAGAAAACTGCTCAGATCAAAATTCATAAAGTCCAAGCATAAGTTGCAGCAAGGACAGAGTAGATGGAAGCAGGAGAAGAGAATGTAGAGTCCGTGAAAGAGCAGACAAAGCTAACAGCCACGTGTTGATGAGAATGGAGAGAGGGAAAAGAGAGAGACAGGTCTAGAGCCGTGCCATCTGGACAGCGGAGAACTTGAAACACAGCTCGTGCAAATGGAGACGCTTGCAAATGGAGACGCTTGTGACCTCCACGCCAGACTGAGACGATTTAGAACAGGAAGGACAATGTCTAATAGCTCAAAGGTTCTTCATATTGATTTCACATTAAATATTTTGAATACATTGGGTTAAAATAGTATTGAAGTTAATCCACTTTTCAATTCAAGTGGCTACTAAAAAATTTCAAATATGTGGCTCACATTTTTGTTTTTTAGTTGTACATGACAGTGGATGTATTTTGACATACATACATACATGGAGTATAATTCCTGATACTTGTGGTCGTACAAGATGCAGTCTCACACTGGTCGTATATTTATATATGACCATAGGGAAGTTATGTTTGATTCATTCTACTTTCTTTCCCATTTCCATCTTGCCTCCCTTCCCCCCAGTTCCCCATCCAATCTGGTGAACCTCCACTCCTTCCTCCCCCAACACGCCAATATCCACACATCAGAGAACAGTCAGCCTTTGGTTTTTAGAGACTGGCTTATTTCACTTAGCATGATAGCCTCCAGTTCCATCTATTTACCAGCAAGTGCCATAATTTCATTATTCTTTAAGGTAAGTAATGTTCCACGTATGTACCACATTTTCTTTATCCATTCATCTATTGAAGGGCATCTAGGTTGGTACTATAACTTAGCTATTGTGATTTGAGTTGCTATAAACATTGATGTGGCTGCATCACTGTAGCATGCCGATTTTAAGTCTTTAGGTATAAGCTGAGGAGCGGGATAACTGGGTCAAATGGTGGTTCCATTCCAAGTTTTCTGAGGAATCTCCATACTGTTCTCCAGTGTGATTGCACCAATTTTCAGTCCCACCAGCAACATATGAGAGTACCTTCCCCACTCCACATCCTCGCCAACATTTATTATTGCTTGTATTCTTGATAACTGCCATTCTGACTGGACTGAGAATCCTAGTGTAGTTTTAATTTGCATTTTTTTGATTGCTAGAGATGACGAGCATTTTTTAAATATATTTGTTAATGATTTGTATTTCTTCTGTGAAGTGCCTGTTCAGTTCCTTTGCCCATTTATTGATTAGGTTATTTGTTTTGTTTTGATGTTTAGCTTTTTGGGAGACTAATGCCTTATATAAGGTGCAGGTAGTGAAGAGTCTCTCCCATTCTGAAGCCCCTGCATCACATTTTATTTCTATAAATGGGGCAGTGGTGATCTAGAGTCAAGGTCAGGAAATCTTCCCCAAATTCTGATCTTACTGGATGTCCACTCCTCACTGAAGAGTCTTTCTAAAACTCTGTTGCAAGAGTGGTTCAAAACCATCATCTGCCAAAATACATGTATTTTTAGCTAGCTGGGCTTTGGGGATCAACACAAACACATACGGGTCAGAAGAAATACTGAGGGCCACACCACGCTGCCAGCATACCTGGCCGACTCCCCAGCCAGAAGGACTGTGTAGACAAGATCAAAGTCTCATTTGCAGAGTCTGTTAATCTTTGTTTTCCTCAGATTAAAAAAAAAAAATGGAAACACCCACTTTGTATTTACAAAGTGCCACATGGTATCTTGACAAAGTGTCAGAATAGTATTATGATCTATTAATAAAGTATAGAATATTCACTTTGGCAACTTAGTTATTGAAAACTATGAGTGTAGCAAAGTTCAGAGTTGAGGCATAAAGTCAGAAAAGCCATGTTAAGGGTACCCCAGTCAGAAACCCAAGGAAGTCCTTATTTACTATCATCAATGCCATCTTAAACATCTTAAATTAACAATTCCTATATAAGTTTACTGTATAAGTTACTCCTAATTTACATTTATGATAACATCTAATTTAGAGATGCTCACAGGTCATATTTCATTTTTCACCCTGGCTTCCAGGAAGCTAAGCAGCAAATGTGAATCTTGGGCTGGGGTGGGCTCCAGGGGTAGAGCACTTGCCTAGCATGAATGAAAATATAGCCTTCTGTATTTAAAAACCCAATGCAGGAAACCTGATCATGTATGATTACAGCTGAGCAAGATCACTCCATGCCATCAAGTTGGGATGAAAAGTCAGTGAAGGAGGCCTAAGGTCAGGAGGGTCAAAGGACTGAAATCAAAACACAAGAGGTGGAACCAAGAGGTGGACCTGCGACCCACCGGCAGAACAGGCCCAGAGGCCCGCGGAGGGGTAGAGCCGCCCCCTGCGCCAGCAAGGTAGGCGGACCTGCGACCCACCGGCAGAACAGGCCCAGTGGCCTGCCATCACCCCGTTGGGGGAGGGGCAGAGCCGCCACCAGCGCCTGCTAGGTAAACAGACCTGCAACCAACAGACAGAACAGGCCCAGCGGCCCACGGAGGGCCTTATATTTGATAAAGGGGCTAAAAGCATGCAATGGAGGAAGGATAGCATCTTCAACAAATGGTGCTGGGAAAACTGGAAATCCATATGCAACAAAATGAAACTGAATCCCTTTCTCTCGCCATGCACAAAAGTTAACTCAAAGTGGATCAAGGAACTTGATATCAAATCAGAGACACACGGCGTCTGATAGAAGAAAAAGTTGGCTACGATCTACATACTGTGGGGTCGGGCTCCAAATTCCTCAATAGCACACCCATAGCACAAGAGTTAATAACTAGAATCAACAAATGGGACTTACTCAAACTAAAAAGTTTTTTCTCAGCAAAAGAAACAATAAGAGAGGTAAATAGGGAGCCTACATCCTGGGAACAAATCTTTACTCCTCACACTTCAGACAGAGCCCTAATATCCAGAATATACAAAGAACTCAAAAAATTAGACAATAAGATAACAAATAACCCAATCAACAAATGGGCCAAGGACCTGAACAGACATTTCTCAGAGGAGGACATACAATCAATCAACAAGTACATGGAAAAATGCTCACCATCTCTAGCAGTCAGAAAAATGCAAATCAAAACCACCCTAAGATATCATCTCACTCCAGTAAGATTGGCAGCCATTAGGAAGTCAAACAACAACAAGTGCTGGCGAGGATGTGGGGAAAAGGGTTCACTTGTACATTGCTGGTGGGACTGCAAATTGGTGCGGCCAATTTGGAAAGCAGTATGGAGATTTCTTGGAAAGCTGGGAATGGAACCATCATTTGACCCAGCTATTCCCCTTCTCGGTCTATTCCCTAAAGACCTAAAAAGAGCATACTACAGGGACACTGCTACATCCATGTTCATAGCAGCACAATTCACAATAGCTAGACTGTGGAACCAACCTAGATGCCCTTCAATAGACGAATGGATAAAAAAAAATGTGGCATTTATACACAATGGAGTATTACTCTGCATTAAAAAATGACAAAATCATAGAATTTGCAGGGAAATGGATGGCATTAGAGCAGATTATGCTAAGTGAAGCTAGCCAATCCCTTAAAAACAAATGCCAAATGTCTTCTTTGATATAAGGAGAGTAAGAACAGAGTAGGGATGAAGAGCATGAGAAGATGATTAACATTAAACAGGGATGAGAGGTGGGAGGGAAAGGAAGAGAGAAGGGAAACTGCATGGAAATGGAAGGAGACCCTCAGGGGTATACAAAATTACATACAAGAGGAAGTGAGGGGAAAGGGAAAAAAATATAAGGGGGAGAAATGAATTACAGTAGAGGGGGTAGAGAGAGAAGAGGGAAGGGGAGGGGGGAGGGGGGATAGTAGAGGATAGGAAAGGCAGCAGAATACAACAGACACCAGAATGGCAATATGTAAATCAATGGATGTGTAACTGATGTGATTCTGCAATCTGTATACGGGGTAAAAATGGGAGTTCATATCCCACTTGAATCAAAGTGTGAAATATGATATATCAAGAACTATGTAATGTTTTGAACAACCAACAATAAAAATTAAAAAAAAAAAACCACAAGAGGTGGCACAGATGCCTGTGAACTCATTGATCAGTTGTTACTGTGACTCTGTGGGAGAGGAAGACAGGTACCAAAACCATTTTGCCAAGTTGTGACTGCGGGGGGGGGGGGGGGGGGCGGCGGTTTGGGGGTGGCAGGACAACCCTACACAAAACAAAATGTTCATAGTCATCATTTGTGTTTTTTAATTTAAGTTAGCACATGAACATTGTTATACAACAGGATCTCCAGAACTTTTCCATCTTGAAAAACGGAAACTTGGTCCCCTTTGAACATCTGCTATCCATTTCTCCCTTCCCACAGCCCTGACAACGGCCAATCTGCTGTCTCTATGAATCTGACTACATTAAATACCCTCATACATTGGGATCAGTACTTTGCCATATTCAAATTGGCTTATGTCACTTGGCCTAATGACCTCAAGGTTCCTCTGTGTTGTGGCAGGTGTCAGAGTTTCTCTTTCCAAAGCTGCATAACATGGTATACATGTGCATGTATGGGATATTTTATTTGATATCATTCATTCTTCACTGAACATTTGGGTTATTTTCACTTTGTAGATGTTGTGAGTAATGCGACTATGAACATGGATGAACAGTTCAACATTCTCCTTCCAATTCTTTTGCATGTCTATCTCAAAGTGAAATCACTGGACTATATATTGATAGAATCTTCTGGAAAAGTTACATGGTAGTTGTGCATTTATTTAATTTTTTGGTTCTAGGGATTAAACCCAGAGATGCTTTACCACTGAGCTATATCCCCAGCCCTTCTGTATTTTAAAAACCCATTTCAGGAAACCTGATCATGCACGATTACAACTGAGATGCTGAAACAGGGTTTCACTAAGTTGCTTAGGGTCTTAGTTGCTGAGGCTAGCCTCGAACTCAAGATCCTCCTGCCTCAGCCTCCTCAGTCACTGGGATTACAGGCATGCACCACTACATCTGGTAGCAGTTCTGCTTTTAATCTGGCAAGAACCATAACTATGAATTGAGAAAACTAGACAAGCAGTTGAATCCCAAAGCCACAAAGCAAAGAAGTCATCAATACTATGCCCCCTAAACCTTGCCTTGAGCACAATGAGCCTTCCACTGTACCACACAGCCTTACCTCTGCCCCACGAGATGACTGAAACCTGGTCTTAACCCATACTGCAAATATAAACAAGTACTGAGCTTGATGTGGAGGAGTTCTGAATTATCATCGTCTTACCTATTACTCTGAAGTTAACAACTCCTTCCTTCAAAATTCTTACTGGGTCCCACAGAGCACTCTAGGGAAAGTAAACAGATAAAACTCATGAGCATATAACCCATTTCCAAATACATTAAGCAGGTAGGTCTAATAGGGGATTAGCCTCCTTACCTCATCATTGTGTATATAAAAAGTTACTCTCTGACTTCCAAGGTTGAAATCAATCCAAAATTTCTCTAATTTTTCATCTGCTGGTTTTCTCATCTATAAGAGAATTTCGGCAAAAAAGTAATACACACAAAAAAACTATGTCATGGGGTCAGATAAAAAAGTCCTTATTTTTAAAAAAAATCTTGTGCTTTTCCTAGAACAGCATTATCCTAATACTTTAGGGCCCCCTTTATTTCCTGATTAGTTTGTGCAAAACCAAGATCTCGGCTTTATATGACCAAGCCATTCCCAATAAAATCCCTGTCCTTAGCACATTTAATAGATATTTTAAATGTCAGATGACCCTAGCTAAACAATTCTTCCTGGTGAGAATCATGAAGTTGTCAGTTCTATGGTGAAGCAGTGACAATCCATACAGCATATAGAGGGATACTTTTAGAAAGGGAGATGTGATTAAATCTGAAGAGTGATCTGTCACCTAACTACCATCGACTAGAATAAAGACTTAAGTTTGGAGCATTTTCATTTTAACTGATAATTATAATATATGCTTTAGTAAAAATGGAGAAAAGAAAGACTCAAATAGTGTGGTACCTGCGTTCTAACTTCCCATTGGTCCCTTTCAATAGGCGCCATTAGCAATGCCTTTGTCCTCTCCAGTTCCCGCCACGGGTTTTGCAGACAAATTATCAGGAAGTTCAGGTTGAGCAGCCCTTATCCAAAATGCTTGCAACCCCAATGCACTTCGTAAATTTTTGTATTTTGGAGCATTTGCATGTATATAGTGAGATTTCTTGGGGCTACAACCTGAATCTAAACCCAAAATTCATTTACAGATCACATACACCTCATACATAGGTCATTTTATGCCCCGTCACACGACTAAACCGATCAGGGTCACTCCAAGTGAATCTGGGGACTAAATGTAAGACAGATTCAGAAAGTACCTTTCCTTTGGGCTCAGTGACTGCTCCTCAGCTGCAGCTCCCACCAGGGGGCAAGGCAGGCAAGAAAGAGCAAGGAGCATGTGCTGAACCCTTTTATTGGGGAGAAGCCATTCAAATGAGGCAAGGGGTCAGGTTTCAGGGAGTGGAGTCTAGCTTCATGATGTCTTGCTGTCAGCAGGTTGACTGACATCTAGGAAGGCCACGCTCATCTCATGTGCAGTGTGGGGCTCACAGGCAGAGCGAGCAAAAAGACGCATATATTGCCTGCCCAGACAAAGAGGCAACGTTGGTTCAGTCCACCCTGTGTGCTCGATGCTCATAGTTCACATACACAGCCCATGGCTGGCTTGCCACATCTACACATACTCATTGCTCAAGGCTAACAGGTGGCTCGGTTCCTAAGTGGCAGCTCCTGACAACTTTATACAGTATTTTCAGTACACCGTGTTTTGACTGCATCAAGTGAAGTCGGATGTGGAATTTTCCACTTGTAAAGGTCACATGGATTCTGTGAGTTTTCAATTCTGAAACATTTCTGGTATTTGGATGTTCAACTGTATATATAAAGTTCTTATTCCCCAGTGATGGGGCGAACGCCAGACTTGCTCTTCTACAGCCTGCTTTTCCAATAAACGGTATGGCTTAGACATCTTTTCATCACGCATGCCCACTTTGTAATGGCTACAGAGCTGGATGAAGACCTCTGCTCCCAGTGTATGCCACCAGAAGCCGGCACAAGAGGCCTGGTTGAAGCTGGTGGAAATCTGGAAGTCAGAGCCAAGTGAAGAGAGGAAATTTCAGACCACCAAAGGAAAACAGGCCAAAGTGGGATACAAGGATCAGTCGACCAATGTCTGTTCTAGAGAGAAGGAGTGTGTAGGGTATTCACAAGCTCAAAGTTCAGCTCAAGAGACAAACACAAGCTCTGAACTTAAAGAAGTTGTTAAGAGGACAATCTAAAGATGGGGACAAGGAATCTGTAGCCGAGTCAAGGTTCTAAGGCCCCTGAAGGTTTCACCCTGCAAATGAGACACTGTAGGTCAGGGACCTTGTATAATGAAAGAACTTGTTCCTCTAGAGACTGAAGAAGGGGGTGAAAAGCAGCTGGTCAACCTTGGCTAGAAAGTGCAAGGTAGAAAGAAAGATAGTGTCAAGCATTTGTGATACAAAGGTACTTTCTCTATAGGGGTAGTTTGCACAATATTATACAATGACAAAGTAGAGAAAAAGAATATGGTCTCACTTGGTCAGGAAAAAGGGAGGCATCAACCAGAGGAGAAAAAGTCCAGGCCTAAAGGATGTCACCCATCAATAGGGCAAAATAAGGCAAGGTTCCTGTAATTGACATCTGTACAGTATGGACCCTAAAACTCCTTTACCCAGTAGTAGTAGGAGAGCCCCTATGCTCACTGGCCAAGCATCATGGTCATGGTCCAGCATGGATGATTTCAAAGTTGAGAACACTAGGAGAAACTGGCAACCTTTGTATAAAGCCCTTCTGAGTAACAACAATCTAACCTAACTACAGGTTTCCTTGCACTCCACCCTCACCCACCCACCGAGAGAGACAAACATACCTCATGCTCATCAGCAAAAGCAGCAATACAGGGAAATGAATAGACCCTGCAAAACACTTCACCATTAAAAATTAAGGATGGATCCTACACACAACCTACAAATGTTTTGCAACAAGCATCTGTAACTAGGGTGTGTCATTAAGTCTCCTGGTATAGAGAACAGTAGGGGGTTTCAACCCTGCAAATAGAAATCTACTCTCTAGCTGGACAGCTCACTAGTACTGTAATTCAGCCAAATTATTCTGAAAGATTCCTAAAGAAAGGGGTGAATTTAACAACCCTCGTCTCATCAAGGATGTAACTGTCCATGATATCTGAATCTCCAGTGACCTCAAGTCTGTATGACCTTGCTCTTCCTAAGATCTACAGACTCACTCAAGGATGTCTTGCTAAAAATAAATATGCAAAGTCAAAAAACACGTTAAAGGCAGATAATTTTTTAAACACTCAAATGAGCCACTAGGCATAAGCGATCTGATCATCTTAGATTTCTAATCAGTGAACCACAAATTTGTATTAATAACTGGATCCTATATCTAAAGTCAAACAGATCCTATTCTTGTAAAATATTAGATATTTCTAAAAAGTAATTAGTCAAGAAAACAGTACACAGAGAAACATCTTACCTTCTTTTCTCACCAAGTCTGTTGTTGAGGTGATTGAGAAAGAGTCGACTATCCTTTAAAATAAATAATGGCAAGTTTTATTTTAAAAAAAAGAAATCAAAATATCTTCTTTAACCAGCCGGCAGGGGCCAGTGTTTGCTTCCAAACACTCAGGGTCCAGGAACATCATCAGGTTTCACAAGAACTCATTTTGTGTTAGCAACACTGTACCACAAAGAGAATATCCAAGCCTACATTTCTGGAAATAACTACTCCTCACCACAGCATTAAGTTTTTAGCCAATGAATACTTAGGTCTCCAAAAGTCATATGCACTACTGCTTCATTGGGTCAGAAGAATAATCAAGGAAAAAAAACCCAAGATTACAATATTGAACTAACTTCCCTAACACCTGTGCATCACAGCCAATCACAAATCCATCAAACGAAGCAACTCTGGGTTTCTCTGGGTGTGTTCTCCACCGCCAATTTTCTTTAACTGAAAGCAATTCAGTTAAGAATCTGACAGGGTAGAAAGGATTTTGGAAATAAGGTAGTTACTTTTCTCCTATGGTAGACAAATTTCCCTGCAGATGAGGAAGTGACAAAAGGAAATTGATGCCAGGTAATTTCAGCTTCTCCCATTAAGTGCTCAGCAGTCTGATTGGGGGGGGGCAGGGTCTATTCCCCTTTTGCAGGGGAGGACACTCTGGCTTCACAAGTCATGCACCTGGCCAAAATACCTGCATCATGCAAGTCAGGGTGGTGAAACTTGAGCCCAAGTCCAGAACAGCCCCTAGGCTCCTGAGCTTTCCATTTAGAGCATACTGAATCTGGCTAAACACCTACTAAGTATAAGGCACTAGCTCAGAGTAGGAGATAAATATATGAGGTCCAGATTTAATACAATCTGAATTGTGTATGAATCCCAATTACATGGCGGGTTGAACCCAAGGGGTCTGATTAAACATGAAAACTATTATTATGAATTTTATCTTTTTCTAAGAGTCTTTCATTTTAAGAACATTAAAATAAGAGGGGAGATGCTTTAGCTGTTAGGATACAGTTAGATACACAATGAAGCCGCAGGGCGTTATTTTGTGCTACTTGAGGACATGACCGCAGTAAGCTGGGGTTGTGTCGAAGATACTGAAAATAACTGTTCCTCTAAATGGGACAGGCTGCATGGCTCACAGCACAACCACCCCATAATGCTCCTCAGTCTCTGGCTCACACCTCCCAGCGACACAGCTGCTCTTTCCAGGGCTCAAGTGCTCTTTCTTTCCTTCTCCTGTTCTCTTCCCAGTCTGAGGTTTGTGGAAGACTGTTCCCCTCTCCCATGTGTTTCTTGGACGGGACACATCAATGGACGGGACACATCAATGGACGGGACACATCAATTCAGAGAGCTCAGTCCCCAGTCTCAGAGCCTCATCTTCATCTCCCTACTTGGCCTCATGTTGCCTTCAAAATCATTTCACTGTTAGACGGAATAGAAACTTAAGAACGGCCACTTAATCATAATGAAGAAAAAGAGAACCCCATCCAGGCCCACACACAGGACAGGACTGAGCAGAGGCTTAATAAATACCAACCAACCAGGGATTTTTGTAACCAGGCTTCTCACCGTCTCAAATTCTCCATCCCTAATTTTCTTGAAAGCTTCAGCCAGGACCTCATCGTCAAACCACTGATGGACAAGGTCACGCCTGGACGTTCTAGTCGTCATCCGACACAGCGCCTCGGTGAGAGTGACCTGCTGGTCATAATCTGGAGTAAAAACAGGGCAGATGTAGATAATTCTGGGCACCAGGCAGCAGGACATGCAGGTTCCGAAGTTAGCACCTGCTCTGAGAAATTCCCTCCTATGAATGGAGAAAGAAAATGTGGGATATGTACACACAGCGGAGCTTCCTTCAGCCAGAAAGAATGAAATTATGTCATTTGCAGGAAAATGGATGGAATTTGAGTACACCACTTAAAGAGAATTAAGCCAAACTCAGAAGGTCAAGGGTCACTTTTCTTTTTTTTTTTTTCCATTTGTGGAATCAAGGGAGAACAAAAAGGTTGAGTGCAGTGGCGCTTGCCTGAAATCTCAGCCCTTTGGGAGGCCGAGGCAGGAGGATCATGAGTTCAAAACCAGCCTCCGCCACTTAGCAAGACCTGAAGCAACTCAGGGAGACGCTATCTCAGTACAAAATATTAAAAGGGCTGGGTTCAATCTCGAGTAGCAAAACAAAAGGAAGAAAGGGATGGTGGGGAGAATCTCATGAAAACTGAAGGCAAATCAGCAGATGAAAGGGAATCAGGGAAGGGGGAGAGGAGGGAAGAAAAAAATACTGAGGAACAATATTGACCCAATTATAGTTACATCATAAGCACATATGAATAGGTAACAATGAGTCCCACTAATAAGTATAATTATAACGCACCAATTAAAAATATGGGGGGAAATTCCATCTTGGAACACTAGCATTATGTCTTACAGTTCTAAGAAGATGTCTCCTGGAGCAATTAAATCATTTAAATTACATTTAAGAATTGTTAAGAGAAAAATACAGACAATATGTCAGGAGACACCGATTTTTTTAAAAATTACGTGTTTTATATTTTAGTTACATTAAATTAATAATAGAATTCGATCAAAAAGCCTTAACATATGTCTACAAAAAGAAAAATATCTGTAAACCCAGTGACTCCGGAGTCTGGGGCAGGAGGATCATAAGTTCAAAGCCAGCCTCAGCAACAGTGAAGTGCTAACCAAGCAGGTAAGATCCTGTCTCTAAATAAAATACGAGGATGTGGCTCAGTGGTCAAGTGCCCCTTAGTTCATTCCCCATTACCGCCCCCCCAAAAAAGAATATCAAAATTAATTATGGTATTTCACAACAGATAAACTAAAACTACATATATTGATATGTTTAAATCTCAAATGTCCCAAGAGAAAAAAGGAGTTGTAACTGGATGTGTCCAATGGGATGGAATTTATATAATGTTTTTAAAATCTGTAAAAATAATGTATGTTGCTTATGGAATACACAAAACAGAAAAATATGCTTGGGAATGAAAAAATAAATTCAAGTCAAAGAAAGGGGAATGGAATTGGAGACACAGACATGGGGACTTAACTTGAGATTCTGATTTATCTAAAAGAATTTCAGTTGAAATAGATGTGACAAAATACCAAAATTTGACAGAACTGGCTGGTGAGTAAATGCATATCTCCTTATTATTAATAGTTTTTAATTTTCTCAAACTAAAAGTAGAATCTTGATTATTTTTAATTTGACTATAATTGATTCAAGATGCTCATTTTTAAAATGGTGTCCAATATTTAATATTCTAAGTATTTAAAACTTGAACTAATTCTTACCACCCACAGTCAAGATTGTCCATGCCAGGTTCTTCCTGAAACATTTAAACAGAACATATTTTATTGAAATGAAGAGCAAGAGGTAAAAAAAAATTTTTTAATCAGATGGGCATCAAATTTTAAGACCAAGATATGTATTTTTGCAACAATTTCAAACCATCAGAACTTTCACATGGATCATATTACATTTTTGTGGAAAAATCTTCAAGTTTATATGTTAATTACATGGGGTTTTTGTGGGTATGAAGCTTGGAGCCACTACACTTTTTGAAGTTTTATTTATTTCATTCTCTATGAAGTTACTTTAATCTGGTGATCTAAGGTTTCATCTAATACAGCTCTAGAGTTATAAGATCAATCCTTTCAGCAGTCTATGAGGGTTTATATCATTTTACATAATTTGACACCTAGTACTCTGGGTCTATACTATGTGCTGTTTGATCCGATTTTCAAAAATGATCAACTTAAAAGATATAATGGAATTAAGCTACTATATATTCATTTTAGAATTTTCCATATTGTATGTTCATTTTAGAGTTTTTGACTGTGTGTCTAAAAATATGTTTTAAAGAATAGACTTGTTAAGAAGCCTGTGTTAATTCCATTTCTTATAATAAATGAACCAATTTGTTACTATTAAATACAAGCCTTAAGTTAGAACCACTGAGAGTTCTCTTTATGCTTGCAAGTTCTCCCTTTAACCTGGAGTCCAGAACATTCTAGATTTTCTAGAATTAGTTTGGAAACTTGAAAACATCAGTCAGCCACCGTCCAAACCTAAGTATACCATTAAGAATACTGACTTCATGGGCTGGGCTTGTGGCTCAGTGGTAGAGAGCTTGCCTAGAATGTGCGAGGCACTGGGTTCAAACCCTGATAACACATAAACTAAATAAACAAAGTAAAGATATTGTGTCCATCTCCATCTAAAAAAAAAAAAATTTAAGAAGGGTACTGACTTCACTAATGTATTCAATATAAATGGTTTATTTTTTATTCAGTGGAAAAACTACATCCTGAAAAGACTAGTTAAATGGGCAAACATGAAGGCAGGAATCGCCACACCTGCCAATCACCTCTTCCAGACCCTGCACTATGGTGAACACCTGGGTCATGGCTTTGTCACATGAATGATGGGATGTCATGGTGATGTTCCTCATGGTCCTAGTGGGTCACAAAACCATGGACTCGGGTTCAAATTTCAAAGAAAGGTAGTTTTACTCTTTCCTTGGTGTCATATATTACAACCTTACCTCCATATTTCACAACCCAGAAACTATATAACTGCAACTGGGTCTTCAAAAAATGAACATCAACCAAAAAAATCTATCACTTGAAAACGAGTACAAATTTCATACCCTATTGGTTTAGCTGAAGCAAAGTAACCTTGGAGCATTCACTTCTTTTACCAGGTAATATGCTAATCACCTTAAATGGGTTTGCCTGATGTAATCTTTACAACTATCTAGTCAGAGTTATTTTTTGCTCCATTTCACAGGCAAGTACACTGAGGTAGAGCAGGTTACAACTATGGCTCATGCACAGCTTGCATAAGTGGCAAAACCATGACTCAAAACCAAGCAGCCTGGCTCTAGGTCCACGTTCTGGACACTCTTCCATGAGTCATTAAGGTAGGTCATGTTCACTGTCAAAAAATTATCCGTAGCCCAAGAAAGCATTTTGTCTCAAAGTTCAATGCAACAAAGAAAGAAAAAAAAATCCCTGTACTAGGAAACAAGAAGAGTCTAGCAACATCTACCCTTTTCCCTCCATCTTTCACTGCCTAGCACAGGGCCTGATATCTATTAGGTACACAAAGCACTTACTAAAGGGAGGAATGAAGTAATTCGCTCTAAGGGGAACAAAGTAGTACAAGGAGAGACTTTGCCCTTGAGAAATCACATAACCAAATACAAGGTCACTTACATAAGATGACACGTGCCTTCCGACAAAGGGAACTTTCTTCTCTCTGCAGAAGACACACCATGCAAAATGTAGTTCATAGTCTTCAGAGCCTTTTTGGAATGGAAGAAGGCGTTTGGGGAGAAGGAACAACATAGAGGCCTACACACGCAACTTCCTCCAAGCTTTCTGAAAGCAACTGCTGCCCGTTTTGTTATCTGCAACTCACCTCCTGTTGAATCGAGAACTTTACAGTTTTTTCTATTACCAGGAATCCCAAGCTGAGTATGAAGGAATCCAACATCTGGATTTTCCCTGAAAGTATAATTTTTAAAATAATCTAATACATGTCAAAAAAGAGTAAGGAAATGAGTCCTAGACACAGCAGAAAGAGGAACAGATTGGGAGCTACAGGAGTAGTAAATAACGCAGGAAAAAAGCATATATATAGATTATATGAATGATATATCATGGGCAGGAGACGTATTAGAGAAAGCTTCAAGTTATAGAATCACCAGGTCATGATAGACTTGTATTACACAGACACCCACAAAGGAAAATAACAACATATACAAAGTACCTTTTCATTGTGATCAAACTTTGAGCAAAGCTACCTAGATTACTCCCAGGTACCAATAGGCAAAGTGCAGGTCCTGTATTGTCCACTTGTTTCTTCATGCTTTTTATGTGTTTTAATAAACAAATCTTAAAAGGTCAGGCACTGATAAGCAGGGTTTTTAAAAATAAAATGTTGGCCCTTTTACTGCATACTGCAAAGACTCACGGTAAGGTCATAGTATAACTCATATGTCCAAATGTATATTTAATATGTGGATTATTACAAAGTGTATCCTTTTCAACTCAAGTAGCTCCTGAAATTATGGGAATCCAAACCAGGAAGCAGAAATATAAAAGTCCTCTCCTCAACCCAAGCAAACTGCATCAGTAGGATAATCTCTGGAAACCAGAAACATGGCTAGAGTCTGAGCCTACCAGCTTAAAATCCAAAGGAACGCTTCTAACAGCCCAGCCAGACGGTGTAAGATTCTAAAGGTGTCTATGTAGCCTGTTAATTAGCAAATACCACCTTCCATTCCATATTTTCATTTTAAGAGCATCAAGAGAAAAATAACATTACATGGCCCTATGAAAAGGGAAAAGAGCAACTTGGCTCGTTAAGAGACAACAGAAAAGTTTCGTAATGTTTGGAAAACTCTGGAAACAAAAATTTAAGAAACATCCAACTCATCCTGTCCAAATGCAAAAGAAGGTGAATTATTGATTTAGGAGAGAAAGCAGTAGTCCAAAATGAAAACAGAAGTAAACAGAATTAACCGTGAATAAAAATCAAAGCCATTCTAGACCTTTCAATCCCAGGGAATTTGCAAGAGGGAATTAGTTATGAAGAGTAGGAAGAACTGAGAAACCAAAGTGGGACTGTGATAGTAGGAGCAAATGTGACTCCATTTTGTTTTATGACTTCATCCTGTAAAACAACCATGCCAAGTAGAAGAGTCATGACTGGGGCAAGATGTTCTTTTCCTTTTGCTATAGAAACTTTTAAGAACACAAAAGTACCTAATGGGGTATTGTTTCTGTAACTAGGGTGACTGGGCTAACTGATTGGTTAGGCTTCCCTCCGCTTGACTGCACTGTCCTGCTTCTGTAACCTGGCTTGCTTGCATTGGCTAGACCCCCTGAACATCCCTTTTGTGGTTTTCAGGCTTATAAGGAGTGCCCTTGCAATTGTTCGGGGCCGATCAGGGGAACAGCTTTATGTTCTGGTCAGCTGCCACCGGTATGCTTCAATAAAGGCTTGATTCGATTATACGTGAGTGGTCTGGAAGTCAGTTTATGAAACCCTGGGACAAAGCTTTAACTATAACAGGACCAATGTGGCAACCCAGAGATTAATACCAGTAGGAGGTCACCACCCTCCTATCCCCATTCCCGAGGGCTGAAGGAGGAAGCAGAATTACCAGATCCCAGGAACTGAGACCATGCAGCAAACAGGCCCCAGGGACTCTGCAGGTACTTCCAGAAATGACACTGGAAGAGAGGGCAGATGAGAAATGGCCCGTTTGCTCCATCCTGCCCATTTTACACCCTAGACTAGCAGACTGCAGTAGGCAAGAACCCCCAAGAAAACAGGACTGCACCAAACCAAACGCACTGAGAGAGGAATGGACCCAAGAGCAGAAGCAGATGACCACCGCCCATGGGTGTGCAGGGGGGGACACCCGATTGCAGAATCCAGCCTACAGCAGAAGCAAGGAGAGCAGAACTGAAGCAGTGGCTTCCAAGAAAAACTTGAAAACATAAAATTCAGAGGGAAAAAATGAATAAGATGAGGCATAGGAAGACAAAAAACAGATGAAAAATAGATATTACAAATGGGGGAACAGACAAGGCAATTAATGGACTTTCGCATCATCTTTCCCTCCTCCTCGGGAGCAGTCGGGTCTTTGAGTGGGACTGACCAGTTGTGGGAGTGAATCCTGCTTGGTTGAGAGTACACAGCATCCCATTCTTCAAGTGATTGATTCTTTTGGGGAGCATTAGCATCCATTGAGAGCAAAGTTAGGTCTTTTGTTTGCTGTTTGGGGAAAGCCAAAAGTTCTTCTCCTAGATGTGAATCAGGGGCTTGGAGTCCCAGTTGGTGGTAGCCATTCTTCAACCCCCTCTCCCCCAGGGAAAACAACTGGAATCCACAGAGCAGTGAGGAAGGTAGTCTTGAAAGAACTGCAGAGAAGTGGAGCAAAGCTCCCCGCCCCCACCACCACCAAGCTGCCCTGGAGCTTCCTGCCTCTCATGTTTTTAAAGTTCCTTGAGCCAATAAGTTTTTATTTAAGCCTGTTTGAACTACATATTGTTCCATGCCCCGAAAGCACCCAATTTCAGTGGTTCTCAACGGGGGGGGGGGGGGGGGGGTGTGTGCCGGGGGGAGGTGTTGTCCCCCAGAAGACACTTAGCAATGTCTGGAGATGCATTTGGGTTGTCTCGATTCTGGAGTGGATTGCCACTGGCATCTGGTGGGTAGAGGCCAGGGGTACTGCCTAACATCTTGGGATACACTGAACACAGTTCAAGTCGGCTTTTTCACTACTATGACTAAAAGACCCGACCAGCACGACTGTACAGGAAAAGTTTATTTGGAGGCTCGTTGTTTCACAGGTCTCAATCTGCACACAGCAGACTCCATTCCTCAGGGTTTAAGGTGAGGCAGGACATCACGGCGGAAGAGAGTGGCAGAGGGAAGCAGCTCACATGATGAGCAGAAGCAGAGAGACTCCGCTTGCCAGATACAAATATATACCCAAAGCCACACCCCCAATGCCTCACCTCCTCCAGCTACAACCCCACCCGCCTCCAGCTACCAATTAATCCCATCAGAGATTAATTCACTGACTAGGTTAAGGCTCTCCCAACCTAATCATTCCCCTCTGTACCTTCTCATGTTGTCTCACACATGAGCTTCTGGGGACACCTCACATACAAACCATAACAAGCACCCCAAAACAAAGAAAAATCTGGCTCAAAACTTCAATAGTGCCAAAGATGAGCAACTCTACTCTGATAAATATTATCAAAGAACAAATTTTCCTGAGCTAAAGATTTCAAATCTCACCAGGAACCTTGTAAAACAGCTGTGTTTGTGGACATATGCATTCATTCTTGCAACTCAATATCAGAAGACCACAAAAATGGGTTATCAGCGGGGCAGCCTGCAGAGTCAGAATATTGCAGAGAAGCCAGAAAGGCATCCTCAAGGTCACCAGTTCAAGGCCAGCCTCAGCAACTCAGCAAGGCCCTGAGCTACTTAAGTGAGACTATCTTAAAATAGAAGATAAAAAGGGCTGGAGATGTGACTCAGTGGTTAAGGAGTCCTGGGTTCAATCCTGGGAAACAAAGAGACATCCTCAAGTGATCTAAAGCCCTGACCATGTTCCAACCACACACCATAATGCTCTTCAAAATATATTGTAGCAGTTGGAGCCATAATGGAGATAGAATTCCAGAATGCAGCACAGGACAGAGCATAATATGGGCTTAAAAGTAGACAATGGGGAAGAAATAAACATTGTAAATCATTGACATCAGGAGGAGAACAAACTGAGAAGGAAAACAATCCATACATCAAAACAGGAAGCAATCACAAAAACAGAACCCGTGTGATAAACCAAAGATCAATGGGAAAGAGCGATCAACTATCAATGGCAGAAGGACTGGGAAGGAGGTCAGTAAAGACACTTTCTACTTCAGAGAGGGATTAGGCCAACTCTGTAGAGCCCAGACATTCGTGCAAGGCACCTGTCAGCCACTACATGTGAAAACCTGCCACTTCTACCCCCCAAATTCCTATTAGAACCTTTACCCCCAATGAGAAGGCATTTGCGAGGGGGCCTTTGGGTAGGCTAGATAAGACTATAAGGGTAGGACCCTCATGAGGAACTAGCACTCTGATAAGATGGGACACCAGAGAAAAATCTGTCTCACCATATGTGAAGACAAGGCAAGACAGGAAGAGTTCCCACAGAGCCTCACTTTGCTGGCACCCCAATCTCAGCTTCACACCCCAGAACTGGGAGAAATAAGAACTGAGAAGTAAATACTTAAGCCACCCAGTTTTGGGTATCGTGTTATGGCAGCCAGAGAAGATTAATGCAGCCATCTACAGTGTTTCGTCCCCTTGGCAAAGAGGTTCTATTCCAAGGATCATGTGACTCCATAAACTGGTCCCTTTAGCCAGTTTGTGTCTCAGTCCACTTTCTATTGCTATAATGAAAATCCCTGAGGCCGGGTACTTTACAAAGAAAAGAAGTCTATTCAATTCTGAGTCTGGAGGTTTAAGAACATGATGCCATCTTCTGCAGATCTCTGGTGAGGACCTCATGGTAGACGGCATCACAATGATGGAGTAGACATGCAGAAGAGGTCACATGGCCAGACAGGAAGCAGTCAATTAAGACCCAAAAGCCAAATTCTAGTAAAGACCCTTTCTCACAGGAATGAATCCAAACCCCCAGACCTGCATTGCTGCCTTCATGAGAGCTGTGCCCTGCCTACCTCTTAAAGATCCACTACTTCTCTGGGGCTGGGGTTGTGGCTCAGTGGCAGAGCACTCTCCTGACTCATGCAAGGCACTGGGTTCGAGCCTCAGCAACACATAAAAATAAGCAAAATAAAGGTTTTAAAAAAAGATCCACCACTTCTCATTACTGCCACAGTGGGGACCAAGCATGGTAGGACCAAGTTGCCAATTTGTGAACCCTTGGGAGACAAACCACATTCAAATCATAGCACTAAACTTTTGCTGGTTTGGAATGACAAGAATGACCTTCCATTGCCTACAAAGAGGAAAATAGCCAAACGAGACACTAACGGCACACAAAAATATCTTCGGCAAACCCAGACATCCTCTATAACAAAATGCATGCTAGCATCAAAATCTGACTACCATAAAGTAGCCCATAAATTAAAATATGAAGTTATTGCTTCATATCATTTAAATATTTTATCACTCATATCATTTAAATATTTTATCACTCATATCATTTAAACATTTTCTCTTTACCAAAATATTAGTAGCCAAAAACCTACTTACCTTCACTACTACTCCTGGAAATAATCTGAAAAAAAAAAAAAAAAAAAAAGGTACAGCTCATATTCTAAAATGGCATTATACACTGTAACATTAATAAGTGCTAATTTTTCCTAATAGGCAAGAGTCAGCTTTAAACCCAAAAGAAAATTCTCCAAGAAAATCTATTGGAGCTTCACTTTATTAAAATGAGCGTATCATCTTTAATCTGGTAGATAATATAGTTGTATGTGTAAAAAATAAATCAGTTTTCTATACTATTGGTTGCATATTAATGTTTGTTACTATTTCACATAATGTTCTAAAACATGGGAGTCTTTTCATTAAACACATGCCTTATAAAAAGCCAAGAGTCATGACCAGTTTCCTGCCCAGTACCTGTGGCATCTGCTCCATGAGCATCTCTCCACTCTTACCAGCACAGTGTCAAAGAAGTCCTCTAAAACGTCAGTGAGTGAAACATCTGAGGCTACATCTTCTATGGCCAGAAATCCCACTGTTCTCTCAAACCAGGAAACCAGGTACATGGGAAGAAACACAGATAGAACCCGGTGAGACTGAATACCTACTGCCTGTGCCATAAAACTTCACAAGATAATTTTCTCACTCGAGCAAAATCATCCTAAAGACCTTTGTTCATACCCTAGTAACTCAGGCCTGGCTCTGAGGCTCCCCACGTAGAACATCAGAATGGTGTCCAATGGCTACATGACTACAATAAGTTATCTGAGCTCAGCAGGACAGACAGACTTGGCCAGGATCCAGGCCAGAAATCCACATAAAGGGGTTTGTGAGGAAAGTTTAAGAGATGAATGAACCTCCCCAAACCAGAGGAAAATCCTGTGGATCGGAGAAGCTGTAGAAAACTATCAAAGAAAATGTGCAGGGCTGGGGACTTGGCTCAGTGGTAGAGCACTTGCCTAGCGTGAAAGAGACCCCGAGTTCAATCCCCAGCATTGTAGTTAAAAAAGACGTGCCCCTGCAGTACTCAAGGTTACAGTAACTGTGCCTCAGGCCTCGATACCTTTCTTTTGTCAAAAGCTTTTAGCTACTGAAGTTGTTTTTTTTTTCTATAGGACTATATATTCACTTTCACATTGAGTTGCTAACATTGGTCTGATTTAAAATAAACTTATAACCTCGCTGTAAGATGCATTTGCTTTATCAAGCAAAGGACACCTTTGAACCATTTTTTGCTAAGACTGATCACTCATGGGGGAAAAACATGCATACCTAGAAATCATTAGATGAATATAAAGTTAGCAACATGAGCTTTTGATGAACAACTCCCTTTGGCACAGGGCCTTTGAAATTTTGAGCACATTAGACAAGAATCCAAGGCATCCTTGCTTTACTGCTTTATAAGCCAATCAGTTCTCAACTCTGGCTACACATCAGAAAAACACAGGTATGAAAATTCCAATGCCTAGGCCCTCTCTTGGACCCCAGAAACCAGAATCCTTGGTGACAAGGCCTCTAGAGAGTGTTTGTAAAAATTTTCTGGGTTATTGTAACATACAGCCAGGTTTGAGAGTCAGCACTGTTTCAAGTTTCTTTTATCTCACATTAGACAAATACGTACATTAAATCATTCGCCTTCTGAAGCAAATTGCTCTTTGACAGCCCGTGGGAAAAAAATGTCCCCCTCTCCAGCAGAGCAGGACTCAAGGTTAAAGTTATACTTTCCTTCTCCTTATGTTCAAAATTCTGTGGTTTTAAATATACTTTTCTTATAACTCCATCTCTCTCTCCAAGCATACCTCCTTTCCAGCCTTCCCCCAATTGTTAGATACAAAAAAGCAGGGGAAATACATTAGTTTATCAATACCTGCGAGTAGAAGTACTTGCTAACCCTTTTTTATGTGCCATGATCATACATCTAATAGCAGGTACCCTGGCTGTCCCCACAGCTGTGTCATTACCAAAAAAAATTTTTTTTTTTTAGACACAAGAGCAATGACTTAGGAACATGGGGTAAGACAAGTTGCCTAATCCTTCTGGACTCAGGGTACAGAACAAAATTCATTCCTCTCTACAGGAAATCCTGTAATTCGATGGAGTAGAATAATTTCCAGGCATACCGTGTTGACCCTGCCAACAATTGGCTTTGAAGTACAGACTCTAATATCCTAATCTTTTTGATAATATCTATCTGTTCTCTTTGGCACAAAACCTACATGAAATAAAGATGTTTTAGAAGGTGCCTAATCATTAAATTACCAACAACTAGAACTTGAATGTAATGTGGAAATTCCTATTTGATTTTAAAATCCAATGAGGATTTGATATAACATGTTTTTAAACTCTGGAAAGGCAATCTAAATAGGAAAATTCAGCAGATATATAGTCCAATTTAATTCCCACTCCTCTATCCTCCAACACCCCACCCCTGCTTAAAAAAAAAAAAAAAAAAAATCAGCTTAAGCTCTAAAGTACCCTTATGACATCCCTCTTCCCTGCTATTGTTATATGCATCAGTGTATCGGGGCATTAAGTGAATTAAATTCAAAATGAAAACAGTCTTTAAAAGTCCCTTGCAAACATTTTAAAAGTCCCCCACCAAAGGGGAAGCCCCATAATTACTGGTATTTGAGAATAGAAAAGGGGCAGAGACAGGTCTTCTTGGCCCAACCTGGTCTTAATATATTCCAGGGCCTAGAGCCAAGGAAGACAATCAAGGCTTTATTACCAGCCAGATCATCCCTCCACTGCACCGCCTGCCCTTCTCCCGCCTCCTGCACACTATCCCGGGGCTACAAAACCTCACCATGAACGGTCTACAGTGAGGATTGAGAACTCTGCTTTCCTTCCTGGTGTAACTCATTAAGGTGATTGTAATGTTACCTCCTCATTAAGTTTTTTTTTTTTTAAATAAAATTTATAACTGAAGTAACTTTAAATAAAACCAAAAAGCAAATGTTTTTGTTTTTCAGATTCATCCAGGGGTTTAGAAAGCAGGCAGAGTGAGGTATTGCAAGGGAAGTTTGATGATTTTTTCCTAGGTCCAACCTTGTTAATAAAGTCTATTAAAATATTTTTAGAGCCTACGTTTACTCATCCCATCTTCCTCATGTTCACTAAAATAACTGAAGACAGGCCACTTATGCATAGGCTTATCAGGAGAAGGGTTGTGTCTGACTTGATCCTGTCCACTCGAAATGTACTCTGCCCAGAAAAACCACAGGAGATGTGGGTTGAATTTAATTTGATTGGAAAGCAAGAAGAATAGACACCAATTCCTTTTCATATTTGGTTTCAAAGGATCAGAAACTTAACCAGCAACTTAATAATCCACAGTAATTTCTGTGTTGTGCTGAGGACTCGAGCCAGACACTTTCTACACACTCACCTGCCACTGAGCCATCCCCACTACCCCTCACATCAAGGTTACCCAAAGTCATGTGAAATTAAAAGTGTAGCACTTATCTTCAAGATCAGTCCCTGCCGAATTAGCAAGGGTTCCTTTTCCTTGAGATCATCTGTGAAGAATTGCTGAATGCATTTCAGCAACAGTGAAACACACTGGAATTCATTTTTATCCAGTTCCTAGGCAGTAGATCACACCAAATTAAAGCTCTTGCAAGTAGCTGTACATTGGGTTTCTTGGCCCCCAAAGAAATAACCGGCTTGCCTTATTTATTGATCTGTCCAGATGGTGTAATAGAAGATGATTATATTTTTGAGGAAGGTAGCTCTCTTTCTCTTCAAAAAATTCTTTTATCTTCTGAAATCCTTTGTTATTCAATTCATCAATAATCAGTGATTGAAGCTGGAAAGGTAATCGTTTGAGTTACTTTTTTTTTTACTCTAGAACATCTGTTTTATAGTAATATTTCTAACTAATATCAATACTAATCAGTCAGCAAGAAAAAATGCAGGGTAAATATAGAATAAAAAATCTGTCTTCAATAGTCCACCATCACTTAAATGATTGATCTTTCCATTGGCTTCAGGCAGAGGTCTCAGAATGCGAGTCCCAGTTCACCCTAAGCATTGGCATCACCTGGGGCCCATGAGAGCTCAGAGACTTGCAAGCTGAGCTCTATGGGTTGCTGACACCTGCTAAAACTTGAGAACCACAGATTTAAGGGAAACTGAACTTCCATTATAGATATCAAAAGACGCTCAGAAATGTTGCAAATTCTAATAAGAAATGCAAGCCTAGGATGACTTAAACGACAATAGAAGAAAAAATAAAACTAAGAATTATGTACGATGAAAGTTGGCAAATATGCCAATTGCCATACAAAACGATCTTTTTGCCTGAATATTAGTCAAGGGAGACCATTCACTTGAATAACAGACATTTCCTTAAATAGTTATGCTACAAAAGAGTTTAAAAGAAAATCCAGTCCAATTGAATAGTCCAAATTATAATATACAATACTATTTTAGTAAGGAGGTATTTTACTATATTTAATTCAAAATTCTAATTCTTAGTGCGGGTTTAAATAAAGAAACAGCATTTGAAACTACTCCATTTCAATTTTTTTTTTTTTTTTTTTTGGAGGGGGAGGTACCTGGGATTGAACCCAGGGGAGTTTAATCACTGAGCCACATCTCCAGCCCTTTTATGAGACAGAGTCTTGCTAAGTCGCTTAGGGCCCCTCTAGGTTGCTAAGGTTAGCCTCGAACTCACCATCTTCCTGGGTTGCTGGGGATTACAGGCGTGCAACACTGAGCCCAGCACAATAGAATATTCTCTTAAATCACCGCATAACGAATTTTTTTTGTGCCAAATGTGTTAAGGACTCCACAAATGCTCCCCCTTTGAAACCTCCCCAATACCCTGAAGTTAGTCTTCCTCTGGAGAAAGAGCAAGGATGGGAGAGGTTACAGACTTTCAGGAGATCATTCAAGTGAGATTCATACTCAGACTCCAACTCAAAACTTCATGCTTTCGCCTACTTAAGTCTCCACCATCTCTTCCCTGGAACTCAGGCCTTTGCATGATCTAATCTCTGCCAACTTCTCTGACTTCCCTACTAATGTGTCTGAGAATAAATCAAAGTCTCCGTTGTCTCAGGGCCTTTGCACTAGCAGTTCCATCCCCAGACTGCTGCTCCCTACCACTTTCACCATGGTGAATCTTAGTCTAAGTATCACTTTCTCAGGTAACTCTTTCAGGACCACCTTCTCTAAAGTGAGCCATGTGCTTCCTTACAACCCCACTTACAATAAATACCCTGCCCTTTTCTTTTTCTCTCAGCCAGTGTAAGCTTGATGAGTGTAGGAACCATGTTTGTTTTGTTTGATATTATCTACTTTCACCTGGAATAATGCTCAGTACAAGATGGTTTATCCTAAGGTGTCAGGACAGTGGGAGGTAAAATCAGCTAGATATGGTAATGAATTAGATATGAGAGATTAGGGAAGAAGAAACAAAAAAGGGTTTCTGGCTTGAGAAACAATGGGGCTAATAACCCATCAGAACTACCAAAGAATACAAAATAAGCTTGTTCTTTACCCAGAAGGCATCTTGGTTCTTCCCGATCCTATTATCTTCCTTAACAGACTGCAAAGGACCTTCATTTTTCTGTGTGCAATAAAAAAATGTTACACACACACACACACACACACTTTATTTCGAAGAATTCTATTTCAAGTTCTAAAAATAAAGGCTTATATTGTTTATTTGAATAGAAACTTTTTGTTTGCTCATGATGCTGATTACAGCCTAAGACAGACCATGGGTTTTTGTTATTGTTGTTTGTGGTGCTAGGGAGCAAATCCAGGACCTCCATACCAGATAAGCAATCAACCACTGAGCAACAGTTCCAGCACAATAACAGTGCCTTTTGGGGGGGGCAGGGGGAACAGACCTTGGATTGAACTCAGGGGCATTCAACCACTGAGCCACATCCCTAGCCCTTTTTTTAATTTAGAGACAGGGTCTCACTGAGCTGCTCATTGCCTCACTGTTTTGCTGAGGCTGGCTTTGAACTCATGATCCTCCCATCTAAGCCTCCTGAGCTGCAAATAAATATTATCCGGCTTCCTTTAGCACAATGCAGACTATCAAAAGAAGCAGACATTATTTGAATAAATGCCCATAACAAATTTAAATTCTATACTGATGACTGTAAATTAAAGGCTTTGAATTAAACCATTTTCAGAATCAGAACTTGTAAATTAAAATAAAAAGTGCCTCTCCAGCTCAGCCTTAGTTTAAGCTTTGTATTGGCAATGTGCAACTTTTCAATGTTATGCTGGGGCTTCTATGCTGAAATTTCAAGGATCAAACACCAACCACCACTAAAGAAGTATCCAAAACATTTAGTAGTCGGTTGTTTTCTTCAGGAAGTGATCCCTGATCCACTATTCTGACTTTAAACATTGTTAGACCACATTGAGTAACAGTATCTGATCGCCCTTCATGCCAACAATTGCAAAGCATAATACAAACAAGCCTTATTTACTTATTTTAGTTGTAGATGGACACAATACCCTTATTTTGTTTATTTACTTTTTTATGTGGTGCTGAGGATGGAACCCAGTGCCTCACACATGCTAGGTGAGTGCTCTACCACTAAGCCACAATCCCAGCCCAAACAAACTATTTTTAAAAGTATCTTCTAAAAGGGCTGGGGTTGTGGCTCAGTGGCAGAGCGGCAGAGCGCTTTCCTAGCATGTGTGAGGCACTGGGTTTGATTCTCAGCACGCATATAAATAAAGGAGCAAAATAAAGGTCTATCAGCATCTTTAAAAAATTTTCTAAAAAGTGTCTTCTGAATCTAGTTTGAACAAACAGTACTATTTCTATGAATTTGACCAAAATTCTCAAATGTCAGTGTATTTTATGTATTATCATTTACAAACATGAAAAATAGGGTAAGGTCAAAGACCCTAACCCAGACCTGGGCCATTTTTCCCCAACAGCCGTCAATGCTAGTTAAATGCTGATAAATTGGAGCTCTGGGGGTACCAAGACCCTCTGGCTGTTTTAGGGGGCGTCCTTTTTCTTGGAGTTAAATAAATTCTCAACGTTTCTGAATGCAGATTTGGGGCCCAGCAGGTGAAGGTCAACGGAAACTTTCCACGCACAAAAGGGAAGAGACTGGGGGCGGGGGGAGCTTGAGGAGCTGGAAAAAAAACATCGCGTTGCTTTCCAAACATGAATCCTGTAGTTTCTTCCCCAGGCGCTGTAACTAACAGGATTTCTGCCCTGTCTCATCGTTTTACTGAAACCTGCCAATAAACTCCCAGAGAACAGAAGGAGGTTGAAGCGTTCAAGGAGCCTCAGGAAGGATTTGTCTAGCAGCAGCCTAAGACGGTACCCAGTGCCTGGTCTCTGGAGACTGGGGCCCGGCTCCACCCGCGCCCCCGGTGCGCGGGTGTCGGTCACTCACCGCTGGCATCCCGACGCCTGGGAGCCCACGCCGCACTTGACCCAAGACTCAGGGCGGTGCGCTCCGCCAGCTCCACACTCTCAGTTCAGTGGCCCGAGATCACTGCAGGCTGGGAGCGCTGCGGTGAGGGTCTGGGGCGCAGGATGGCTCTTGGATTTGAATCTTCTCCAGGACCTCTAATTGAATAAATCTGCTCCTGAAATCTATTAGACCCCGGTGCTGGAGATTCAAGAAACGCGGGCGAGTAACTAGGGCTCGTGGCCAGGCCACCTGCGCGCACGCACACGCTCCTTAAGAGAAAATCAACGCGCAAAAGGGGTGAACGAACACCGTTGGTAAACATTGTGTGTGCAAAAATCCAAACTAATGGGCGTCACCTTTGCGCTACCCGCCGGGTGAGGCTTTCTCTTCTCGGTCCTCGGTCCGAGGGGCTGGTTTTGGTCCTTTGATGTGTATTGACCACAGCTGAACCGTTTCGCATAGGAACAGTTTGTACCCGATATTCGGAAAACTTTCCTGGCATCACAAAAAGGTGCTTTCTGTTCCTTTGTATTTTAAAGTACCTTGAAGATGGGGTGGTAATTAAAAACAAAGCAAACACTCAGCTTGTTTTTTGCCCGCTTACTTAACCTGTGCGTGCTAATTGCTAAGTTGCGCTGGCCTGGGTAGGTGGCCTGTGATCTGAACACCGCGGTAAAAATAAATGACTTGGAGTTTTCTCTAAAACAAAACAAAACGCCAAACATTCCTTGGGTAAAACTCGACTTGCATTTATCACTAACCGCTGTACTTCATGTTGTGCTATTTACAGAAGAAATTTATCTACACGAAAGCAAACACAAACCAAAATCCTTGTTACTAAGCCAGGACTTGGCACGGCCTGTCTATTCAAAACGACGTTTATGCCAACTATGGACCCGTCTGTTTCCTGGCAAACATGTTGTAACGCCACTTTCATTAATCTATTTGTTTTAATCTAAATTTACAAAATTTAAAGTTTCGTTCCTTTCATTTTGAATGAATGGACTCTTATAATTTTAAACTAGTAACAGGCACAGTTGTGAATTTAAAAAATTGTAAATTGCGACGAGGTGGGGCACACCTGTCGACTCTGGAGCCTGAGGCAAGGAGGATGAACAATTTAGCAAGACTCTTTAAAACAGAAAAAAAAAAAAAAAAAAAGAAGAAGAAGATGAAATAAAAGACAAGAAAAAGAAAGGGAAAACAAGGAGATGGGATGTAGCTCAGTGATAAAGCACTCCTGGTGTCAATCCCCAGTATAAAAAACACAAACAAAACCCCTAAATCCATGCTAATGTTAGGGCAGGAAAGAATTAAAGCATAGTAAAAACAACAATCAAATATAGTTTAAATGCATTTTATATGAAATTAATTTTTTTACTATTAAATAGAAAACTTCAAAATCAACCTTTTTCAGATTTTGAGGGGAAATATAGCCTTCAAAACTCTATAGTATCAATGTATTCAATCTTCATGAAATATTAAAAACAACATCATAAAAATAGTAATACTTATTTACTTATATTTTACATTGGTTAGCTTCTTTTACTAGTATGTTTACTCAGACATATTTTAGGGTAACTTGGAATATATATTCTAATACTTCACAAACTAAATATGGTGAAGGTTCTGTGAATTTCCCCTTTTTGAACAACAGAATCCATTTACAAGTTAATTGATTTACTTTTAATGTTAAAAAATTACATATGCTGGCCACAGTGGTGCATGCCTGTAATCCCAGCAGCTCAGGAGGGTGAGGCAGGAGGATCCAGAGTTCCAACCCAACCTCAGCAATTTAGCAAGGTTTTAAGCAATGCAGTGAAACCCTGTCTCTAAATAAAATACATATTAAAAAAAAAAAAAAAGATTGGGGATGTGCTTCAATGGTTAAGTGCCCCTGAGTTCAATCTTCAGTACAAAACACATACTTTTGAAGGGTCATGACTTTCTAGGTACATCTCAAAAACATGGAGGAAAGAAATATTCCAACAATGTTTGCACTAACACCAGAAATTAATGTCTATGTATTCTCAGAGATAATGGTAAATGACTATTTTTAGTCATTTTTTTTTTTTCCTTTTGGCACAGGGGTTTTGAACCATAGGTGCTTTACCACTGAGCTATATCTCCAGCTACCCCACCTCTTTTTAATTACTTTTCCCCAATTTTCAAATAGGGTCTCACTAAGTTGCTTATGGCTTTGCTGAGTTGCTGAGGTCTGCCTGGAACCTGTGGTCCTCCTGCTGGGATTATAGGCTGTGCCACCCGCCCGGTTTCAAAATCGTTTTTAAGACATTTAAAATATAAATTATCTTAAACTATCACATGTAATGAAATAGCTATTTAAAATTGGTCAATAATTTTAATCTAATTTTGAAAGAACAGGCAACACAAAAAAGCAACAGAATGACCGGGACCTTCCGCAGTCAATGAGATGGTAGTTTGTGGATGGAAGTGTGAACAGGAGCAGAGACATCTTTCCCGTCCCCACCCAGACTTAGTGATACCTTGACAAGACCGTTCAGGAGAAGTTGGGGATGAAAAAAATCTCTTCCTTCTTCTAGGACGTTTCCTCTTCCCCTGGGACGAGGGCCTGACCTTAAAACTAGAAGGAAAGCAGGCGAGGAGCTGCCCCAAATTGACTTTTCTCGGGTCCACTGAGGTTGGCGGGCAATCCTGAAGCGTGCCTTGCTCTCGGACTGACTTTTCTGAGCAGACCTGTGGTGCCCTTGATTGCAGAGGTAAGCTAACGATGTGGGCGAATGATCCTTGGCTTCTTGGGGCCCTGGGTTTAAAACGCACCTCGTTTTTCAGCCAGCGCCCTCCTGGCTAGGTCTCCCAGCAGCTGTGGTCATTGCGCCTGGAGCGCGCTCCAGAGTGCCCAGGTCCAGTGTCGGGATTTGGAGGGACGTGGGTCGGGAATATCCTCCTCTAACAGCTGTAGGCCTTGAGGGGTTGAGCTGTGCCCTGGCTAGAGCTAGAACTAGAAGCGTGCCGACTGCAAACAAGACATCTAGGAATAAATTCTGGATGACCATCCTCTCTCGCTGCCTAGGATCCGTCCCTGGGATAGCGAAAGAGCGACTTAAGTGACTCCAATTGATTTATTTTCTTTTTGGGGGGAGTGGGGGTGGGGTGGGGGATGCCTCTAAGGTGCCGGAATCGCCCGAAGTGAGGCGGGTGCACATCGGAAGAAGGCTTCGTCTGAGTCCTGAAGGGCTCACATTGTCCTGCTGGGGTTCTCCAATCCCCCAAAGCCTTCCAAGACAGTGCGAAATAACTGAATTTGTCGCCGTATTTCCACGACAATATCAATAAAGATTTCTTTAAAGGGAATTTCCACAATACCAATAAACATTTCTTTTTAAGATTTGCGTTCATGTGGGTGACTTGAACGGAAACCTCACGGAACTCCACTCGGTTCTTTATTTAACGGATAAGGAGGCGGAGGTTCCGGGGTTCTTCGGACTTCTGAGCTCCCGCAGCACAGCGCAACTTCGACCACCCTCTCCATCTACCCGGTGTTCATCTCACCCCAACCGCCTCCAGATACACTTTCCAGGACTTTCTCCAGGACTCAGGTCTCTGCAGCCCCAAGAGCGTGGGTGCGCCAGCGAGCTTTCGGCGACATCGGCGCCCCCTCCGAGGTCCCGTGCAGCCAAGCATAGACTCCCCGACTCGCCCAACAGCTGCAGCAAGAGCCGAGAGCCGAGGTTCAAAGCAAATCGGCCCCACACTAGATGTGGGCACGCGTATTCAGACTTGGGCGTGGGGCTGGCGGTTGAGAGTGTCCGCACAGTTCCCACGCTCTCCCGGAATGGAGTGTGGGCTCTCGGGAGACTTTGCTAGCAAACCGCTGCTTCAAAAGCCTCGATCTAAGCCTTCTCCAACACCACGAAGACCAAGGTGCGATTAGGAATAAAAAATGGTTTGCAATTTAAATGAAATATTATGATTCCCGCATCCCATCTTGGCTTCAGTTTCTTCTAGATTCAAAAAGGCTAGATTTAACCTCCTCCTCCTTTCCGGCTCTATCCGGGAGGGGGTGACCCGCTTCTCTAGAAGGGCGCTAGAGAGCGCAGCGAGGAGGAAAGGCGGAGCCGCAGAGGTGTATCTCTATAAACTTGCAGACAGCTGCCAGACCCTTACTGCTCTCTGGGTGGAGAGATTTCAGCACCGCAATTGAGGACAGGGCTCCGGGGTTCCAAGCCTGCAGCTTGCAGCTTCTGAATTTCTAAACAACTCGCGTGCGCGCTCCCTCTCACACACACCTGATTTCTTCTTATTAAAGGGTGAGGGGATCACCTTGCACAACTCTCGTTTTTTCTATCTTTCAGGATCCTAGGAAGAGAAGGCGAGCTAGGCTGGGCAGATGCCTGCAGAGGTAGTGCAGGACGCGGACCGTGCATGCGCCTATGGGATGAAGCTCAACTGGGACATCAATGATCCGCAGATGCCTCAGGTGAATGAAACTGAGTGTGTGCGGGCACGCGTGGCGTTGTCCGTTGTCCGTTCAAAGAAGGGGGAACGGCATGTAAGTTCTTGCTGAGACTCTGGAGACATACACACACACACACACACACACACACACACACACACACACACAATTTCTGAGAGCCCTCAAATGTAGAGAAAAGTTTTCTGGACTCTCCAAAAGACCAAGTTGGATTTAGAGATTTGTGTACTCCCAGCAATTACCTTGTGCTTATCTGAAGGCGTGCTGGAAGCAGTAGGAAATATGGATCGGGCTCCACATTCTGAATAGTCCAGTCAGAGCAAGACACCTTGCCTTTAGCCAGGGTAGAAATCAGTTCTTTCTCCCCTTTTCTGCTTATTGGAAAACACAGAAGAAATGTAGGAGGGAAACACAGAAAATGTAAATACCACTGTTTCTCCTGCAACAAAGCTGTAAGATAGGATTGGAAATGGAGGTGGCAACTTGAGCAGTTTGTTTAGATAGAACCCACTGTCTTATTTGGAGTTTCTGCAGTCATGCTAATGAAGGCATTCTCTCCTAAACCTCACTTCTTTAATGACAAGGAGACCATCACACTTTTAGTAAATTTGTTTTGTTTTGTTTTAATGGAGCCAAGTGGTTTAGAGCTACATGCAGGAAATGAGCCAGGCAGTTATGGTTGGTCTACTGATTTGGGTCAAAACTGAGGGGTGACTTGAAAGTCCTGGGTGTAGGTGGACAGGCTGGAGAATCTGAGTTGCTTCCTGAGCAACTTTCCAGCAGAGTTGTGGTGCAGGAGTGAGAAACTTGGCATTTACTCAGTCTTTATCATGTGCCGGGTGAATAGCAATTCGTTAATCAGAAGTGTAGCTTCTTACACTTCGCTCTTTTTTGAATGTATATATGTGTTGTAACATAATTCAGCAATGGCTCATCCCTCCAGCGTTTTCTAGACTTCCTAGTAAATATGAATTATTTTTCCTTTGGGAGACTGGTTCTTAATCAGGGAGTACGTGTAACATCTCAAAAGGAACAGGCACATTGGCACATAAAAAGAGAAGGGAAGAACAGCTTCTAGCCCTGCTCTGACTGAGGGGGAGAACTGAACTGGCTCTATGACCTTGAGACAGTCCTTGAATGTACCTAAGTCTCAGGCTACAGACCTGTCATCAAGTGGTAGAACTAGATAAGAATCTCAAACTCTCATCCAGTCTCTCTCTCTCTCTCTCTCTCTCTCTCTCTCTCTCTCTCTCTCTCTCTCTCACACACACACACACACACACACACACACACGTGCCAATGTATCACAGCAAAGGAAATTCAGTCTTGGACATCCTCTGCTGTTGTATGATTTAGAAACAGTTTCTGTGACTGCACCTCTAGCACCCCTTCCTCAGGAGCTGTGTGAGACAGGAAGGCCTGGTCTGCACCCTGAAAGGGAGTACTCAAGCCATTCTTTTTCTGGACAATTGTTGATTTGTTACTAAGATCCTTAATTTTAAATGTTTACATTTAAAACCAACAGATGTGCTGTTAATATAAACTTAGATTTGATAATACATCATCATATATTCCATTTGTTAATTAGGTTAAGTCAATGTGTTAATTTATATCAATTCTAACGTTTAAAAGAAAAATAAATATGCCTATTACTAACAATAATGACATCAACAATATCCTTGTGGTTTTGGAAATAAAATCATCACTTTATGTTATTACTATTAGTCTAGGAAATACTAATGATGTACACAATTCTGAATTGTGCAACTGAGAATACTTTGACTTTACAAATGTTTGATCTAATTTTCCCAGGTAGTGGGAGGGCAAAGAGCTACAAATGGCTTGCTACTATGATCATACTCTCCTGATCTTTCATTATACCAGTAAGATCAATAGGGTCTGGCTGCTGCAGATCTTTTGTTTAATTCCCAACTATACTACTGCAGAAAACTATCTATCTAGCCTCCGATTCCTTATCTGTTAAATGAGTGTAAGAATGCTCATCTTGCAAAGTTTTGTGAGGATTACAGATATTGCAGAATATGGTTTTGAACCATGCATGATGTCTCTGTCCCAAATACTCAATTCTGCATTTTATTGCAAAAGTATCCATAGATAATACACAGAAGAATGTATGTGGCCATCTTCCAACCAATGTAATAGACACTGTAATTTAAGTCCTATGTAAGTTTCAGGCATCACAAAATATAATTCTTTTGATTTTCCCCCAACCATTTAAAAATGTAAAAAATTATTCTTAGCTTTAGGCCATATAAAAACAAGGAGCAAGCTGGGTTTGGTCAATAGTACCAGTTTACTGGCCATTGCCCTAGAAAGTATCTGGTAAATAGTGTTCGGTAATGGGTAATTTTATATTGAACTTAAATACAAAAAGACACATATCACAGTATAAATAATACACAAAACAGGAAAAAAGACTCTCAAATATGAGTATTAAAGCAATGCTCAGTATTTATTTTTATGATATGTACATTTTTTATTTGTACATATACTTATGTATAATAGTGGGATTTGTTGTTACATATTCATACATGCACACAGTATATTAGTGCTCAGTATTTTAGATATTACGTATTATTTCAGGCATGTGGCTGTTTGTTGAAAATAATGGCAATCTCACCAAAGCCCAAAGCTCAAGATTTATCATTATGGCTAGGTCCTTCATCAAGGTACCTTTTAAAATTTGCACAGTTAAGTGAGGAGTGGAGAGGGGAAACTGTCCTTGTCTCGGGAACATTGTTCTGGGGGCCACTAGTGGGTTTGGGATAGAGAACCAAGAGTTTTTGAAGAAAAAAATATCGATTTAAAGATATTTACAGGTTAAATTGCATATCAGTTATAGAGCATTCCAATTACTTTTTTTGCCCTGGTATTTTGATACTGAACTTGAAAATGTTTTCAACACTTGAATACATCAAGAACTGGAATGACAAGTGATAATGAACTCAGACCTCAGGCTCTAGAGTTTGTCCAACGCAGGTCTGGGATGGTCAAGCCTATAGCCAGGACTTTCTAGCCCTGTGATTTTGGACACGTCAATGAACCTTTCTGCAAAATGGGCATAATTGCCTATACGTGGTGTGAGGGTGATGACATAATGCATTTACAACATTTAGAAGATAAGTAATATGCAAAAACTTATTATTAGCTGGTTGTCAAAAAGGCACACATAGGGTAAGTGGTATCTTGTAGCACAGTTTGAGAGTTTTACAACATTTCTGCATTTAACCAAAACCCATTTTTATTCTAATGTGCTTGGAGAAAATTAAAAGCGTGATGCGTGTGATTTGAGTTCCATGAAGAGTCACTCTTGTTTCCACGCTTCCTCCCAGGAGCCGTCTCACTTTGACCACTTCCGTGAGTGGCCGGATGGCTACGTGCGCTACATCTATAGCATCGAGGAGAAGAAGGCGCAGCGCCACCTGAGCGGCTGGGCCATGCGCAACACCAACAACCACAATGGCCACATCCTCAAGAAGTCGTGCCTGGGCGTGGTGGTGTGCGCGCGTGCCTGCGCCCTGCCAGACGGCTCCAGCCTGCAGCTGCGGCCAGCCATCTGTGACAAAGCCAGGCTGAAACAGCAGAGTGAGGGCGCGGGCCAGGGAGTGGGTGGCCTCCCAGTCCTGAGCTCTTGGTTCCCAGCCAATTTCCCCTTTCTTTAGGGAGTCTGAGGTCGGGGTTGTTCCTAACATTTCTCCCTCTGGGGTTGGCAGAGAAAGCATGTCCCAACTGCCATTCTGCTTTGGAGTTGATTCCTTGTCGAGGGCACAGTGGATACCCTGTGACCAATTTCTGGAGGCTGGATGGCAACGCTATATTTTTTCAGGTAGGTGAGGCGAGAATACAATTTGTGATGGATAGTTTCATCCTAGCGTGGGCACCAAACTCTAGATTAAACCCGATACAGCTCCAGGGGCTGAAATAGGTGGTGGGGGCCCCCAGGAACCTACCAGTTAACTTATGTACTTATGTACTGTGTGTGCTCTTTAAAGGACAGATGTGGTGAACCAAGTTATAGTTACAGTTACAAGCTGTCTTTTAAGGTATCTGTCATTGATGGGGTTTTATTTTCAAGATATTTTTTCTCTTTAAAAAAAAAATAACTTGGAATCTTTGGAAAAGGTATGATCAATTTTTGGCCAGCTTAAACCATAGCCAGCTTTCTCTAGAGGAACAGATAGATGATCCATTTCTTCATTAATGTAGGCCAAGGGAGTTCATGATCACGCAAGACCAGAGAGTAAATCAGAGACAGAAGCTAGAAGAAGTGCCCTCAAGAGACAGATGACCTCTTTTTACCAACCCCAGAAAAAGAGAATGCGTGAACTGGAGGTAATGGGGAGATGACAGGGCACTGTGCTCTATGTTCATTTTCATTGTCAAATACACTGATAATTGAAATATGGATGTCATCCCTTAAATTCAATATCCCTAAAAAATGTCATTACATTGACACTTGGTTGGGATCTCTAATCCCCTATAGCCCATGATCTCTACTGGCAGTGATACAGTTAAGGTGTATGCTGACTTCCTGATTATCCAACAGCCTTAGAGAAAGAAATACACCAGAATCATTATCCTCAGGGAATAAATTCAAGACCTCCCAGTGCATACCTGAAACTACAGATAGTACCAAGCCCTATCTATACTGTTTTATATATATAGGCTTATATATGTGTGTATGTGTGTATACACACATACATACATATATATAAACCTATGAAAAAGTTCAACTTACAAATTAGGCATAGTAAAAGAATAACAATTGACTCATAAAACTAGAACAATGATAACAATAGATTAAGATTAAAGTTATTTAACATTTGTGAATTATTTATTTCTAGTATTTTCCACTTAATATTTTTGGACCTTGGTTGACCATGGGTAATTGAAACCTCAAAAAGCAAAACTATGGATAAGTGGGGACTACTGAATGTGCATACTAACAGTGAGTTAACAGGGCATCCTTGAAAGGGTCCTTTACATTTGTGTTAGCTTTCCGTAACTGTAACGAAATGCCTGAGTCAATCAAATTTTTAAAAAGAAAAGTTTTATTTTGCCTTATAGTTTTGGTGATTTCAATCCATGGTTGATTAGACTGTAACTTTTGGGCCTGTGGTGAGTGCATGGTAGAGAAAGCCCTTACCTTATGGCCAGAAGTAAAAGAGAAAAGAAAAGGGAGGCTGAAACAGCAGAGAGAAGGGGCCAGGGTCCCAATATCCCCTCTGAGAGCAGATCCCCAAGGACCTATAACCTTCAACAAGAATCTACCTCCTAAAGGCCCCCTCACCTCCCAGTTAGCACCACCCTGAGGACCAAGCCTGTAATATGTGGGTCTCTGGCAGACCCTTAAGATCCAAACTGAAGAAACATTTGTAAAGGAACAGATAACATTTCTTTAGGCAACTTGATACAGCGTGGCTTTTCCAGAAGGATTTCAAGCAGGCAGAGTGTTCATGTGAGGATAACAGAAACTGACACCGTTTGAGCACTGCCACGTGCCAGGCACTGATCTGGGAGTGGCATACATTTAGTGGTTGCAGAAACTCATCATAACGAAGCCCCATATTTCTAATAAGGAAACTAAAACTCAGAGAGGTTGAGTTACTTGGTCAGTTAGTGAGGGGCAGAGTCAGAACCTGAAGCCAGCTCTGGGTGGCTCCTGAGCCTCCACTGTTATGGACACTGCATGGGTGAGAACAGGACCACCTGCCGCTCCCACTCATCCTGCCTGGTTTCTACAGACCTTCCTCATTCCGTATGTTGTGTTCATTCCTGAGCAATCTCAAGCTTAGCGAACTCTGGACCACAAGCCCAAATCATGTCACTTAGCAGTGTATTGTCACAATCCAGAGCCCACCAACTGGAAACTTGTTTTTATTTGCATGGTCGACTATTGTTATGGGTGAAGATGTCTACGCCATTTATATATCATATTTCTGCATTTGTATCATTTTTTTTTTTTTTAGGCAGGAGCAAATCAAGACAGCAGTGAATATTTCAACAGCACATCTTTCCTGGAAAATCCAGAACTGTTTGATGTAATTACTGACACGAGCTGCCTTATTCCAGGACAGCCTTGTACTTCCTTCCCAAACTCTGATGCTTACAAAGCTACCTGTGACCTAGCCGTCTTTCAAGGAGACATGGTGCCTCCCTTTCAGAAATATCCAAACCCAAAAATCTATTGGCCTCGACCACCCTGCAGCTATGAATTGACAGGCCCTGGATACACAAATTCCAGCCCATATCCCACCCTTTGTAAAGATTCTACCAGTGTTCCTAAAGACCCAGACTGGGTTCATCTGAACGCACTCCAATATAATGTCAATTCATACAGCAGCTACGAGAGGAATTTTGATTTCACCAGTAAACCATGCGGCTGGAAATCAGCACTTGGAAAACCCAGCCTTGGGGAGAGGACTGACCATGGACAGTTACAGGCCATGGCCACGCCCCCATATCAAAATCCAGAGTTTCCGTGTAGGTACCTCGCGACTCCTTCCGCCGGTGGCCCAGCCCTGCAGACAGTGATCACCACTACCACCAAAGTGTCCTACCAGGCCTACCCGTGCCCTGCTCTGAAACAGGGTGATGGTGGACAGGAGGCTAACAGCCTTTCAACCTGTAGCTATGCTGCTGACACTGCCCTGATGTCTGTCTGTCCAGAAGCCCTGGAGCCCCCAGCTGCAGTCACCAGGGCACCCTCTCCAGCAGGGAAAATTCCTTTGAAAGTTCCAGGAGATTGCCGGACCATCAGATCCACATTGGCTTTCCCTCAAGAGGCAGCTCCCTCTAGGCCAGAGGGAGCAGATGCCTGGGATGTGTGTCTGTTCGGGCTGGGCTCTGCCATCAGTTATGTGGATAGAGCAGGTCCACTCTTTAGCTATGACAGTGAGGACTTTTGAAAGAAATTCCAAGTTGCCCTGTGCATGATACTGGTGTGCGTGCAGGAAGGAAAATGCAAAATGGCAACTATCTTTTGTTGAGCTGGGAGATGGGTCTTGTGTTCCAAGAAATAGAGATAGTAGTAAAAATGCTGATTAGCTGAGGAAGTTATCTGTTGGAAATATTTGACAGTATTGGGAAATTTTGGGCAGCATTTTGAGAATGGCTATGGTACCTACAATTAGGTTGAGAAAATACGATTCTCCCAAATGAACAAATAAGCAAACTGGAGAACAGGAAAAATTAACAATATTGGCCTTAACTTACGAGCTACTGTAGAAGGCCAAGCCTGTGTTTCCCTCCCTGAGCCTTTCCATTAGCCTTTTCCCTATTAGGGAATTTCACATTTGGCTCTTAGAGGCATCTAAACAGCTTCAGATAAAAAGCTTTACGATTTTATCCCCTGAGACATTTCATAAGATTTTTGCTTAGCATTCAGAACTTGTTAGAATAGCCTCAGGAAGTAATTTGATCATTTTATCTCCAAAGTATATATTTACAACTTTAAAAAAAAATCTCTGGTAGTGGTAAAGTACAAATGTTTTTAAAAGAATTTTGGTTTTTATAAATTAGATGAATACTTTTGCTTAATGTGATGGTTTTTGTAACACAGGTAGCCTAACGAGGATGATGTGTACGTAATGGATTATTATTATACTAAATATGTTTCTCTGATTAGGTTTCAAAATCAGAGTGAAGGGTTTCATTCAAGTATAGCTTTATAGTTCCTTTGTTATTCTTCATAAATGTAATCGATTGTGCTCAAGTAAATGTAATTAAGACATTTAAAATAATGTAACTGATGATTTAATTACTTCAGAATGGAAATAGGAAGAAATAGTGTTTATATTAGGACCTGGAGAGCTTACTATGAAATATTAAAACATTAAATAATTTAAAAGTTTTGTAGTTTATTTTAAAACTACTATTGGCATAATAAAAAGCCTCTTAAAGACATTTGGAATGGGAGCTGGGGTGCAGCTCTGTGGTAGCACACATGCTTAGCATGCTCAAGACCCTGGGTTCAATCCCCAGCACTGCAAAAAAAGAACATTTGGATTGTACACAACCACAATTTTATACTGCTTCCAATACTTTTTCAAGCAAAGTTAACAAACTTCATAAGAAAAAATAATTTGAGAATGGAGTTGGGGTGAAGGTATCATTCTCAGATTTGCATAGAATACCCATTTTGAATATCCAATTGCAGTCAGGTGCCATTTTAAATCATTTTGGGTTCTATATAGGCCACCTGAACTCTAATATCCTGAACCAATAAATACATGCAGCATTTACCATGAAATTGAACACATATGAGTTCACGCCTATGATTCCTTAGCCAACTTTTTCTCAAAACAAAGGGTGTCTAGTGAACCCATAGACTACTTTTTTCTTGAAACTTCCATTGCCCAAACTCACAGCTTATACTAATATTTAACTTTAGACAGCACTTACCATGTGCAAACACTTTCCTAAGCCCTAAACATATGTTAGTTTATTTAATCTCATAGCTATTGCTACCTGAGTAGCTCACACTAATCACACCTTTTTATTGCTGTGACCAAAATACCTGACGAGAACAACTTAGAGGAACAAGAGTTTATTTCAACTTTCAGGTCCAGAGGTTTAGTTCTTGGTTGGCCAGATCAACTGTTTTGAGCTCAATCGTTCTGAGGCAGAACATCGTGGTGAAAGGGCGTGGTGGAGGAGTGCAGCTCTGTTCTTGGACACCAAAAAGCAGCGAAAGAGAAGTGGGGAAGGGGCCTCCAGGAAGATGCACCCTTCTAGGGCACACCCCTAGTGACCCACCTCCTCCAGCCATGCCCCACCTGCCTACAGTTACCACCCAGTCAGTCCATTCGGACTAGGGCGGGCTGATTAGGTTACAGCTCTCATGAGCCAATCATCTCACCTCTGAGTGTTCCTGCATTAACACAGGAGCTCTGGGGAGGATCCTGATAGCCAACACCAAGAGAGGGGAAAATGACTTACACATACATGGGAGCCCTGGGATTTGAGTCCAGGTTATCTCCAGAGTCAGGTTCTGACCCCACACCATTATATGAGCTTTGATAATAATTTATCAGTGAAATTCCTCTTACACATATGTGTTGCATATGTATGAAATAGCAAGTTTTAGGAGTCCTAAGTGTGTGTAGGCAAGTGGGTAGGAAAGACCTGAAGCGGGAAAGAGCAGACCTGGGGTGGAGGCCCTGAGGTGAGCATTTCCCAAAGTGTGGCACAAGGGTTCTCTGGGCTACTGGGTGAGTCTAGGCTGCCCACAAGTGTGTTATTTAATAGTTATGGGTTTATTTTAATGAGAAATAGGGAAACATAAATGATACATCAAATCTGATTTCAGGATATTTTTACCCAAAGCAAAATAGTTTGGGTTTTGCTTGTTTGAAAGCAAGGCTATTTAAGAAAGAAAGAAAAAAATTATATACATATATAAATATTATATTAGACAATAGTACAAGTATTGCAAGGAGGTGACCAAAGTCTTGAAAAAAAAATATATATATATATGAGACAATAGTACAGGTATTGCAAGGAGATGACCAGAGTTGTAAAAATGGTTAGAGAACTAATGAAGAATGAGACACCCTGTCCTACAGCAAGGGATCACGGGCTAGAGGGAAGCTGTTCAGCTGGAAAGGGTCAATGGCAATGACAATGAGATGGTATAAAGCAAGAGCCTAAGAGAGAACAAGGTTGGGTGTGACATGGCATCTGGACCTTAGCCACAGAATTGAGTGTTCCACTGGGCAATATGCATCAGCCTGGCTGTGGGGGTTGATGCCAGGAGAGGTGGGCAGAGAGAGAGCATCTTCCCGGTGTTGGTCACACACCCCAGTTTCACCATCCTCAAAGAATCAGGATGCAGGGCAGGGTGGCTACGTAGCACAGAATAGTGTCTGCAAAGTGGGCCAACTGAGGAAAGTTGAGCCTCTGGCACACATTTTTAGTTCCAAAACATTCATCTACGGGGGAGTGAAGGAGTTCTGTAGAAGAGTGTAAGTAGGAAACATACAAAGGCACATCATATTATTAATAATACTAAATATTAACTAGGAATACTGATTATTAACAATAGCTATTTGTTGATTTACTAATTAGCTTTCAAATATGGGGAGCATAAGGGAAGGGCACCAGGCGGCTGATGTTCATTGTTCTGATCAGCTCCGGAGCTGGGATGAACCAATCCTGCAGTTAGACCTGTGAGTACATCAGCTGCTGAGAGCAGAGGAGGTCAGAGCCAAGGGAGGTGGGGCTGGGCTGAGAGCTGATCAAGGCAGATTCCTCAGTTAGGCTTCCCTGGTGCAGAGGGACTCCGACGAGAAACACAAGTCAATCACTTACCAGCCTTTCTTCCCTCTTCATGGAACAGTGTGCAGTCTTGATATATTTTGCAGAAGACTTGATATGCTTCTCAGAAAAAACTCAAAATCAATGGAATTAACTTCTGATGGGTTTCCATGAATCATTTGAGAGAGACACTAATGACTTAGCCAGGCACGGTAGCACATGCCTGACAAATCCTGGGAACTCAGGAGGCTGAGGCAGGAGGATCACAAGTTCAGAGACAGACTCAGCAACTTATCCAGACCCTGTCTCAAAATAAAAAATAAAAGGAACTGGGGATGTAGCTCAGTGGTAAAGTGCACCTGGACTCAATCCCCAGTACCAAATACAAAAAAGAAAAAGAAAGAAAAAATACTAATTACTTATCTCATAATTAAAGGATTGACTAATATTGACTAATCATCAGTGAGACAATGCACTAAGAAAACCACTGCAAATAGAATTCATGACTGACAAAATAATTGGAAAAATTATTTTCCAATTATTGTTGTGTATATAACCTTCCTCCATGGTCTCCCTTCCTCTCTAAAAAGATGACTATATAGCACAGTGAAGGTCTTACAAAGTGATCAACCGAGGAAGGAACTGGAAGGTTGAGCCCTGGCTACACATTAGAATCACACGGGAATTTTAAAAATCCCACCATCCAGAATGCACCTGAGGCCAGGAAAGTCAGTCTCTCGGAGTGAAACTCGGCCATCAGTATGGCTTAAAGCCCCCAGATCATCCCAGAGCACAACCCAGGCTCTGGCTCCAGTTTGCCAGAACAGGACTGGGAACCTAAGTCATTACAGGAAGCTTAAAGGAAGATTTTCGTTTTGGAAGAAAATCAGTGTTCTCTGTGATTCATCTCTAGGATGCTTACTTTCCTCCTGGATGCCACCGTGTTCTTCATTAAAGGGAAGAAGCTGGCAAAACCAAGTCCTCTATTTGTTATTATTTAAAGTACAAATTTAAAATCAAGCTTTAAATCAATAAAATTAGGGCATACAGTTGGCCCTCCATATTTATGAGTTCTCCATGCATGGATTCAACCCACTTCATCAAAAGTACTCAGAAAAAAAATTATGCTTGTCCTGAAGTCACATAAACTTTTTTGTCATTACCTAAACAATACAGTATAGCAAATGTTTGCATAGCATTTACATTGTATCAGATATTATAAAAATCTAGATATAATTTAATGTATACAGGCGGATATGCAAACACTGTACAATTTTATTTAGGGGACTTGAGCATCCATGGATTTTGTTATCTATGGGAGGTCATTGAACCAATCCCCTGTAGATACCAAGGGATAATGCTATTACCCTGCCTATCAGCTACTTCATTCAGTCATTCATCCAACAAATATTTATTGAGCCCCTACATGAATCAATGATGTATTAGTATTAGACACATAGAGACAAGACAAGTAGAAGTCTCAGCTTTTGGAGCTTACAGACTGGCAGGCTACAGACAATGATCTTGTATGATCTGTGATTACAAACTCTATAATCACAGTTCAAAATGCACAAAGGAGAAGATATGCTAAGATAGAGAATAAGTGAAGTGACTCTGTTCATCCAGTGGCTAGGAAAGAGCTACTTACCAAATTGAGACTTAAGAACTAAAGGATGGGGCTGCTGAGTGGTAGAGCATTGGCCTCCCATATGCAAGGTCCTGGATTCAATCCCCAGCAATAAACCTAAGGATGAGAAAAGGCCATCCATGTGAAGAGCTGGTAAGAGAGATTGCAACCAGGGGAAATGGTAAGTGCACAGGCTCTGAGACAGCAGAGCACGTGCGGCCCCAGAAGCCAGGTACAAGGGGAACACAGTAGAAATGGGTTGGAGTGGATAGCAGGTCCCAGAACCTAAAAGTCTAAGACAAAGCATTCAGATTTATTTCAAGAGCAATGGCAAATGACTGAAGAATTTTAATCAGAAAATGGACATGATCCAATTTTGAGAGGAGTCACTCCAATGCTGTGGATATCATAGATTAAGGCTGGGTCAGGAAGCAGGTAGACTACTCCAAGTAATCCAGGCAAGAAAGGGTGATGGTTTGGACTGACAAGCAGCCATGGAGATGGATGGAAGTGGACAGATTTCAAATGGAACTTGGAGATAGAGTCAGTGGAATTTATTTATGATTTAGCTGTGGAAAATCAAGAAAGACTCAGTTTCTGGCTTCAACAAACTCAGTGGCTGATGGTGCTGTTCTGTGAAGTAGTGGCAGTTGAGTGAAGAGCCATTAAGTTAAGACCACTTGGTGCTTATGAGTTGTCCAAGTTATAATATGGATATAACCCTGGAGAGGTCTGAGCTGTAGCTAACAATCAAGAAATCATAAGCATAACCCTGGTTTTTGAAGCCAAGAGAAGCTCACCCAGTAAGAAAGTCAAGAGTTGCACCATTTAATGTGGAAGTCTATGGCCATATGTGGCAATAGAAATTAACTAAAATGTGAATGTAAAATTCAGTTCTTCGGTCATGCTAGCCACATTGCAAGAACTCAGTAGCTAGCTATAGCTAGTGGCTACTACATTGGGTGCACGTATACATCAGAAGTTTCTACTGGACAATATTAGTATAGAAGGGAAAAGGGGAGGAAGCCATGAGGAATTCCCAATTTGGAGGTAGAGGAACAAGATCAAGAAGATAAAAACTAGTGGCAGGATATGTAGAAAGTAAGGATAGAGAAGGAGGTCCCTGAAGCCAGAGTCAAACTTTTTAAAGAAGGAAGAATGCTGCTGAAAAAGTTGAGGGCAGAAACGTGTCCATTGGATCTGGCAACATGGAACCCACTGGTAACCAGGACAAAAGACTTTTCCATGGGCTAACTGGTAATCATTGGTAACCAGGGCAAAAGACTTTTCCTCTGTGAGGTAGATTGGAAGGGCTGAGAGCCAAGGGGAAGCCAGGGATCAAAGATAACATGTGTGCTCTTAGATGACTTCAAGTTGATTTCCGAGTGTGAATAAATGTCTATGTGCAGATTAAAAACTGAATTGAGAGTTTCAAATTTCTTTCCAGTGAAATTTGCCTTGGTGATAGGGTTGCCAGAGTTAACGAAGAAAAATGTATTTTTTTGAATTTTGGATAAAGAGTGAATAGCTTTTGAGTATAGGTATATCCCAAATATGCATGAACATAACAAAAATTATTCATCATTCATCTGAAAATTAAGTTGTGTATCCTATATTTTATCTACTTAGGGGAATATTATAATTTAATTCCATCCTTGTTCATTTTGTAAGGGACATTTGATAAATTTAGAAGCTAAAGATATGTCTATATAGAATAGGCTGGTTGCTTCACATTTCGAAGAAAATAATATTTTTTTTTCTTTAGTAGACAATTTATTTTGACAAACTTGCTCAATAACAAAAATACAAATGAAGAAAAGAAAATTTATTAACTGAGCACTCTACTTAATAGGAAAAAATATTTTATCATCTTTTAAATTTTAAAAAGCCCCAAATCAGCCTTTGCCATGTCTACTTATGAACCAACCCGTGGAATGAACCAGCTCTTCATCCTGTTTACTCCATCTCTCGGTTTAAAGCAAACAAGTGCTCTTTGGCTGCTCCGGCAGGCAGTAATGTGCTTTCCATTAATCAACCCATTAGACTTGAGTCTTCTGATCCTCTCTCAGACAGCTGAGCTACCCACAGAGCATTGTGTTTTATGGTTTGTCTGATAGATCTTTTCACATAGGAGTCATTCCAGGACCATGACATGAGAGAGAAACAGGGAGAAGAAACGGGACCTTCCATCCTCAACCACCTGTGGATCCCTGGGACAGATGGTCCAGAAAGGCATTACAGAGTAAAAATGCCACCCACCCACTTACAGAGGGCTCCACCTGTGAAAAACAAACATTGTCCTTTCAAATGCTTCTTCAAGGTGTGGGTTTAAAACCCCTACTGAAAATGCCTCTGCCTGGAGAGGGTCTATTTATTAGGCTGCCTACTGATCCAGGTTTTCATAGACCACCTGTATTCATTTTCTTTACCACCCTGAGCACTATGCTTTTAAATGTTCTTTCTGACTGTTGTCAAGATGTAGCAATTAAAACCCTTTAAATGCAAATGCACCCAGAATTGAAATACCTGAGCAGATGTGCCTAAGTCATCAACTCCAGGTTTCTGTCTTCAGGCCTGAGTGTGCCACGGATTTCCAAAAAAAGAAGCCCATCCATTTTCAATTTGAGTGTTAGGTTTTCATTGCAAGAATACAACTGTCTTCATAAAAGTGTAAAGGGAGATTTTAAAATAAGATAAAGATACAATTTTGTGTTCTATGGTTTTGTGTTTTAAAAAAATAAATCCAAGATTTGATTTGTGAAAAAAAATACATGACATATTCAACAGAATATATTCATTAATTAGTTAACTGCTAAGGGCTCATGTATGAATTAATAGAGAAGCATAAAACTTAAGTCACAACATTGTGGGTCAGGGCTTAAATTCCGCTCTCTCTGTATCCAAGACCTTTTCCTTACGGACTAAGTTATACTGAGGCTGGGATAGGGTAGTAATAAGGGGCTGGGGTACAGCTCAGTGGTAGAGCACTTGTCTAACACTAATGGGACCCAAGTTCCATCCCTAGCACTGAAAAAAATTACAATGATTTTATTCTTCCCTGCATCATACCTTGAATATAGTAACCTGGAACATGCTCGGAAAAAAAGTTAAGCAGGATGAGAAAATTAAAAAAAAGAAAAAAGACTTAATTGCCTGGCATATTAATCAGGGTTGTCCAGAGAAGAAATGTATGTCCAATAAGAAATGTATGGACAATATATAGATACAGAGAGATAGACATGGAGACATTTATTTATTTTGAGGAACTGGCTTCTACAACTATTAGGGTTGGAAGTCATAGATCTGTAGGGCAGGTCAGCGGCCTGGAAATTTCAGAAGAGTAGTTGAGAGTCTTGGAGTCCAAATGTGGAAGGCAGTAGGCTGAAATCACAGGCAAGTTCCTGTGTTGCATCTGAGGGAAATTCCTTCTTCTACGAGAAACCCCAGTGTTTACTCTTCAGGCTTTCAACTGATTGGACGAGGTTCACACAGAATCATCAGTTTTACCCAGTCTACTGATTTAACCATTAATCACATCGCTAAAATACCTTCACTGCAGCATCTAGACTGGGGTTTGACCCAACTGGGCCACCATAGCCTTCTTAAACTCATAGACTTAGTCGTGGCAACCATAGAGACAGATTAACGGGACGAGGAGTACTTAGCTGAAGCAGAGAAGACAATTTTAGTGGGATATGATAGGGTTTAGGAATATTTGCAGCAACTTTGTGCTAAAATGGAATTAAGCAGGATAGTGTGGAGTTGAGCAGTGTGGGCTTTAGAATCAGACAGAGGTGACAGTGGAGAGCATGGAAAGGGACTTTGTTGGAACTTCACAGTGGGAGCTGGGATGTGAACCCAGCTGACCTTTGCTCACAGTAAAGGTGGGGTAGGCAGTTCCTGTTGGGGAATAATACGAGTCTGCGTTCCTTCCCCCCAAGGTGCCTGAAGTCCCTCCTTATTCAGGGGCAAGGATTTTAAGTTAGTTGGAAGGACTTGTACAGGGACATGGGGAACATCTGCTTTACAAACTGAAACAAGTGAGAGTGAAGATGAGCTGGAAAATGGGATAAAATCCAGACATTTACTTAGACTTGACTCTTTAAGCTTGGCGTGGCAGCTGATGCCTGTCATCCTAATAACACCAGAGGGGAGGCAGGAGGGTCGCAAGTTCAAGGCCAGCTCAGCACCTTAGCAAGACCCTAAGCAAGTTAGCGAGACTCTCTAAAAACATATTTTAAAAAAGGGCCTGGGATGTGGCCCATTGGTTAAGTGCGCTGTATTCAATCCCTAATACAAAAAAAAAAAAAAAAAGTGACTACTTAAGATACAGAGGAAAAGACTGGGAAACAGTGTATCAGATGAAGCAAAAATTCTTTTTTTTTTTTTTTTTTTGCCATAAAGGCTTTTCTATGGGCTTTAGAATTCTTGAATCCAGCTGAGCTTTTCAAAAGTAGTCTCACTATGTCCTTAGAAGGAGGATTCAAGATGAGACTACCACATTTTTTTTTAAAGAGAGTGAGAGAGAGAGAGAGAGAGAGAGAGAGAGAGAGAATTTTTTTTTTAATATTTATTTTTTAGTTCTCGGCGGACACAACATCTTTGTTTGTATGTGGTGCTGAGGATCGAACTCGGGCCGCACGCATGCCAGGCGAGCGAGCCACCACCTGAGCCACATCCCTAGCCCCGAGACTACCACATTTTAAATACCTAGCATTTCAGATCTCAATCTGCATCACATGACTTCTGTTTAGTATTGTTTTATGACTCATTCGGGACCAAAGATCAGACCTAGGACCTGCCAATCCATAGAAACACAGCTCACTAACTCTTCAGTCTTGACTTAGACAAAATTTAATTAGTATAGTGGAAGATTAGACAAGATTACACATTTAAAAATCAAATGTACTTTATATGGAGAAGAAAAAAGACTGATAATATACAAAGCTAATATATAAGGTCATGTTTACAAACCAATATGTTAAATTACTACCTCCTAGTCTGATACTGGTTATTCGGTGGCTAACAACATTCTTCTATGCTGTTACTAAAGGAAAATATCCGTGGTTGTCAGCTGAGACCCTGAGATTCAGTTCTCTGATGAGGACAAGTTGCTGTGAAATGTTATATCAGGCATTTGTGGAACTTGAAGGGAGTAACAAGTGGTGACAGGATAATAAATGCTATCGGTGACCTGTATCAGTTGTGCAGATGCCAAGAAAATAATTTCCAGCTGACTTCCCAGGTGTAATAGATCGTAAATAAAAAAATGGTTGCTCACTGGTAACATGTGGCTCTCCAACATGACTAAAGTATTTCCTTGGAGGAGAAATACAAATGAAATGTTGTTCTCAAAATATAAATGTTCTCAGCTGGGCATGGTGGCACACACCTGCAATCCCAGCGGCTCCAAAGGCTGAGACAGGACGTGAGCTCAAAGCCAGCCTTAGCAACAGTGAGGAACTAAGCTACTCAGTGAGATCCTGTCTCTAAATTAAATACAAAATAGGGCTAGGGATGTGGCTCAGTGGTTGAATGCTCCTGAGTTCAATCCCTGGTGCGCGCACACACACACACACACACACACACACACACACCCCACACACATGTTTTCAAAAATAATCCAGCAACAAGTGGACAAATAAAATTTGAACTCCCACAATTACTTCTGACTCTTTAATTCTCCAAGAGAAATTCTTAATTAAGTAAGAAATTCATTCTAAAAGATTACTTAGAAGTGTATTACTTAGATGTGAGGTAAAGGATGAATTCTGCATTTTTTTCCTGGACATTGGCAGTGGTGAGCCACCCCCCTACCCTGTAGGATCCAGTAGTCAGCAGAGACGTATGTGAAGGAGGAACACCTGAAAACGTCACCCTGGAAATTTCGCCTACATATTTCCGGCATCATAACCTATGAAGAGTTGGCTCTCTATACCCAAGTAATTGGCTGTGGAATCATGAACACTTCAAGGCAGGTAAGGCCTGTATTAGTCAATAGCACTCTAACACGCACCCACATGTGGTTCCCAGTTTATGATATTCTCACTTTATAATGGCGTGAAAGTGATGCCATTCACTAGAATCTATAGTTGAATTTTGAACTTGATCTTTTCCCAGGGTAGCATCATATGGTCTGATCCTGTTTCATGATACTGTGCGTCAGCAGTAACAGCAGCTCCCAGCCGGCCCTGTGACCTTGAAGGGAAACAAGTGTCCCTCTACGTTGTGCCCTGCTGCCCAGCTAGGGTGTCTGGAAGGTACTGAATATTGGTAGTTAGGATGTTGGGCAGTTAGGGGTAGTCAATGCATTTTCAACTTAGGATGGAATTAATTGGGATATAACCCCTGGAACATCTGTACACACACACCACACACGTATATTTACACTCATACAGGTATATTGTGTTTGTGTGTGTGTGTGTGTGTGTGTGTACCCACATACATATATAAATAGCCTTACGTGACTGGCTCACATGGCTGGATGGTCCAGTCTGAAATCACTATGGCAGGCTGTCAGTCTAGACTCTCAGGCAAGATTTGATGATGCTGCAATTTTGAGGCAGATTTCCTTCTTCTCTGGGAAAAATGAGTTTCCTTCGACACTTTCACCTGATTGGATACGGCCCATCCATCTTATCAAGGGCACATAAAGCCAACTGACTGGAAATGTTAATCGTGTCTTCCAAACACCTTCACAGCAACATCTAGATTAGTGTTTGACCAAACAACTGGGCCCCACAGCCTAGCCAAGGAGACATCAATTTGGGCCACCACAGGGTCACAGACTGGGAGCCCTCCAACACCTGCCCTGGCTGTACCTCCTGCCCGGAGTGTCTTTTCCTAAGACATCTGCAGGGCTGATTTGTATGGCCAAATCTTTAGGTCTCAGGTGAGAGGATGTCTTCTCAGGGACATTCCCTGGCCACCCATCTCTTGTTGCTCACCTCCCTTTCCCCTCCCACACTCTCTTCCACAGTGCTCTGTTTTATTTGCTTTGGGGCAATTTATTTTCTTTGTGGAAATTAAAATTTTTACATATTGTTTCTCTGTCCCACTAGAAAATAATCTCCATTACAGCAAATTCATGACTGTTCATTGATCACTTACTCGGGTCAAAAACAGTGCCTGCCACATTGTAGGTATTCAACAAACACCTGTAGAAATCATTAACAGGCGCAACGAGACAGGTAACTCGTTCTATTGCTGAACAGCTCAACTGATGACAAAACTTGAACTCCCGCAATTACTTCTGACTCCTTAATTCTCCAAGAGAAATTCTTAATTAAGTAAGAAATTCATTCATGTTTTAACTTACACTAAGTTGAAATCACTTTCATGTAAAAAGTCACCTGCTTGTCCCAGATTTATCTTCTGAACCATGCAGAACAATTCTGTTTCTCATCCCATGTCTTTAAAAGCATTTTAATACAGTGTTCTTTTCTCTTATTAATTTTTCTTATCTAGGACAATAGCCTTCAATTTCTTCCATATTATGGTTTACAGAAATCCACCCTAATTTGTTTATATCCAACTGAAAGATCTCTCTCTCTCTCTCTCTCTCTCTCTCTCTCTCTCTCTTTCTCTCTCTTTCTCTCCCTCCCTCTCCCTCTCTGTCTCTCCCCACCTTAGATTACAAACTTCTTCAGATTGGTATGTTTTTTAATCCCATAAGGCACGTTGCTCAGGATAAATCAGGAAGTCAGTGACAGGTCACCATAAATACATGTGTCCATGTGTATTTGAGAGTGTGATGAATTCTTAGAAATGAAAATGATCTCTTAAGTAAAAGTTATAATGTTCAGGTCTTAGAAGTGGCAGTTTGGCATTTTGCACTGGTTACAGCACACCCAAAATAGACCCATGGTCACGGTAGATAAGAATCCATGTTAGTTTACAAAGGACAAAACTGACACATAAGAGAAATTCTGAATTATTTAAGTTTTCTTTAGCTCGGTTCTCTTACTTATCATAGCGTCACTTGCAGAAGGAAGAAAGAAAGGAAGAATGGAAAGGAAGAAGGAAGGAAGGAGAAAAAGTCTACCACTACGATTGTCATTGCCAGAAGCGAATTTGTACGATATTGTGAATGTATAAAATGCCACGAAATTGTTGAATTTAAAATGGTCAATTCTATGTTATGGGAATCTCACCTCAATTTGAAGTACATAATAATATTATTTTATAGATGCCCCAACTCCTTCTTCCATTGGCATAGAAATACAACATGTGCATTTATTCTTTGGACTGAGATGACTCATGGGCCACACTCGTCTTGACTTTTGAGTGGAGCAGGATGGTGCCATGGAAATGTCTCTGAGCCCAGAATTATAAATTTTGTATTAGATTGTCATCTTTGAATGACGAGGTGCCTTGGATGGTCATGTAATCATCCTAACTGTAGTTTCCTCACCAGTAGAATGAAGATAAGGCAAACTCATCTCATGGAATTGTGTTAAGGATGAAATATGGCAGTATGTACGAAACTTCTTTGTGTTATTCATACAAGAAATATGTTTAGAGCTTCTACTCCATGCTAGACACTGTCAAGCCACTGGAGATAGAGTAGCAGATCACAGCTCAAATTCTTGCCTTGAGTTTATATTCTAGGTACAGATTTTGGCAACATGTCACAACAGTATCAATAAGAAAATAAATAGTATGGCATATAGTGGTAAGTGCTAAGGAAGAAAATAAAGCAGGAAAGGTGCTATGGTTTGTGCTGCCTAAAGATGATGTTGCAAACTTATCCTCAGTACAACAGTAGTGAGAGATGGGACTTGTAAGAGGTGGTCAGACCTTGAGGGTCTGCCCTAGGAGTGAGTTTGTCATAAAAGTGAATTCAGCCTGTGCTTGCTCTCTCTCTCTTACCCTCCCTCTTTCTCTAGCCTTCTTCCATGGGATGAGGCAACAAAAAAGTTCCTTGCCAGATGCCAGTGACTTGATACTGGATATCCTAGCATCCAGAACAATGAGAAATATTTTTTTTCTTTATAAGTTATCCAGTCTATGGCATTCTGTTATAGCAATACAAATGGACTAAGAAAAGAAATTGGAAGAGTGTGCGAGAAGGAAATGTACAAACTCAGAGAATCAGAGGAAAGACTCACTAAGAGCGTGACATTGGATAAAGGTGTGAGAGATGGCCGTGTAGACATATGGGGTAAAGAGGACTCCAGGCAGAGGGAACAGCAAGTGTTTGCATGTTGGGAAACACCAGGGTACTCTAGCAGGGTGAGGGAGTGGGGAGCAGTCAGAGATGAGGTAGGCTCTGTCATTCTAAATTAGAATGACCCATACCTTTCATTTGGAATGACATGGGAAACTGTGGAGGGCTTTGAGCAGATGCAGGGTATGATCTGATATGTGTTTTAACAGATTCACTCTGACCCCTGACTGAGGAGGGCTGAGTATAGAAGGAAGAGGTAGAAGGTTATAGCAATAATGCAGGTAGCTAGGACCAGTGTTGTGGGCAGCGGGGGTGATGAGATAGGCTGAATTCATGCCATATCATAAAGGTAAAGGCTTTGAAACTTTGCAGCTGTGAAGAAAAAGGAAAAAGCATTCTGGGGCAAGACACTACATATTCATAGAACTGCCATCAACTGAGATGGAGATCGCTGAAGTAGAAGAAGCTTGGTGATGTAGGGAAGGAGAGGATCAGTAGGAACTCGGTTTTGAACTTTTGAAGTTCCAACTGTTAGATTCCTAAGTGAAGTATTGAGTAGGGTTGAATATAGAGTCTCAAGTTCTAAATGGAGGCACAGACTTAGAGATTCGGGAAGCACCGACCTACACTTGGCATTTGTAGATTGTCAGATGCTATTCAGACATAAAATATCATTATGTAGCAATTATCCATGAATACAACACACCAGCAAGTACTGGCCCACTTAAACCTCTGTTTGGAACACCAAAGCTACTTTTTAAAAGATATTTGTAGCAAAACACATTAGTTTCTAAGCACAGGGGGCATATACAAGCTGTGAGTTTTTCTTGTTCTACTTTTCAACTATTTTATTGCAGATCTTAAATACAAAGAAGTTCAGAGGTTCTTAATTAATGATAGGTTTGCAAAGCATTTTCAATCGGGAGTTCTGAGGAAGCCGGGTCGTGACATCTTCTTTGAGATAGTTTGTCTTCCTAGAAATTGAAAAGCTCAAACGTGAAGTGCATAGTCCTGCAGCAGCGTGAAGCTGCTAGGTCAGCCGCTGTCTTGATATAATCGTGTACTGAGGGATATTCGGCAATCTTTGATAAGAAATATGCTGGTGATTTTAAAACATAAACACTCTACGCTGCAGGGGGAATTGAAAGAAAACTCTATTAAGATTTCACCACTGAAAATTTGATTATTTGAGCCTGAAGCAATTCATGAAAAACACAAAGGAGAATGTATACAGGGGAGCCCCAAGAATATTATTTATATGAAACCAACTGCAAACTGAAGTTATATAGAGAATGAGAACATATATTTTGCCTTCTTGCAATCTCTAAGTCTGTGCCTCCACCAAGAACTCGAGTCTCATATATCCAACCCTAGTCAATACTTAGAAATCTAATAGTCAGAACTTCATAGGTTCAAAACCGAGGTCCTGCTGATCCTCTGCTTCTCCACATCACCAAGCTTCTCCTCCTTCAATGATCTCCATATTTATCTGTTTATCAAGTCACAAAAATCAAATATAAATATTTAAGCCATAAATGCTTAAAATATTTTTAAAATATTTGGGGTCACCATAGTTACAGGTAAATTTTGCATTTCTGGTTCTGGAAATGGTGGAGTAGCTTGCATTGGGCTAGCCCCTTCTTCCCCTATTGTAGACTCTAGAAGAACATAGCATTTAAACTCTTTGAAGGTTCCAGAGAAATTACAAATGTTAGGTAGAAATTGGAGGGAGTTTGACCCTTGAGAGCAGGAACCACAATAGCTGAGGTTCCTACCTTTATGGCATCTCTCCTGCCCACTCCCCAGCTCCTGGAGAATGGAGCAGCTGGAACTGGAGCGTACAGCACAGTGTTTTTGACTTACCAGAGAATGGAGTCGGGGGCCTACCAAAGTAGCGGGAAATCAAGGGGATGAACCTTGGGAAAGAGGGAGCCACAAAGAGGCAGCCCCACATCTGTAGGTATATTAACTCTATATTTTTGGCTGATCCATGAACCATGCATGCTTAAATAGACAGGACTCCAAGAATATCAAGGCAAAACAACAGTTGGAAAGCTGCAGACAGAGCAGGAATCTCGCCTGCTGCCCACTGCAATTTGGAGTCTGCATATGACCGAGTTGAAAGGATTCTGGGAATACCATAGGCTCACCACAGAAACCCCAGAAGGGCCACACCTGGGAGTAAAGGTTATGTTCTAAGTCTAAGGAATTTGCCCTAAAACTAATGGCAAAACCAAAGTCCATTGTATAATACCAAGTATAATACCAAGCATGGACAAGTACAAGGTGATTTCTTTAGTAAGACCAATGACTACTTAAAGTAAAAATCAACAGTCTATTAAGAGAGAGAATAAATACCAGACTCTTCAATATATTATGCATAATGTATAGTAAAGAGACTGAAAAATGACTAGACATGAATAAATGGTAAAACTATCACAAGGATAGAAGGAAAAACAACCAATAGAAGAATCTCTGAGATGACTCAGATGCTGGATATAGAAGACAATAAATTTTAAACAGCTTTTATTCAAAGACTAACAAAAAATATTGTCATAGTGAGTAAATACATGGAGAATTTCATTGGGAAGTTATCTAAAATGGAAATTCTTTAAAAGATCCCAATTACACAAGACATCATCATAGGCCATGAATTTGTTTTTTCTTTTTTTAGGGGATGGGGGTGAAATCCCAAAAGCACAATAATAAAAGCAGAAATAGACAAGTAGGACTGTGGCAGACTAAGAGGCTTCTGCCCTGGAGAGGAACCAACCAAGGACACAACCTGCAGAATAGGAAAAAATGTTTGCCATCCATTCCTCCAATAAGAGATTAATATCCAGAATATATAAGAAATTAAAACAGATCAACAGTTAAAAAAATCTGACTGCAAATGTGCAGATGATCTGCTGAACAGAAACTTCTCAAAAGAAAATAAACAAATGAATAACATGTATATGAAAAAATGCTCAGTATCACTGATTATCCGGGTAATGCAATCAAAACCACAATGAGATTTCATCTCAACCCAGTTAGAATGGCTATCATCAAAATAACAGCAACAAGAACAAAATAAGAAGAGGTGGCAAGGATGCTGAGCAGAGACTCTGAGACACTTTCAGGGAGTGAAGATGTAAGCTCGTACAACTGTTGTGGAAAACAGTTCAGGGGGTACTCAAAAATGAAAAATAGAAGTACTGGATGATCCAGTGGTCCCACTACTGAGTATAAACTCAAAGAAAATGAAATTAGCATCAGAGAGATAGCTACCTACCCATATTTATTAAAGCACTATTCAGAGTAGCCTAAATATGGAGTCGATCAAGGGCCACTCATGGAGGAATGAATTAAGAGAATGTGCTACACATACACAGTGAAATGTTATTTGGCCATAAAAAGAACAAAGTCCTGTCATAGATAGGATAGATACGATACATCCTGGATAGAACGAGAGGACATCATGGTAAGTGAAATAAGCCAGACACAGAAAGACAAGCAGAAGCTTTAAAAAGTTGATTTCATAGAAGTAGGGAGTGAAGTGGTCATTAGAGGCCAAGAAGGGCTGGGGAGGTGGCGCCTGGAGGAGCGTGGAATAACAGCTACCAAAATACAGTTTCATAGGAGAAATCAGGGTTCACACTCCCCAGCACAGCAGGGTGACTATGTTTTTTAACGATTTATTGCGTATTTTAGAACAACAAAAAGAGAGAAGTTTACCAGTTTTCAATACGATGAAATGATCCATATTTGAGGAGATGGAAGTGCTAATCACCCTGACTTGATTATCTCACATCATTCACATGTATCCAAGTATCATACTACACTGCAGAAATGTGTGCAATTAAAGAGAGCAAAAACAAACAAACAAAAATTGCAGAACTGAAAAGTAACGTATTTGAAATGAAAATAAACAAAAATCCAACCACAGTGTGGGTTTAATAGCAGTTTGGAGATGGCACAAGAGTCTGTAAACTTGAAGATGTTTTTTTTCCAAATTATCCAATCTTATTCACAGAGAAAAGCACCTTCAAAACTTCACAAAAACAGCCTTAGTAACCTTTGGGGAGGAAAAACAGAAAGAATAGGGCAGAAAATTTTTGAAGAAATAAGAAGCAAAATTCTTCCAAATCTGAAAATCATCAACTGACACAAAGCTCCATGCACCTTAAGAAGGATAAATATACTTGAACTCATCTTTTTCAAACATCTGAAGAATCAAAACCAAAAAGAGAAATCTCAAAACCTTTAGACAGAGTGAGGAAAAATGATAAGAATAATTTCTGATTTCTCTTCAGGGATAAAGAGAAAAAAATCAGAATTCTGTATCTAGAAGAAATATTTTTTCATAAATGAAGGAAAAACAAAGATACATTCTATAGCTATTTAAAAGACAATAAGGAAATCTTATAAGCAATGGGAAGTAAAAAAATTAAATAATTGAGTTAAAAATTCCTTGAACAGAAAACTTACCAAAAGGACAAAAAATGAAATAAACATTACAAATAATCCTGATTATTAAAGAAGCTGACTTTGTTATTTAAAACCTTCAAACAATGAAATCTCTAGGCCTAACTGACTACATTGTTGAATGCTAAGCAAATATTTAGGGAAGACATAATACTGGTCTTACACAAATTCGGTCAGGAAGTAAAAGAGGAAGGAATGATTAGGAAGTAATCATTGTCAGGAGTCTAGCACAGCCTGATATGATAATTTGACGGCAATATTACAAGGAAAGAAATTTCAGATCAATATCCCCATGCACACAATTGAAAAACAGTATTTTAAAATTAAATCCAGCACTAGTCAAAAAGAATAATATATCACTTTTGAGTGGGGTTTTTCCCCAGTATTCAAGTTTGATTGAAGATTTAAATTATTCTCTAATTATTCCACAGAATCAAAAGGGAGAAAACACCCCCAAATATAGACTATGAAGCCACTATAACTCGACACCAAAACTAGACAAAGACACAATGAAAGAAAACTATAGACAAATACCTCCAATGGACATAGGTGCAAAAATTCTTAATAAAAATATTAGTAAACCACTTTCAAAAACATCAAGAAGATAATACACCTTGGCCAAGGGGGCTTCCTTCCAGGGTTGCAAGGTTGGTTCAACACACACAAATCAATAAATGTAATTCACCACTTAAATAGACAAAGGGTTAAGGAAATCTAAGATCTTCCCTGTTCATGTGCCTGCAGTCACTTTGCATATCCTTGACAGGGCATCTACAGAATGCAGACTTCTCTATGGGTCCAGCTCACTCACCAGAACTCACAGACATTCACTTATCTTGAGATAAAAGCTCCTTCCCTTCATGGATCTGGCCAGTACTTGGGGGATGCAGTGTCCTTGAAGGGATTAAGTACAGCCATGTAGGCTGTTAGAATGGTGTCTTCTTTGTTCCAATTCATATTTAAGGAGCCCCCATGGAAGTAAGACTTTAGAGTCTCACCCATGGAGAGGATGCTCTGCCAGGGCCTTCCCAGTTTGGGACCCTGAAAAGTGTCCCCAGCACTCCCCAGCTAGATGGCTTCAGAAGACGATGTTCCACCTGATCTGGGGACATATTTTCTTCACTTTCTCTCTCTCACCTTTCACTTTTGCTTTCACATTATTGAAAATAAATGTTACTGTGAAAATGGAGTACCTATCCCACGTAACCTGCCAGATTCAGCAGCTGCAAACAAACATTTCAACAGAATTAAAGACAAGAATCACACAATCATCTCAATAGACACAGAAAGGGCTTTGATAAAATCCAGCATCTATTCATGTGAAAAATCCTGGAAAAATTAAGGATAAAAGGAACTTATCTCAACATTGTAGAGGTGATCTATGACAAACCCAAAGCCAACGTCATACTGAATGGAGAAAAACTGGAAATGTTTACTATAAAATCAGGATGTCCACTCTTGCCACTTCTATTCAATGTCATTCTCAAAACTCTAGCCAGAGCTATCAGGCAAAAGAAGGAAATCAAAGTGACACAAATAGGAAAATAAGGAGTCAAAATAAACCTGTTTGCTGGTGGCATGATCCTATGCCTAGAAGACATTGGCATCAAATAGACACAAGGACCAATGGAATAGAAGGCACAGAGACAAACCCACATACTTACAGTCGTCTGATACTTGATAAAGATGCCAAAACTATGTGCTGGAGAAAAGATAGTTTTTTGTTTTTTTTTTTTTAACAAATGATGCTGGGAAAACTGATATCCATATGTAGAATAATGATATTAGATCCCTATCTCTCATCTGCACAAAGTCAAATCAAAATGGATCAAAGATTAGGAATTAATCCAGAAACTTTGCAACTACTAAAGAAAACATAGGGTTAGCACTTTATTATGTAGGTACAGGTACAGACTTCCTCAACAAGACCCCTAAAGCTCAAGAAATAAAACCAAGAATCAATAATCAGGATGGCTTTAAATAAAAAGCTTCTGCATAACAAAGGAAATGTTTAAGAATGTGAATGCAGCCAGGTACGGTGGCACACACCTGTAATCCCAGCGACTGGAGCGGGGTGGGGGTGGGGGTTGAGGTAGGAGGATCATGAGTTCAAAGCCAGCTTCAGTAACTCAAAATAAAATAAAAAGAGAGGGTGTGGCTCAGTGGGTAAGAACCCCTGGGTTTAATCCCCAGTACCCCACCCCTGAAATAGAGTGTGAAGGCAGAGTTTAGAGAATGGAAGAAAATCTTTGCCAGTTGCTCCTCTGAAAGGGGATTAATAACCAGAAGATAAAAATAACTCAAGAAACTTAATGCAGAAAATAAAAACAACCCCATCAATAAATAGGCAAAAGAACTAAAAAGGAAATTTCTCAAAAAAAAAAGAAACACAGTGGACAACAAATATATGAAAAAAATGTTCAACATCTCTAGCAATCAGGGAAATGCAAGTGAAAATTACTCTAAGGTTTTACCTCACTCCAGTCACAATCACAGTTATCAAGAATACAAACAATAATTAATTGCTGGTGAGGATGTAGAAATGCCAGTGGTGGGACTACAAATCAGTAAAACCACTATGGGAAGCAGAATGGAGATTCCCCCAAAACCCAGTAATGGAACCACCATGTGACCCAGCTATCCCACTCCTTGGGATTTATCCAAAGAATGAAAATCAGAATACTATAGTATACAGGCAAATCAATGTTTATAGCTGCACAGTTCACAATAGCCAGGTTATGAAACCAGCCCAGGAGAATGTCAAGAGATGAATGGATAAATAAAATGTGATATATATACACAAATGGAGTTTTACTCAGCCAAAAAGAAGAATGAAATTTTGGCTTCTTGGTAAATGGATGGAAATGGAGAACATGCCAAGTAAAATAAGCCAGACTCAGAAAATTAAGGGTCGACTGTTGTCCTCTCATATACGAAAGTTAGAACAAAATTAGGGAAAGAAGGTGGTGGTGGAGGTGAATCAGATATCATAAATATACAGGGAAGATTAGCAGAGTAGAAGGAAGAGAATGAGAGGGAGGGTGGAGGGAAGGAAAGGGAGATGAAATATGTAGTGAATTCAACAAAATCATGTTATATGCATATATAACTATACCATAGGGAATCTCACTTTTACATGTGTGTAGAAAATATCCATCAAAAATAAATAAGGGAGTGAAAGGAAGATCAGTAGAGGAGGGAGAATAAGAGGAGAGAGGAGGGGAGGACAGGAGAGGGGAACAGGGATTGAAATTAAATTCTATGCATGTATGATTTTATCACAATTAAACCAGCTACTATCTATAACTATAATGCTCTAATAAAAAAAATTCAGTGTATTTTGACAGATATTCATCAGAAGAAAAAATGAACTCCGTTTCTACATCACACTATCCATATAAATTAATTTGTGATGAACCATAAACCTAAATGTAAACACTAAAACTATTAAGCTTCAAGAAGAAAACATGGAATATCTGTTAAGGTTTAGATGTGGTATCCCCCAGAAGCTCTCGTGGGAGACAATGAAAGAAGGTTTAGAGGAGAAATGATTGGGCTATAGCCTAAAGCTAATCAGTGAAGTGATCCCTGATGGGATTAACTGGGTGGTAACTGGAGGCAGGAGGGGTGTGGCTGGGGGTTCATGGGGGCGTATCTATGGGGTATATATTTTGTATCTGGAGAGTGGAGTCTCTCTTTCTCTCTCTCCTTTCTGATCATCATGTGAGCATCTTCCCTCTGCCACACTCTCCTGCCATATGGTTCTGTCTCACTTTGAGCCCTGAGCAATGGAGCCCGCCTTCTATGGACTAAGACCTCTGAAGCCCTGAGCCCTCAAATAAACTTTCCCTCTTCTACAGTCCTTTTCGTCACAGCAGCAAAACAGCTCACTACAACAATACCTTTGTGACCTTATGGTAGACAAAGATTTTTTTTAGCAAGGACACAAAACAACATTAAATGTTATAGAAAAAATTTGATAAATTACACACCATCACTTAGAACTTCTGCTTCTCTAAAGACACCATTAAGAAAATTGAAAAGCAAGCCACAGGAGAAAATGTTTGTAAAAGTTTCATTTAATGATAGAATTATATACAAAATATATAAATCACTCATGGTGATCAACAAAAAGACAAATGAGCCAATAAAAATGTTTATAGTAGCACAATTCACAATAGCCAAATTATAGAATCAGCCCTGATGCCTGTCAATATATGAATGGATAAAGAAAATGTGATATGTATACACAATGCCACAAAAGAAAACAATAGGAATGGTTAATATGTATATAAAATGAAATGTAAGTGCTCATCTTATTAGGCATCAGGAAAATATAAATTAAAGTAGATTTTTGTAGAAAGCAGTAATTTTTTTAATGGATAATGACAAATATTAGCAATAATGTGGAGACACTTGAAATCTCACACTTCATTAGCAGAACTTTGGAAAACTATTAAGCATTTTTGAAAAAAAAATAACATATATATATATATATATAAAATATATATATATAAAATAACATATATCCATCACAATCTAAAAATTTCACTCCTAGGCATTTTCCCAAAAGAAAAAATAAAAATTCCCACAAAAACATTTGTGCAAGAATTATCATAGTAGCCTTATTTCTATTCACTAAATGTGAAACCATAGGAAAGTGACTTAACAAATTATGGTAAATTCAGACAAGAGAATACTATTTAGCAATTTCAGAAATGAACTATGGGTCACACAACAGAACAGATGAGTTTCAAAATCCTGTGTTGAGCCAAAGCAGTCAGGCATAAAAAGAGTGCTATGATTTCATTTCCATTAAGTTCAAGAGCGGAGAAACTAATCTATGATAGTAGAGATTAGATGATGGCTAGGAAGGCTGGTCAGCAGCACAAGAGACTTTCCTGGGGTATGGGAGGCTCTATGTCACAGTTAGGGTGGCTGTAATTTAAGTGTATACCTTCATAAAAACCCAATGAGCCATACACATAAGATCTGGCGTTTCCTGACAAGCTTTATCTCAAAATTTTTAAAGGTGAATTCTTTAGATCTCCCAGAAGAAAATAGTAGCCTTTATATGAATATTCCTCCAGCAATGAAATAACTTTAGAGATGTCCTTTAATCCTACTAGAGTGTGTTTTGGTGATAAACACTGAACTCTCAAAGATGCATTTTTAATTTACACGACTAGTAAAAAGGGCAAACTTTCTTCTACAAACGACTATTAATCTCTCTCTGAACAAAAATACACATCTTAATACCTCTAAAATCTCATTATGACACCATTTAAAAACTATACCTACCAAGGGTTTCTGTATAGTTTTTAAAATATCAAGGTCATATTTATCTTCTGTATTGAAAAAAAAAAGCTGCATGAATTTCCTGAGTTGTTGTTTTAACACAACCTTCTGCAGATGTTCCCTTGTGACCTAATTCGAGAATCATATCGTGCATTGTAAGAAATCATAGAGACTGGAAACGAAAATTAGAATTTCGTTAGTGACTTGTCTTTATGATGTCCCTGTGGTAGGTCTTAAATTTTATTTCAGAGCCCTGGAACTTCGTTTCGGGCAAAAACTTGGTGATATATATCATATTACGGTAAAATCTTCCAAGTCAGTGAATAAGACCTATCAACAAAGTTGCTGGACTTAGGAACACATGATAAAGATCAGCTCCACAGTCGTTTTGACAGAAGCAAACATACTTGAGGTGACATAATTTATGACTTCCTCCTAAGCAGGACAACCTGGAGACTTATCTGCGAAAGGAATGAAGTCAACTGACCAGGGAAGCAGCCTCCTATTGACAGACAGGACAGGTCTCAGGTTCCAGCCTGCCAGGTGGCCCTAGGAGACTCCAGGAGTCACCCATACAGATGTTTTGTCCTGAAGTTCCAGTCACTAGTGTTTGGGGTTTGCTGCCTTTTGATCTTCTCGATGTGGACCCTCTCTGACTTCTGCCTGACACCTCAGGGACCGCCATGAGGCAGGTGCAGAGGGGCCCAGTTCTGCAATGACACTTAGCCGAGGTGCTGTTGTGTGTCTTCGAATGGCATGGACATTCTTGCAGTGGAAAAAGCAGCAAACCATGAACTCTGGTAAAAATCAACATATCCACGATTCTTGCTTTAGTAGAAACCCTATTTACAAGGTGATATGAAGTAGTTTTTCTTTTATTTAAAATAAGCTCTGCATATGTTTTGGAACTTTGTACCCATTGAACAACTCCCCATACAAGCAAAAAATAACGCTGATCTAGCAGGTAAATAATAGTGTGATTCTTCTCCTTCCCATCCTCCTCCTTTTACTTTCTTAAAACCAACATCCCCTAACTAATGACTGACAAGAATGGAAAAAGAAAACAATACTGCTGGCTACTCTACAGGATGGTAAAAAGGGTGAGCATTCTTGCTCAGGTAAGCGTAAGTATGAGGACGATCATTTTAAAAATTATGACCATGTATGTTTGGATCTTGAATTCCCCTGAAGGCCCAAGTATTGAAGACTTTGTTCCCAGCCTGTGACATGACTGCAAGGTAGCAGAACCTTTCATAGGTGGGGCTGAGTGGGAAGAAGTTGGGTCACTATGGTGGGCCTGCCCTTGAAGGGGCTACAGACACTAGTATCCCCTTTGCCTTGTGGCTGCCATGAGGTAAACAGGACTCCTTCATCACATGCTCCTTTGCTGCCACAGGCCCAAAGGCAACAGGTCCATGTATTTAAACCTCTGAAACCATGAGCCCAAATCAACCTTTATTCTTTCTAAGTTTATTTATCTCAGCCATTCATTATAGCAATGCAAAACTGATTAACACATCATGTAAACATTTGTTTAAATTTACAATTAAAATTTAATCATGAGCTTAAATAGAAAATAAATTTCATTTAAATCCTGAGGATAGAGGATAATCCACAAACAACATTTGATGTTAGTTGCATCAGAGTGGAAAGTTGATGAAAAAGTGAGACAAGACAATACAGTTAAAAATGTACTGACTTTGGAATTTCTGATCCTTCAGTCACTGTCTGAATATCAGGTCACATGCTTGCCTTTGAGACTGGGGGAGAAAAATCAAGCATGAGATGAAAGACTATACAGGCTGAAAAGAGGACCCTTTACTCTGCAATAGTAATAGGGTGTGAGGGAAGGTGCGGAGACATGGGACAATTTCAAATTCTAGAAGAATTAATATGTGGGAGGAAAACGTTTCCCCTATGGACCTGTATAAGTTAGGAACACTTACAACTGTAAAATGAAATAAAAGCCAAATAACTAATGTTTTAGTCAGCTTTTTTGCTTCTATGATTCAAAGACTTCACAATTTAAAGAGGAAAAGTTTATGTGGGGCTTGTGGTTACAGAGGTCTCAGTCCATAGATGGCTGGCTCCATGGCTCTGGGCCCCAGATAAGGCAGAACATCAGGGCAGAAGAATGTGGTGGAGGAAAACAGCTCAGGACATGGCCACCAAGATGCAGAGAGATCAAAATATATACCCCAGAGTCATGCCCCCCCAAAGACCCACCTCCTACAGCCACACCTTACCTACCTACGGTTACCACCCAGTTAATCCCTATTAGGGGATTAATGCAATGATTAAGTTAAGGCTTTCATAACCTGATCATTTTACCTCTGAACTTTCTTGCATTGTCTCATACATGAGCTTTTCGGGGACACTTGATAGCTAACCAATAACAACTAAGAAAAAGGAATTTTCAGGGGCTCTCGTCATTGAAAAGAGCAGTGATTGATTCCAGCTCTGTCCAGGTGCTCAAAAGCAACCTCTAGAAACAATCTCACTTCCTCTGAGCTCTGAGTTTCCCTGTGCTCATTCTCAGGAAGACCATTCTTTATGCAGCAAAGAAAGCCTCCAACCAGTGGGCCTCATATTCCTGGCAGATAGGAAGTACCTCTTCCCCAGCAGCTCAGAATCAAGTCCTATCTCAATAAGCCACTTACTGAGAGTAAGGGGCTCACATGCCTTGCTTGAAGCTGAGCCACACAAGACAAATGGGTCAGGGGAGTCTGCCCAAAGGAAAATCGAGAAAATACTGAACAGGGCAGATTCTGGACAGGTAAAAACAAGAGGTCCTCCACAGACCATAATGGATAAAAAGTAATAAGAACTACAAAATATCATGTTGCCATTCAACAAAAGGAAGACAATTTAGCCAGTTGAAACCATCCCAAGTCGGGACTAGAGGAGGTAATGAGTTTTGTCATAGAAGTTCTAAGCAAAGACTTGCATGTCTAGGGTTTATATCCATCAGTCAAATCTATCTAAGGATTGATTTGTAATAAAACACCACAAATATCTCCTGCTGTCTCTCTGTTTTCTACTCCAGTCCACCCTAATCCATCATCAGACCTGAACTGTGCAATTACAAATGGCCCCTAACTCATCTCCCTGCTTCTTCTCTACATCTTAGTAGTGAGTTCAACCCTATGTGGAGTCCTAGATGTTCTTCCAGCAAATCTCCAAATCTGGGGATGGTCTATGAATTCCTGATCCAATTTCTAAATAACACCTCATCTGGTTTTCCTTGTATTTTAGGCTTATAAAAATGTTAGCACACTACATGTAGCTTTGTGCAGCTTATATATTTCACTCAATATCGTCTCTAAGGTGACTCTGTGTTGTTCTTTTTCATTGCTGTAACAAGTCTTTGGGTGGCTACATCATCATTTATATTCCATTCTCCTGTTGATGACAGTTGGGTTGTGTTCCATTTTTGCTCCTACTAATACTGTATATGTGAACATTTTGGCACATGATTCCTCGTGCACATATCTAAGAGAGTTCTTTAGAGAGTCGATTCTCAACCTCAATAGCACTTTGGAAACATATGGAGATATTTAAATTACATCGATGCCAGTGTTCTGTTTTCATAAACTTTGATTTAATTGATCTGAGGTGTGGCCTGAGGATTTTTTTTTAATTCCCCTGGAAGTGGATTCTCTGGGTCAAATAGTAATTGAGTATTCAACTTTGACATTGACTGTGCCTGGGGATACAGCCCAGTGGTATGTGCCAGATCCTAAGTGTGGTTCCCAGTACTGCAAGGAAGAAAAAATGTACTTGTGTCAATTTATATTCACCAGCACTACGTAAGTGTTCCTGTTCCACTACATCCTTGCCCACATGCCTGTCAATCAACTAGGTTTATTCGTTGTTACGGTCTGGATATGAGCTGTCCCCTAAAAGCTGAATGGGTGGTGACTGTAGGCAGGTGGGGAATGCTGTATGAGGTGGGTTCCTGGGGGCTTGCCCTGGGAGGGTCCTTCATCCCTGTGGCCCCTTCCCCTTTCACCCCTTCTCTTCTCTGTGCATCCAGGCTGTGATGAATGGAGCAGATGCCCTCCATCTGCTACGAGACCTTGGGCCCAGAAGCAATGGAGTTGGCTGACCACAGATTAAACTGCTGAAATCATGAGCCCCAGATAAATTTTCCCTCTCCTCTAAGTATTCAGGTATTTTGGTCACAGTGATGGAAAGCTAACACATTCATCTTTAGTATTTACTATGAAATATATATTCATATTTTTCTTTCACTTTTCTTTTGAATTAATAATCTTTTGTTTGTTTGTTTTAATACTGGGGATTGAACTCAGGGCCTTATGCATACTTGGTAAGTGTTCTACCACAGAGCCATATCCCCAGCCCTGTCCCTTTAATGTACTCTAACATTACTTTTCTATTAGAGTTGGCATTTTTCTTGTTTAATAAATCACTCTCTATCCAAAAGCCAGAAATATTATTCTTCAATATATTTGTTTAAACATTTATAAAGCTTTTCCCTTTGTTAAGTATTTATGTATTAGGAATCAATGAATATTTTTAATTAATTTATTTGTTTATTTGTTCTAATTTGTTTACATGACAGCAGAATACATTTCAGTTCATAGTACACTAATGGAGCACAATTTTTCATGTCTCTGGTTGTATACAAAGTAGAATCACGCCATTTGTGTCTTTATAGATGTACCGAGGGAATTGATGTCCATTACATTCCACCATCTTTCCTACCCCGATGTCCCCTTCTTTCCCCTCAATATATAACTTAAGGCTGAATAATATTGCATGGTGTGTGTGTGTGTGTGTGTGTATGTGTGTGTGTGTGTGATCTGCAACAACATGGATCAACTGGAGGATGTCCATTAAGTAAAATAAGCCAGGCACAGAAAAACAAATACCATACGCTTTCACTTATGTCTTTAGTGTGAAAAAGCTGGATTCACAGAAACAGAGAGTAAGATGGTAGTTACCAGAGTTTGGAGGTGAGAAGATTATGGAGACATTTGTCAAAGGATGCCTAATTCCTATAGGAGGATAAAGTTCAAAAGATTCATTGTACATCACTGTGTACTTGAAAAGTGCTAAAAGAATAGACAGGAAACATGTAAAGTAATGCACATGTTCAACAGCTATGTTGTACCCCATAAAACATACAATATTTCCTTATCAATTAAATTATTTTCACATTTAAATGTGGCATAATTTATTACTATTTCTGATCTTGAATTATTTCAAATTCAGTTAGTACAAGTATCTTTAAGCTTAGGTGTGAAATAGAGAACAAATTCCAGGTTTTTTATTGGTTCTTTTGAATTATATATGACACTAGAATCCACTTTAACATAATTATAAAATGATGGGCTATATCTTGTTCTAATTCAGACCCCAGTACCTCTCCTTCCCTCTCCCCACCCCTCACTTCCCTCTATTGATCTTTCTGCCATTTACATGTAGTTTTTTTTAAATTAATTTCTTGTGGATGTACACGATGGTGAGATTCACTGTGGTGTATCACTATATGTACCTGTGTGAATATGTATGATTCCTACCCCCTCTTCCTTCCCTTTATTCCCCTTTGGCTGCTCCACTGAACTTCTCTTCTATCCCTCCCCACTTATTGTGGGTTACCTTCCACATATCAGAGAAACCATTCAACCTTTGGGTTTTTTGGGGATTGGCTTATTCCACTTGCATGATAGTCTTCAGATCCATCCATTTACTGGAAAATGTCATAAAGTCACTCTTTTTATGTCTAAGTAATACTCCATTGTGTGTATATACCAGTTCTTCCACATGGGTCACTTATTCTGTCATTTGTTGAATAGTCTATTTTCTCACTTGAGCTTCAAGTCCCTCTCCAAAACATATCAAATTGCCCTATGTGCCTGAGTTTATATGTGAGCTCTTTGTTCTGTTCCTTTGGAGAATTTCTCTATCCCTGCATCTACACTATATAATCTATTATTTCTTTACAATAAACCTGATGTCCAATAGGGCAGTTTGTCCACCCACTCATTCACTCACCCAGTTTATTCTTTCTGGAGTGTTTAATATCTCTTGGGCCTGTGTTCTTTAAGTATTTGAACCAGCTTAATAAATTCTTGGGAAATCCCTTGTTGGGCTTTTGATTGGAATTGACTGAATCTAAGGATCAGTTCAGTATTGAGCCTTCTCACGCAGAAACATGCTATTGCTCTCCCTGTAATTTTTTTTTTCTTTTAAACTTCCTACCGTATTTGTTCTACTACATGAATGGAGAGGGCTTTAAAATTGAATACAATTAGAAATGTGTACCTAACTATATGTTCACCCTAAGTATATAGACCAAACACAAACATAAATGGGAGTAACTTTTTAAAAAATAATTCTTGGTTGTAGATTGACACAATACCTTTATTTTATTTATTTTTATGTGGTGCTGAGGATGGAAGCCAGTACTCACACATGTGAGACCAGCACTCTACCACTGATCCATAACCCAGCCCCAATGGAAGTAACTTTTGAAAACTGTTCTTTATAGTACACCTTCAGTGGGATGTATTTTATTTTTATTTTATTTATTTATTTTTTTAAGCAGCAAAGAGGTGTTTATTGCGAGCTAGCTCGGTCCTCTGTGCACACACACAGCAACTGGTGATGCTGAGAGGCCCCAGCCCAGGGTTTGCAGCAGTTTATACATTTTTTGGAGAGGGCAGGGACTTCACATACATCATAGCAAATCATCACACACCGTGGGAAAATCAAATAACAACTCTAAAACATGATTAGCTCATTCACTGGCGGGAACAAGTTGTCTAGGGGTGACTGGTCAGTACAAAGGGGGTATTCGTTTGAACTGATTGGTTTAAGCCAAGAGGGGTGTACGTGCTGAACTACATGGTTTCCCAACACCATAAACTACTGGGAGGGTCATCTGGCATCCCAGGTATTTCCCTGTCTCATGCTGATTGGTGGCTGCTAGGGGGCTGCTATGGATCCCCACCTAGCCTGACTGAGTCAGGGACACCTGGCGCAGCAGATCTCTCCTGTAGATAAACAACTTAGCAGGGTGGGAATGTGCCTAGGAGTGCTCTGTGGGTTTTTCCAAGGACAAAGGTCATGTCCCTTCCTTGGACAGGCTTTGCTCTGAGGTAGAGGCTGTTTTTTCATTCCCCCCTTTGTCTGGAAACTTGGTTCCCTCAGTTGGGGGCTTATTTGGGCAGGCTCTACATCTTGGTAAACAGTAATCCTCAGGGGACAGTCTTCAACTTCCCAGACTTACTTAAAATTGGCCTCCTAGATCCAACCTGACTCGATTTACCTATCTACACTGCCTATCCATTTTTGGCTTTGTTCCCCCCTAATTTTAGAAACTTTATTGCTGTGTGGAGAAGGGGCGACGACTCGTTCTGGCTGCTTCAGAGCTGAAAAAGGGGTGTCGAACATGAGGGGGCTTGAAGACGTGGGGGGCGACGTGGGGGACGTGAGTTCCCTTTTAGAAGTCAGTTCCATTTGAGGTCTGGTTGGGAAAAACAGGTTGTCATCTGGGGATGGGTGCTTCGGCCGGGTTTTCATCACCTCTTGATCGGGGTGTCTGGGTAGGCTTATTAGGGGGATCCCAGGCGAGCCCCCATATGTTATGCTCGAATTCGGGACCCCCAAAGACCACCAGAGACCCAAGATCGATGTAAGCAGCAAAGAGGTGTTTATTGCGAGCTAGCTCAGTCCTCCGTGCACACACACAGCAACTGGTGACGCTGAGAGGCCAGTGGGATGCATTTTAAAGACATGTGAAACTTCTACAAAGAAATATTGAACTTTACACAGTAGACATTGTAGATAATGGATTGCTGCAGTGATTCCAATTAGGTCTCCTGATTAATTTTTTAGTTTTTTGTTTAACTCAGCTACTAGTCTAAGACTTGGTCCACTGGTTGCTCTGCAGAAATGGGATTTACCTTTAGACCATATTTGCCATTTATATACAAAGTATTGCTCCTGATTCGTATCATATATCTTGAAGAAGGGGTTGGGAGTATTTAGAGACTTTCTATTTTTCCCTATCACAACAATATGAAAAAAATTATGAGCTAGTTGTTATGGAGCCGGAGGGCTCTTCAGATTATCTAGTCTACCATCCAGTTTCTTTTGATTTTCCTCACTTTTTTCAATCTTTTTTTTAAAATCTACTTTTCCTCATTCTGAAATGCCATATGTCTCAGATATATCCTTTCACTTCTCTAACTTTTCTTTTTCATTCTTTCTCTCTCTCATCTCTACTTTTCTTTCACTGCTTTTTAAAAGATGACATTTTCCAGAATCCTGGCCCTCTTTTCTTCTTGCCCGTCTATCTCATCCATATTTATGACTTTGTTTACAGCATCCCAATATACCTATATTTCCACCTCTAACAGAACCTAAGTTACTAATTTATATTGTAAACTACCTTTTTTGAAACTTCCAATTGGGTTTTCCTCAAATTCAACATTTTCAAAACTGGGCTTGTAATTTCTCATGCCCTCCATCCCCAACTTCTCCTCTTCCAATATAGCTTTGTCGATATATATCTCAATATATCTCAGCTTGTTCATGAACCTCACTGAATACCACTCATCTGAGCCAGATGATCCTGTCCATTTTAACTCTGACATATCCCTTGAATTGTGTCCCTCTTTGTCCTGTTTCCATCACCACTGGTAAGTTGGATCCTTGCCATTTCTTCCCAATCAGTAGCAATAGCCCTTTTTCTTTTTTCTGTGGGAAATTGGTTCCTTTCATTCATGCACATTAAGGCTTAGGCTGAACTAAATGGACATAGAGGTCTCTATGATTGAACCTGTTCTTTTATTTTGCCTGCCTACTTCACTCTATGATGTGAGTGGGTCAAGAGTGTGTCTGTCTGCTCTACCTTGACACTATTCTAGTGCCAAATCCAAGCCTGATACCTTAAAAAAATCACTAAACGAATACACCATGGTCTCAACTCCCATGCTTCTGATTCATGGGACCTTTCTGCCAGCCCATATGATTTTTTTTTTTTTTGCAGCTATACAGTATGCTCTCTTTGCACAACTGTAGTTACTATTTAGTCATTTGTTCACACATTCATCCCTTTACCTTGCTATTGCTGCTGATCCTGTGATTGGTACTGAGTGGGTTCTCTAAATGAATAAATGAAAACAAACTCAGAATGCAAGCCAGGAAAAACTATATACCTGAGAAACTGACCAATATAAGGAACTGCAATACAAGAGCAGGTTTCTCCAGAAAGTATACAAATAAAGTACAGTAGGAGGCAAACATACGCCCTTCCCTCTCCCTGCCCAGACTGGGAACCAGATTTAAAGAATCAAGACTTTTTAGAATGAATCTGAGCAATACCAAAACCTAACTCTAGTAAACAACTGGCTGAGAAGGCAGACTCTTTGAAACCCTTAAACAGACAAGAACATAAGCTTAAAGGATGGTCCAGGTGGTCTCTGGGCCACGCCCCTCTTGGGGGCGGGACTTGTTCCGATAGGGCGGCGCCTACCCAGATGGGACACGCCCTCTGTGGGCGGGGTGTTAGCGGCGGCCGCGCGCGGGCAGCTGTGCCCCCGCGGTTTCCTAGGAGATAAAACACACAGGACGCCAGAGCTTCACAGGAGAGCGAAAGAGGTAAGCGGCCGGCGCGGGCGGGTAATCCCCAGCGGGCTGTGGGGCCACCATCCTCTATCCAACCGAGCCCAAGCTTGTCCTGCGCGGCCGCCCGGCATGCCCCCTCGGCGCCCTGTCCTATCGGGGCCAATCTCTGCCGAGAGACCGGACCTGGACGCCGGTAGGGGAAGGAGTGGCGGGAGGAGGGTCCCGGGAGGGCGGAGCGGCCGGGGAGGGTCCGCCGGCGCGGATTGCAAGCAAGGCTTCGCAGGCCCCCGGGACCACTTTTCCGCCGTCTGCGCTGCGGGGGACGGTGCGGAGTGGAGGATTACGGTGGGCTGTCCTCAGTGTAAGAGACCCCCGACCCGAACTTCTCCAGAACCCCATTTCCTTCTCTGCCCTGCAGCCTTGGGATGGAGGGGACACTACCTTTGGGAGTGAGGGGCGGGACTACGCCTCGGGAAGGAAGCCAAAGTGAGTTCAGAGCTTTACAAAATTTAAAAGGAGGGAGAAGAAAGAAACGGGGTCCAAATCCGGCCCTCGCATGTGCATCCTAAATGAAGTGCTGATAAAAGCGGAATCCTGGCACCTGGAGACCCTGGGGGGCGTCCGGCCAAGCTCTCCTCTGGTAGGGTCCTAGAGCAGGTGCAGGTGCCCGGGGAGCCCCCGCCCGCGGCTGTCTGGACGACGCCCTCGCTGCAAACCGCGTGACACCGGCCTCAGGAGCCTTTAAGGGCTCTGGTTTGCGGAGAAAGATCAGAGCAAAACTGTCCCAATACTGCAAACAAGACATTTTAATTTAGAGGCAGGCAAGAGTTGAGGGTCTGGGGGCGATTTTAGTGGTTATATTTACAACTCTACAAAGAGATTTATGTAGTTGTGTTTAATCTTTTAAAATGAGCATTTATTCTAATGATAACGGAATTTTCATAGAGAGAACTGGAAGTTATCAGACTAATTTTGACAAGAAAAAAACACAACCCCTTGAGTCAAAATCGCGGTGAGGGAGGGAGAAGCTTCACCTGAAGGAGGCCACCTTCACTAAGGCCACGGACAGCTGGCTTTGGGCAGGATGCTTGATCTCTTGCTTGGTGTGGGTTTGTTTCTTTTAGTTTTTAAGTAATTTGTAAATGTTCACACACTGTGCTTTTGATTTTTTTAGGACAGAGTCTTTGTTTCCCATTATAATAACCCATCATTGAATTTCTTAAACTTATAACTTAGTTAATTTGACATCTTTTTTGCTCATTAACAAAGTTGGTCTTTTTAAAAATGCTAATTCCAGTCTGTTTTACAACCATTAATGCCAGTATTGAAATGATACCATGATAATATGTTTTCATGACAAGTTAAACACATATAAACCTTGTCTATTTTGTGATTAGCAGACACAGGTTTTCACCTCCATTTGCCCTCTGTGCTGATCTTCTTATCTAATCCCTTATTAGCTGGACAAAGCTGTTTAGAATAAAGGCCAAGTTTACAGTCATTGTGCACTTAAACTGTAATTGTACACTTAGATAAAAATAAGAAAACTAGAATAAGAGGTAGATTATGAGGGTATTTATTAGTGGAAATCTATTATTGAGACTCTAAATAAGTGTCTTTTTAAAAAATCACAATCGTTTAACTTGTAGAAAAGTCTATAAATATCGTAGCTCTCTAGAAAATTCTGAGTTGCTAACAATTCTGTTAACTTAATTGAGGATCATAGTTGTATTACATTTTCTTAGGGTTTTTGCATATATATTTCATATATTCAAGTACATAAGCAATCATGTTAGTACATCCTTATTTTGCAGAACTAGCTTTCCATTGCTCAACAAAGAAGAATAGATGTAACTTGTAGAGCAGTATTATGTGTGAAGTGGAGAACCACAGCGGTCTGTTTTGAGTTATATATACTAGTTACATATACTAGTTTTAACTAGTAATAAGCTTAGGACCTTGCAATATTGCACTGATAAAAGCAGTTGTATATGTGCTATCAGTGAGTAAGTACATGGAAATATTTATTTATTTTTTAAACTGCCTTCATATCCATGCCCCACCTTCCTGCTGGCTTTTTTTTTTTTTTTTTTTTGAGATGGGACTCTTAGTAAATTGCCCAGACTGACCTCTGCTTGTAATCCTCCCACCTTAGCCTTCTCAGAGGCTGGGATTACAGGCATGCAGCACTGTGCTTGTCTATGTCCATGCCTCTTAACACGAGGCCATTGTCCCTATATTTCAGAGGATTGAAAGGAAAGCTGAAGTAATCGGCTTCTTACCCCGAAGAGCTGTTCACTTGTTAATTATAATGGCTCAGCAGATGCCTTTCTAGAGTTTATGATTGAGAACACAGTATACAAATTTGTTTTTAAAGGTTAGGTAGGGCTTAAACTGGGCAGATTCTTCCAGACCTACAAATCAAAACATTTTAGAAAATCAATGTGACAGGGCTAGGGATGTGACTCGGCTAGGGATGTGACTCAGTGGTAGTGTGCTTGCCTAGCATGCATAAAGCCCTGGTTTCAATCCCTAGCACTGCAAAAACAAATAAACAAATAAATAAAAATCCATGTCATATCCATAATGTTCCCCACTCACCCCTCAAAAGAAAGAAGCTGGGAAACAGTTGGGTTCCATATTTATTCTTCCCTAATTCTTAAATATTCTCTGACCTATAGCTCTCCTCAATTGAAGTAACTTCATTACTTCAGATAAACCGTGTTTATCTGCAAGTCGGTTAGGTAGGCAGGATGAAGTTTCCCTAACAGCCCCTCCCAAAATGGTGGGGCTTCCAGGCCAATGCAGAAAGTCATCAGTGACTCAGTGTTCTGTATTACTGATGTCCTGGTGCAGATTTAGGGTCACCCTCTCACCTCAAGGTAGTGGTGGTGATGGTGATTGATGCTCTCACTGGGTGAAAGAGAGAGGCAGTTAATTCCTTTTCTTCAGGTTGTTGGGCACATGCTGATTATTTCTGGTGGCCCTCTTACCTCTGCACTTGTTTCCACTTCCTGAATAACAACCCCACCCCATCTTGGTGACCACCATAATCATCTTCTGGGAGTAGCTCCTCTTCCATTCCTTTTCAAGCAGCATGTCCTCTCCCAGAATTGCCTAGTTACTTTCTGCCTCTCAGGACCTTACTTGGGTAAGCATTACCATGAAAATCATTTGGTTAAAAAAAGAGGTGATGCTATCATTCGACTTCAGTTCTGAATTATTTTTATGAGGGGAGTTCTACATGACTCCTTCTCCCTTAACCTTCCAAGTTCTAACATCTCACACTTTCTCTTTATTGTTTCTGGGATTTTTCAGTGTCTTTCCAGGTATCTGGAAGACCCAGGTACAGCCCCAGGCTTCAGGGTAGGGAGTCGTGCCACTTGCGCTTACCCACTGGCCAGCAGTATGGTGGTGGTTCAGGGTGAGGAGCTGGGTTAGGAATCTTAATGTTAAGTTGTGGGGTTTTAGAGCATGGATGGTTTGGTTCCTTCTGCTGCATCAGTGATCATAACTGCATAAGAACCAGTTGTTTTAATTGGTGACTAGACTTTAAAAAAAAACAGCTTCAAATCTAATGCAAGAATTAAGCCAACTCCATCAATGATTCTCTGATTGATCATAGACAGGTCATTTATCCTTCCATGGTTTTATTTCACCATATTACTGACATGAGGAATATGATATATATTCTCTATATTGCTATCTAACCAGAAAGGACCAGTAAACCTACAAAGAGCACATTTCTACAAAAGGTACAGGTGTATGTCACCTTAGCAAGAGTGGTTAGCAATCTAATGTGCTGGTGATAATCTGCAAAATGCTGATTTAACAAACTGTCAAATGATAAGAAATAAGTTTTAATACAGGTTTTGTTAAATCATAGCACATAATACATTTACATCTCCCCCAAAAGTTTCAAATAGGGTTCATGAGTCTTTACTGGATAGTGTATGTCAATACTGCTCTAACTGCTTCATAAATACAGGGCAAATTAAGAAAAACATGTGTTTTAGTTTGGAATAATGTACAAAGATTTTTACCTTTTTCCATATTAACAACTTAATATTTTGAATCAGTGTCTATGTATAAATAAAGACCACTTATAAAAACTTTGCTTTTTCAAAGGCAAATAGCAAACTATTTGCTGGCATTTGTTATGATATTTAGTTTAGGCTTAAGTTAAGAAAAATGAAGTAACCCTTACATAGGAATGGAATCTACTGTTGTGGTTTTTGTTTTCATTGTTTTGTTTTGTTTTTCTAAGATCCTGGCTTCAGAGTTAGCATAGCTTAAATTATTTTCCATGTACCTTTGAGGATATTCTCTATGTGAAGTAGGATACTTATTAAATTAATACAAACTCTCTGCCATTTAAAGGTCCTACAGAATTCTTCCATCAATTTCCTGTGAACAGGAAAAACAGTGTTGTTTTACTTCTCTGTACATGTGTATCTTTCTCCAGAAAGCTTGAGTTCGAAATCTTTAGGTATTTTGACAACTACAACATATCCTTATTGCATCTAAATTCCCACATGTAATAGAGAAGCAATTTCTCTAATTTTATTTTGTTGAAATAAAAGTGCTACAGTGAGAGAAAAAATAATCTTTAAATGAAGTACCAAATTATAAAAGGCATTGTAAAATCAGTGATTTCTTTTAATGGTGCTTATATTTTGATATTAAACCATGTGCAACTAAGCACAAAGTCTTAGAACAAGAGATTTCAGTAGAATAAAAGTATGTTATATGCAAGCATGAAAATGCCACAATTAGTATGCACTAATAATCATAATTAAAATAAAATGGATAAAGAGCATAAATTTTAAAATTCAATGAGGAATACAAGTAATTTTTAACAAAGCAAAGCATTTTAAAAAGAGAATGAGAGATTTCTAAACATAAAACAGGAATGATAAGTAGGAATGTATTGAAAATATTTCCTTAAAATGAAGAACTAAAATCAAACACTGGGAGAAAACTGATTAGTTATTGCAGTGAGGTAGATACTAGGTGTGTGCTTTGTTTAAGGAAGTAATAAAATTAGGACCTAGTAAAACCTGAAAGATATCTCTACCTTCTAATATGTACAGATCTATAATTTCATATCTGTGATTTTGAAATCCACAAAACTCTGAAAGTTAAAATGTTTAAAATAAAATTGTGTAGGGGCTGGGGTTTTATAGCTCAGTGGTAGAACACTTGCCTAGCATGTGTGAGGCTCTGGGTTCTAAGCACCACATAAGAATAAATAAATAAAATAAAGATATTATGTCCATCTACAACTAAAAAATAATAAAATAAAATTGAGTAAATTCATTCATAAGAAAGCAAGACTAAATGGCATGAGGCCATTTATAGTCCTTACCTATTTTATTTAGTATACTTTTCATGTAGTTTTTTCAGGTTTATTAAGATATGGCTTGAAAATATATCATAACACTGGTATAAGTACCATATTACTTTTCTGAAATATGGAAACTTCTGGATTCCAAAATACATCTCCCCCAGGAGTTTCACATAAGGTTCATGAGTCTTTACTGGATAGTGTATGTCAATACTGCGCTAACTGCTTCATAAATACAGGTTGAGCATTGCTAATCTAAAAACCCAAAATCCAGAATGCTCCAAAACCTGAAGCACATTTTGAGTATTAACAACGCAAGTCGAAAATTCCACACCTGACCACACGTTACTAGTCATGGTCAAGACACAAGCACCCTGAAATAGCATATAATTACCTTCAGGCTCTGCATAGGGAACATAAGTGAATTTTTTGTTTAGACTTGCGTCCCATTCCCAAGATATTTCATTATGAAGATGCAAATATTCCCAAATCCCCAAAACATTCAAAATTTCAAACTCTTCCAGCCCAAAATCTTTCATGATTCTTTCCTGCTCAGTCGGATAATGACATTCCTGATGGTAGGATACAAACTGGAAAATAAACCAGGAAGTGGAAGCTTTACATTTGGTAAAGCTCTGTCCAAAGGACTGTTCCAAATTCACTCTCTGGATCCATCTTCAAGGAAGCTTGCACTTGCAGGATACCTGGTTTGAATCTAGACCTTGTCCCTTGTTCTTTTAATAATAAATTTCTTATTTTTGAAATTCAAAAAGATGATATAAAGAAGTTATTTCCAAATTTATTTACTCTCAAAAATATTTAAAAGTAAATTTCTGTCATTCAAATTATAATGAAAAATCAAATACAATTTCCATGCACTTAAGATTGGTACTGTTTTATGTTCTACTTTAAATCTGTAATTGGTCATGCACTATCAGACTTTATAGCCACCAAACAGTCGATCAATGTACACACAAAATTTCCTAACTTGGAGACAAATAAATCATGCAATTATATAACTAACTCCCCCCAAAAAACTTTATAGCCAGATGACAACGAAATGTAATAACTGGTCATAGATTCTATCCTGACTAGAGGGGGACAGTGCTATAAAGAGTATGATTGAATCAACTGAGAAAACTGGAGTAGGATTGATTTATGGAAGTATTGTGTTCATCTTTAGTAGGGGTACAGGGCCACGATGCATGCAAGTTAAACTTAAATGGTTCAGGAAAAAAAAAGGTTGCAAGGTGCTCAAATAATAAGGAAAATGGGACAAAACATTCATAATGGGTAAATCTAGACTCTTTGTATTGTTCTTTCTTTCACCTTATCTGTAAACTTGAACTTATTTCCAAATAAAAGGGTTTTTAAAGTTAAATTAAAGGTCTGGAAAATAGGAGAAAATTATATAAAAAAAAATAAGAAGTGATATAGTTCATGCTCTGCTGACTTCATTGTTGATCACAGCTCACAAGCAATAACATAAGCAAATCATTTTTACCTGGCTCTTGCCATCTAAGGGCCACTCACGTGTGTCACTGGAGCAAAGTGTCATTGTAATAATGAAATAATGGTTTTAAAAAAAGAAAGCTGTTTTACTAAGCTTGAGTTTGAGAGGGGTGGCTCAAAGTGTTTAGAAAATATGTGTTTATAGTTTCATGGGGTCTTTTAGTGTTGAAATGACCTTGTTATATAAATTCAAGTCCAGTAGATTGAAAGTTTTGCCTGTGATGCAGGGATTTGAAAGCTGGGCTGAGATTCAAACCTCAGTCTTCAGAGTTTTCCATTTCTCATTTCTTGATATGAATCAAGTGTGATACAAATTCCTAATTAGCACATAAATTTTTCTTGGTTTAATATAAAAGTGGCATTTTACCTTAATGAAATATGAAGTTCTTTAATAATGTTCTTTTCTTCATATAAAACAAGTTTGCTTTATTTTTACCTTACCTAATTGAGGTAGCTAATCATCTGGGAATATTTTTACAAAGGGTATAATTTTAAATTTATTATGCTAAATTTAAAATGATGCAAAAATTAATTCAAAAAATAGATATGGTTTATTTTATTTCTTTTCTTCTTTTCTTTCTTTCTTTCTTTTTTTTTGTGGTGCTGAGGATCAAAACCCCAGAGTCTCGTGCATGTGAGGCAAGCGCTCTACCAACTGTGCTCTATCTCCAGCCCTGGATATTGTTTAGATGTCACATTTTTCAGGGTCTTATTTGGAGAATAAGATAGGTTATATCAATAAAAAGGAATCAAATAAATCATTAACCAATATTGCACAATCATAAGATAAATAGCACAGTACAGTGTGAATGAAGCATTCAACGAATGGATGTTGCCAGTGATCTTCCTTCCACATAATACAAATGACTTGCTGACGAATGGTACTGTCATTATTGATGATTTCTCTCTGTGCTCTAGGTTGCAGTACATGTTTTGCAGAGACACTTGTTAAAACTCATTTTCCTCTTGTTTTTTATAGGGTGTTCATAAGAATGGAAGCAGTGTTTCTTTGCCAGATTCCTTATTGCTGCATCTCATGAACCTACATAATCCTGAGGCAGAGCCTAAATTTAAGGATGACAAACCTGTCACCACTGTAACAACAACAGAGTGAGGGCAAAAGCGAGTAAAGATAAAGAAGTGTTTAAATTGTTATTCAACAAGGAAGTCATTTCCGTCCACAACGTCTGCTGCATAATTTTTCCAAGATGAACCGATACACGACCATGAGACAGTTGGGGGACGGCACCTACGGGAGTGTGCTGATGGGCAAGAGTAACGAGTCTGGGGAGCTGGTGGCCATCAAGAGGTATGTGCCATTCTTACGTGTGCAGCTCTGGTCTTGCTCTCCTTTGCTTGCTTGAGAATGCCAACAAGTACCAAGAGTGGTCTAGTTCAGAGCCCATGCTCGTTTGACTAGTGAGCGATGCTATTCTGGAAAAAGGGAATATTCTGTGGAGCCTATTATACATTTCTTTAATTTTCTTCTTTTTCTAGATATTATGATAAATGAAAAGCATGAAGTGCTCTGCTCTTTATGAATAATACATTTAGACTCAACCTAAAAGTAATGAATGGTTTCCATTTCATCAGTTGATGACCGATGGTGTTGCTCAGTGGTAGAGCCCTTAACTCGCATGTGCAGGGACTGCCCTGGGTTCAATCCCAGCACCATAATAAAAAAAAATTAAGTTGAATACAGCGTAGAGCTTATTATTATTTTTAAAACAATAAGCTTCAACGTAAGGTGGTATTTCAGTGTGAAATTGACTTCAGAATGGCATAGGATATTTTCCTGAGCATGCCAATTGAATAGCATTAATTATTGCTAATTATTTCTTTTTAATCTGTTGTATTTATCTGTTGGTACATAACAAAATACCATAAAACTTAGTGATTTAAAATAAGAACAAATATTTATTAATTTACACAGTTTCTGAGGGTCAGGACTCCAGAGGTGACTTAACTGGGTAGTTCTGGCTTGGGGCTTCTCAGGAATTGGCACTGGGATATTGACCAAGCTTACAGTCTTCTGAAGGCTTGAGTGGAGCTGGACTATCAACTCTCAGTGAGGCTCACTATATTAGTCTGCTAGGTCTCCGAGCCAGTCTGAGTGGCTTGAAAAACAGAATTTTATTAGGAATCCAATGCAGGGCTTCTACCACTGAGCTATACCCTTGGCTCTATTTTAAATTTTATTTGGAGACAGGGTCTTATTGAGTTGCCCAGGCTGGCCTCCAACTTGCCATCCTCCTGCCTCAGCCTCCCAATTAGGTGGGATTATAGGTGGGAATCATCATGCCCAGCCAAATAACAGAAATTTGTTTCCATTTATTTCTTGGTAGTTGTAGAGGCTGGGAGTCTGAGATCAAGGTGCTGGCAGGATTGCATTCTTCTGAGGTCTTTCTCCTTGACTTGCAGATGGCTGACTTTCTGTGTCTTCGTAGGTTCTTCCCTCTGTGTGTGTCTAAGTTGTAACCTCCTCTTTTTATAAGGACACCAGTCACATCAGATTAATGGCCCTTCCTAAGAATCTCATTTAAATACCTCTTTAAAGACCCTAGCTCCAAATACAGTCACGCTCTGAGGGCTAGGGGTGAGGACTTCAACATGTGAATTTTGGGGAGGTGAATGGGGACACAGTTCATTCCGTACCATAAAGGGCTACGGTAACAAAATTATAGACGAGGTGGCCTTAAACAACACAGTGATTTCCTTATCATTCTGGAGCCTGAAAGTCTAGAGTCAGAGTGTTGCTGGGGTGGTCCCTTCTGAAGGCCGTGAGGGAAGGATCTGTCCCAGGCCTCTCTCCCCGACTCACGGAGGCCATCTTGTTTCTGTGCTCCTTGGCATCATCATCTCCCTATCCCTGTCTCTGCGTTCAAGTTTCCCCTTCTTATAAGGGCACTGGTTATACTGGATTAGGAACCAACCTAATGACTTCTTTTAACTTGATTTCCTCTATAAGGACTGTAACTATATTCAAATATAGTTACACTGTGGTTCTGGGGATTCAGTCTTCAACCTAGGAATGTTTGAAGGACACGACTTGACCCATGACACTCCCTCACAGGGTTGGTGAGTTTGTACTGGGTTGATGAGGCTTCCATTCCTCTTCACATGGGCCTCTTATGACATGGCAATTGGCTCCCACCAGGATGAGACTGATAACCATGTCCCCAAAAGTATGACGATCTAAAATTTAAATGCTTAACAAATATTTTAAAATATCATTATCCTACAGTGGGGTAAGGAGGGGGGAGCATGGGAAGAATAGACGAACTCTAGATAGGGCAGAGGGGTGGGAGGGGAAGGGAGGGGGCAGGGGGTTAGAAATGATGGTGGAATATGATGGACATTATTATCCAAAGTACATGTATGAAGACACACACACAAAGAATTCTGATGCATTCCTCTGTCATATATAAATAAAAAATTAATTAAAAAATAAAATATCATTATACAAAACATTACATGAATAAGGAAACTATATTTTCAGATTGTTCTTCTTAATAAATAAGTAAGTATGCAGTGTACAATAATATAAAAGAAAGATGTATCAGAGAGACTTAATAAAATTCAGCACCTATTCATGATTTAAAGAAAAATTCTCAGCAAATAGGAATAGAAAGAAACTTCCCTAACCTGAGAAAAGCTGTATGATTCAGCAGAAGTAGGGCCAGGAAAGCTGGCCTTGAGCCCAGGTGAGCCATGTCCCTGTGCTGGTCAGTCTTGCCCTGGAGCTCCTGACTGGAGCATTTGGGCAGAAACCAAAGAAATGGACGAGAAATGGGATGAAATTCTCCTCATTTGTAGATTAAAATGATTATGTGAAAATCCACAAAGAAGTACTTTTTAATACACAGTAGATTTTTTTAGAAAAATATTCTTAAAGGCCTGGAAGATACACACAAAATTCCTGACAGCTGTGGCTTGTGGTGAAGAAGGCAGGAGAAAGGATAGGGGGTGGGGTCTTGTGGTATCATGGAAGGTCACCACATTCGGATCTCTGTGACAAAATGCTCATTATTTTGTTCATGTGGTAAAAATGTGTGTTTGTGGTCTCACTTGCATGGACCTAGGTAAAGTGTTGGGAGCAATGAGGGGACCAATACTCTAAGAAGTCAAATAGATTGAGGGATAAGAAGAGGCCTGAGGTGTAATTTAGGAATGCTTTGGCGATTGAAATATTAAAAGCCTCAGCCAAAAGTAACTTAAATAGGGGTTTATTTTTCACACAAAAGTCTTGGCACAGGTCAGCCATTGAGTTATATATTTTAAGTGAATGACTTCTATACTATGTGAATTAGATCTCAACCTGCTGTTATTTTCTTTTTTAAGTCTTGAGTAGGCAGCTCAGGCTAGTACCCTGTCTCAATGATATCATCACCGATGTAGGCTCTTCTGTCTTCCAAAAATAGCTGCAGCTGCTCCAGGCATTAAGTATGAGTTCCAAGGAAGAAGAAATGGGAAGGGCTGAGGCCAGTTAGTTATTTTACTTTTTTAAAATTTGAGAAGCAAAATCTTTCCCATGGTCCTATCCAGAGGAGGTCTGGTTACTTCCCATTGGCCAGACTGTGTCACATGACACACCTAGCTATAAGGGAGGCTGGGAAACTGAGTACTTGGCTGGACATTTTGTATCCCTGAGGCAAAGCTGAGCTCTGTCAATAAAGAGAATGAGAAGAAGGGTTCTTGGATAGTTAGCTCAGGGTGTCTGCCACATTAAGTATCCCTTGTCCACCAGCGTTCTGAAGCAAGGATAGAGCAGAAATGATTGAGTCTTGTGGAAGACTTGAGAAAATTTAAAAATTCACACAGCACACAATTGCTAAACTCTTATTTTACTTGGTGCTCAAGACAAAATAAAGACAAGGGAGACACATTACTGTGCATATTGAAGAAGGCAACAACATAAAGTATGTTAAATCCTATGATGCGGGGATGTTGGGTCCTGGGGAACACAAAGAAGTGATTATAGAAAAGTATTATAAAAGGTTTCCCATAGAAAGTGAGACCTCAAGAATGAGAAAACAATTACAAAAAAACAGGAGGGGGATGGGTTGGTGATTTAGCTTAGTGGTAGAGTACTCACCCAGCATGCATGGGGTTTAATCCCCAGCATGTGCGTGTATGGGAAAAAAAGGTGGGGTGGGGGAGAATGATCCATTCAGTAAGAATAACTTGGAAGGAAAAGATTATTAAAATGAATAAAAGTTACCAGATTTGCAAACCAAATTTTATATTTGCATTTAAAAGCTCAAAGCTCTAACTTGGTTATTTGGAATTATCAGTTGAGCATTCCTAATCCACATATCTGAAATTCAAATGATCCCATATATGAAATTTTTGAGTGCCAATAGGATATGATGGTGGAAAATTCCACAGTCACTTCATGCGTGGAGTTACATGAGATCACAGCTAAAATGCAGGCACACTAAAAAGGTTTTATAAGATTGCTTTCAGTCTGTATGTATGAAGTGTATATGAAACATAAATGAATTTCATATTTAGACTTAGGCTCATCCTCAAGATATCTCATCATACATAGGCAAATATTCCAAAATCCAAAATCTGAAATACTTCTTGTCTCAAACATTTCAGATAAGGTTTACTCAACCTGAATTAGTCTGCAAATGGCAATTGAAACTCTATAGAGGGAGATGCAAAGAAGTCCTCACACAGATGACTGACAAACCCCAGCATATAAAGGGTGGGCTCTGGAAGAGGGTTTTACAAAGAACACTGAGCGAATAGGGGGAAGCCAGAGAGTGTAGAAAATAACTAATCCCAGGGGAAAGAGTTTTTAAAAGGAGACGTGTTCAACTGGAAGATAAGTAATAGCTAGTGACTGAAATGCATCTGTATTGTTTAAGAATGCCTCTTGCTGCAAGTAACAAACACTTAAGTAAGTTAAAAAATGATGACTTAAATAAGTGATTTGTGTTTCTGACATATCTGAAGTGTTGATTCCAGAACTCTTTTAATGATACAACAGGGTACCCAAAGAATATAGATCTTTTCTATCTTCTTCATACTGAGCAGTTAACACTTTTTTGTTGTTGTTGTTCAAATATGTCATCTAATGACCACATTATGGCTACTTCACCTCCAGGCATTACACCTATGTTCATGATGGGAAGGAGGAATAATAATACCAGCAAACTCTTCTCCTATCCTTTTAGAAAGGATTATTTCTTTCTCAGAGACCTAAGGGCTTCCCTTCATGTTATTGGCTAGAATTGGGTCTTGGTCTCCCTACTTCAAGGACATGCAAGGGGACAGTTTTTAGTCTTCCAGCCTCTATAGTGGAAGGCAAAAGCAAAGTGCTAGAAATGGCCTTTTGGTATCCAAACAATATTATCTGCTGTGTTGTTCCTTGGATTGGGGGACTATGACATAGCTGGTGGCTACAGTAAATGTCAGTCCAGTGAAACTGTAGAAGAGATCAGCTAGACTGCAGTAGAGCAAAGAATAGAAGGAAGGAAGGTGACAGCGGTACTGGGCTTTGGATAGTTGGGAAGAATGTGTAACCAGGTAACTGAAGTCACAGAAGAATTGCAGGATACCAGTGAGAGTCCCCCTGAGATTCCGTGGACAGACTTGGAAGCGGAGCCTCTGCGAGCACTGACATGACTTTTCTCCCGTCTCCACCAGCTGTAGGGAAGGCAGAGACCAGAGGATGCCCAGCGAGAGTGGCGGGAAGCTGGGAGAGGGCGGTGCCTTGAGAGGACAGTAGAGCCAAGCAGGCGACTGCAGGAGTAGCAAAGCTTGAAAAGGGGGAGTATGAAACCCACCCTGGGGTAATGATGGCGGAAGGGCGGGGTTACAGCCAGAGTCTGACATTTTTAAAGGTGAGGACTTGGAGAGTAACTGTCCCTTGTGATGATCAAATGTGTCTGAGTGACTGTGACAGGACAGAAGAGAACATTTTGGAGTGGAGGACTGTGAAGCCAGGCTGCTGGCAGGACTGTCCGAGAGGGTGCTCCTCAGTCTGCAGAAGGGAGACTCAGGATGGAGCCCACATTGAGTTGCTTCAAGAGCCACTGGAGAAGACTTTGCATTTCCTCATAAATTCCTATGCAAAGGAATGAACTTCACCTGAAAATGATGGATGTCAGACCCCTTGATTTCTGTTCTCCATGCATCCCTATTTTTTACCAAAACCACTCACATCCCATAATATCCGATCAGGACCATCATCTTATACTTGATGGCATAAAAATTTCAGCACTCCCAATTTAGGCCATAAAAATTCTAGGTTAACACATTTTAAATCTATCCATTCCTCCCCCCGAAATAAAATAAATTCTGTGCTGAATACATTCTGAATATGCAGATGGAGAAGAGCTACCAGTCCTTGGTCTTCAAAGTAGATAGTAAGCGTGTCCCCTTGAGAAGAAGTTGCTTATATGGGAGGAGGTATTTTTCATTCTAAAAACCTTTTACAGAGGAACGAGGAATTGGTGTGGGGGTGGGTGCTGTTAGAATGGGACATGCTCAGTTATCCGCGAGGCTGAAAAGCAGAGTGGAGGACAAGGGCTAGCACAGCACAGAGATGGCCAGGAGAAGCGGGGGAGGGGGGGTGGCGATGGCAGAGTCCAATGGGGTGGGACAATCTGAGAATATGAGTGTGGGAAAGAAATTGGAGTTCTATGCCACATGACATTTTCAATGATGGACCGCATGTATGACAGCACGCTGCCTGGACCACATTCACACAGTCTGCACCAAAGAGCATCCGTGTACAGGAGGCCCCACCATCTAGGTTGTGTCACAGCACTCTAAGACATTCACACAAGGACAAAGTGACGGAAGGACACACTTATCAGAAGTTATCCCTTAAGCACACACAACTCTACTTAATTTCATAAGGAAAGCTTTTCAGCAGTCTAGAGATGCAGTCAGAACTGACTGCATGTGTTGAGGGGTGAGTGAGTTTAAAGAATAAAATAAAAGGTTCTTTTCTGAAGATGCCCTTTGGGGGATTTTAATTTATGGCACCACTTATTTGCTGCCATTAAAAACAAAACAAAACAAAACAAAACTATAACAGCAGAGCACAACGGCACCGCTGCTCAGGAGGCTGAAGCAGGAGCATCTCCTGAGCAACAGAGTTCAAGACCAGTCTGGGCAACACAGAGAGACCCTGTCTCTAAACAATAACAACAAGGGGGAATCCAAGACACTTCAAATTTCAAAATCTGTGACATTGCAGTTCATTCAAGCAGGGGAGGAAGATTCCTTCACCTCGTTGAGATCAGTATTCATGAAGCTTCTGCCCTGAAGGACTTGGAGGCAACTCCATTTCTGAGGTGTTCCTGGGTGTGAGAACTTATGTCCTCAGTGAGCCACTGTGGGTACGGAAATGCATCCAGTCATCTAGAAAATATTTTTTGAGCACCTGTCACATGCCACAACCAGATGTAGGCATCTAAGACTGTCCCCAAGGAACTTATATTTGGGAAAAGAGGAGGACTAAACCTAGTAAGTACATTATAGAGGGTGTTCACAGGTGGCGAGTGCCGAGCAGGGGCAGCAGAGCAGGAAGGGTGACCTAGGAGAGCAGCATGATCATTCTCCTACCAGGAGTTGTTGGGAGTAGCCATGAAAATTAGCTCAAGGCATTAAGGAAATAACAACTGGTCCGGATTGGACTCCCACTCCTTAATAGCCAGCTCTTCCTAGCTGTTTCTGTTGCCTGAATCTTATTTTTCGTCTTCGTATCAAGTACCTTCCATCTTCAAGGTCTCAGCTGACATACTCTCTTATGAAAATGGCCTGACCATTGATCTAAAAGATCCCCTTGCTCTTCTCACTCAGGGTCCCTATAACTCATTTCTGCTTGTGCTTTGTGTTCACTTGTCTGAAGTCTAGTTCCTCTAACAGATAGGAAATACCACAGCAATCATCTCTGACTGGCTCATTCTTCTGGTACGTAGTAAAAGGCAGACAAATGGAAAAATGAGAGAAAATGGCAGGAGCCTAAAAGTAAATGCCTTTTATTAGCTATACCAAGAAGCTGGATTGTCTTTGGGGTAATTATTGTGCAAGGAATATCTGTATTTGTAATTGATAGACATATGTCACCTTAAGAAGAAGCATTGCTGAGAAATAGTAATTGCTGGAAAGAAAGAACCATATTAGTAAATATGGATGAAGGGAGTACAGATTTTGCAAGTAGAATCAAAGTGTCAATTACTACTGAATTATGAAAAGTATTTAAGCATATTTTTATCTGGTTTCTAAAAAATTAGATACTTTTTTAATCTTAGAAAGTTGTTTTTTAAGAATCATAGCAGATAATAAATGCAGTTTGGGATTGATGTGATCATTCTACTAAGTGAATTTTCTTTTCTAGCTATATTTTGAATTGATTTTTTAGTTGTAGTTGGACACAATACATTTATTTATTTATTTATTTATTTTATGTTTTTTTATGTGGTGCTGAGGATCTTTGAACCCAGGGCCTCGAACATGCTAAGTGAGCACTCTACCACTGAGCCACAATCACAGCCCTGATTTTTATTTTAAATTCAGCATTATGCTACATTTATTTTTTATATTTTAGCAAGAAATTTTATGAATCTGTAACACTGAAAAGTATCTTTCAGTATACTGATAAACCCTTGATTTCATTTCTTCATAAATTTCTAGTACTTGACTAGAGCTGAATTTCTGATTCACTAAGGTTATTTTAGGGATAATAACAGTGATGCGCTACATGTCCTATAGTCGATCATAGATAATTGGTAAAAATAAGAATATCTACTGTTTACTGAGTCCTGAATTAAACATTTTGTAATATACTTTTTCTTGTGCAGTAGCTTCTACTTTATGGCTAAGGAATTTGAGGCACAGGGGGACCATGAGGTCACTCATCCAAGGTCATTAGTCAGTGGGCTGTTGAGCCAGGGCTTGAAGCGAGGCCACACAGCTCCACAGCTCACATCCCATATCCTTAACCATGATGTGCTGCCGGCTCTTTCCCCGGTTCCTCCACTGTGTGTTATACCCTGGTAGAGGCTCCGGATTATGAGACTTATTCTAATTAATAATGTAGCACTAAGCTTCTTGAGGATCTTCTAGAACACCTTGGTAGTAGATTACAATGCTAAATTAAGAGAGCTGCCCCACGCGCCTGCAAGGTAGGCTGACCTGCGACCCACCGGCAGGTCAGGCACAGCAGCCGGCGGAGGGGCACAGCTGCCCCTCGCGCCTGCAAGTTAGGCGGAACTGTGACCCACTGGCAGAACAGGCCCAGAAACCCACGGAGGGGCAGAGCCGCCCCACGCGTCTGCAAGGTAGGTGGACCTGAGACCCACCGGCAGGTCAGGCCCAGAAACCCGAGAGGGGCAGAGCCACCCCTGTGCCTGCAAGGTAGGCGGACCTGCGATCCACCGGCAGAACAGGCCCAGTGGCCCGCCATCGCCCCGGTTGGGGGAGGGGCAGAGCCGCCACTAGCGCCTGCAAGGTAGACAGACCTGCAAACGACAGACAGAACAGGCCCAGCGGCCTGTGGAGGGGTTGAGCGCCCCCCCCCCGCCCACCCCGGCGCCTATAAGGTAGGTGGACCTGCAACAATAGAAAGAACAGGCCCAGCAGCCTGCCGGCGTGGTAGGCACATTGCCCCAATTGGAGGAGGGGCAGAGCCACCGCCACCGCCTGCGAGGGAGACTTTGCAACTATACAAGAGCAATATAAATATATAGGGGGAAAAAATCAATAACACAACAGTTTCACCAAGCAGAAAGAAACACGAACAGTATGAAAAGACAAGGAAAGAAAGGACCACAAGCAATGCAGGTCAACTCAACTTTAGAAGAGGTAATATCTGCAGCAGATGGAATGTCAGATAAAGAATTCAGGATATACATGCTTCAGATGATCTGGAGTCTCAAGGAAGACATTAGACAGCAAAATCAGACAATGAAAGACCACTTCGACCACTTCGACAATGAATTACATAAACAAATCCAAGAAACAAAAGATCAATTATACAGGGAGATAGAGGTTATAAAAAACAAACAAACAGAAATCCTAGAAATGCAGGAAGCAATAAACCAGCTTAAAAACTCAATTGAGAATACTACCAGCAGAGTAGAACACTTAGAAGATAGAAGATCAGACAACGAAGACAAAGTATTTCAACTTGAAAAGAACATAGACAGCTCAGCAAGACTGTTAAGAAACCATGAGCAAAACATCCAAGAAATATGGGATAACATAAAGAGACCAAACTTAAGAGTCATTGGGATACAGGAAGGTATAGAGGTCTAAACCAAAGGAATGAGCAATCTATTCAATGAAATAATACGAGAAAACTTCCCAGACTTGAAGAATGAGGCAGAATCCCAAATCCTAGAAGCCTACAGGACGCCGAATGTGCAAAATCATAAGAGATCCACACCTAGACACATCATAATGTAGATGCCCAACATACAGAATAAGGAGAGAATTTTAAAAGCTACAAGAGAAAGGAAGCAGATTACATTTAGGGGTAAACCAATCAGGATAACAGCTGATCTTTCAACACAGACTCTGAAAGCTAGAAGATCCTGGAATAACATATTTCAAACACTGAGAGAAAATGGGTTCCAACCAAGAATTGTGTATCCAGCAAAATTAAGCTTCAGGATGGAAGATGAAATTAAAACCTTCCATGATAAACAAAAGTTAAAAGAATTTGCAGCTAGAAAACCATCTCTTCAAAACATCCTCGGCAAAATATTACAGGAAGAGGAAATGGAAAATATCAATGAAAACCAAAAGCGGGAGGTAGTACAGTAAATGGGGGGGGATAATCAAAGAGGAAAACAAACTATGTTTAGTAACATAAATAAACAAATATGGCTGGAAGAACAACCCATATCTCAATAATAACCCTAAATGTTAATGGCTTAAACTCACCAATTAAGAGACACAGGCTAGTAGAATGGATCACAAAACAAGACCCAACAATATGCTGCCTTCAGGAGACGCATTTGATAGGAAAAGACATACGTAGACTGAAGGTGAAAGGTTGGGAAAAATCATATCACTCATATGGACTTCAGAAACAAGCAGGAGTATCCATACTCATATCAAATAAAATAGATTTCAAGTCAAAGTTAATCAAAAGGGATAAAGAGGGACACTACATACTGCTCAAGGGAACCATACACCAACAAGACATAACAATCATAAATATATATGCCCCAAACAATGGTGCAGCTATGTTCATCAAACAAACTCTTCTCAAGTTCAAGAGTCTAATAGACCACCATACAATAATCATGGGAGACTTCAACACATCTCTCTCACCACTGGACAGATCTTCCAAACAAAAGTTGAATAAGGAAACTATAGAACTCAATAACATAATTAATAACCTAGACTTAATTGACATATATAGAATATACCACCCAACATCAAGCAGTTACACTTTTTTCTCAGCAGCACATGGATCCTTCTCAAAAATAGATCATATATTATGTCACAGGGCAACTCTTAGACAATATAAAGGAGTAGAGATAATACCATGCATCTTATCTGATCATAATGGAATGAAACTGAAAATCAACAATAAAAGAAGTAAGGAAAAATCATGCATCACTTGGAGAATGAACAATAGGTTACTGAATGATCAATGGGTTATAGAAGACATCAAGGAGGAAATTAAAAAATTCTTAGAGATAAATGAAGACACAGACACAACATATCGGAATCTATGGGACACAATGAAAGCAGTTCTGAGAGGAAAATTCATTGCTTGGAGTTCATTCCTTAAAAAAAGAAAAAACCAACAAATAAATGATCTAATACTTCATCTCAAAATCCTAGAAAAAGAAGAGCAAAACAACAGCAAAAGAAGTAGAAGGCAAGAAATAATTAAAATCAGAGCTGAAATTAATGAAATCGAAACAAAAGAAACAATTGAAAAAATTGACAAAACTAAAAGTTGGTTCTTTGAAAAAATAAATAAAATCGACAGACCCTTAGCCACGCTAACAAAGAGAAGAAGAGAGAGAACTCAAATTACTAGCATACGGGATGAAAAAGGCAATATCACAACAGACACTTCAGAAATACAGAAGATAACCAGAAATTATTTTGAATCCTTATACTCCAATAAAATAGAAGATAGTGAAGGCATCGATAAATTTCTTAAGTCATATGATCTGCCCAGATTGAGTCAGGAGGATATTGACAACCTAAACAGACCAATATCAATTGAGGAAATAGAAGAAACCATCGAAAGACTACCAACTAAGAAAAGCTCAGGACCGGATGGGTATACAGCAGAGTTTTACAAAACCTATAAAGAGGAACCTATACCAATACTTTTCAAGCTATTTCAGGAAATAGAAAAAGTGTGAGAACTTCCAAATTCATTCTACGAGGCCAACATCACCCTGATTCCTAAACCAGACAAAGACACTTCAAAGAAAGAAAACTACAGACCAATATCTCTAATGAACCTAGATGCAAAAATCTTCAATAAAATTCTGGCGAATCAGATACAAAAACATATCAAAAAAATTGTGCACCATGATCAGGTAGGATTTATCCCTGGGATGCAAGGCTGGTTCAATATACGGAAATCAATAAATGTTATTCACCACATCAGTAGGCTTAAAAATAAGAACCATATGATCATCTCGATAGATGCAGAAAAAGCATTCAACAAAGTACAGCATCCCTTTATGTTCAAAACTCTAGAAAAACTAGGGATAACAGGAACATACCTCAATATTGTTAAAGCAATCTATCCTAAGCCTCAGGCTAGCATCATTCTGAATGGAGAAAAACTGAAGGCATTCCCTCTCAAATCTGGAACAAGAGAGGGATGCCCTCTCTCACCACTTCTGTTCAACATAGTTCTTGAATCACTGGCCAGAGCAATTAGACAGACGAAAGAAATTAAAGGGATAAAAATAGGAAAAGAAGAACTCAAATTATCACTATTTGCAGATGACATGATTCTATACCTAGCAGACCCAAAAGGGTCTACAAAGAAACTATTAGAGCTAATAAATGAATTCAGCAAAGTGGCAGGATATAAAATCAACACGCATAAATCAAAGGCATTCCTGTATATCAGCGACAAATCCTCTGAAATGGAAATGAGGACAACCACTCCATTCACAATATCCTCAAAAAAAAAAAAAAAAATACTTGGGAATCAACCTAACAAAAGAGGTGAAAGACTTATACAATGAAAACTACAGAACCCTAAAGAGAGAAATAGAAGAAGATCTTAGAAGATGGAAAAATATACCCTGTTCATGGATAGGTAGAACTAACATCATCAAAATGGCGATATTACCAAAAGTTCTCTATAGGTTTAATGCAATGCCAATCAAAATCCCAACGGCATTTCTCGTAGAAATAGAGAAAGCAATCATGAAATACATATGGAAAAATAAAAGACCAGAATAGCAAAAACAATGCTAAGCAGGAAGTGTGAATCAGGCGGTATAGCGATACCAGACTTCAAACTATACTACAGAGCAATAGTAACAAAAACAGCATGGTACTGGTACCAAAACAGGCGGGTGGACCAATGGTACAGAATAGAGGACACAGAAACCAATCCACAAAACTACAACTATCTTATGTTTGATAAACGGGCTAAAAGCATGCAATGGAGGAAGGATAGCATCTTCAACAAATGGTGCTGGGAAAACTGGAAATCCATATGCAACAAAATGAAACTGAATCCCTTTCTCTCGCTATGCACAAAAGTTAACTCAAAGTGGATCAAGGAACTTGATATCAAATCAGAGACACGGCGTCTGATAGAAGAAAAAGTTGGCTACAATCTACATACTGTGGGGTCGGGCTCCAAATTCCCCAGTAGGACACGCATAGCACAAGAGTTAATAACTAGAATCAACAAATGGGACTTACTCAAACTAAAAAGTTTTTTCTCAGCAAAAGAAACAATAAGAGAGGTAAATAGGGAGCCTACATCCTGGGAACAAATCTTTACTCCTCACACTTCAGACAGAGCCCTAATATCCAGAATATACAAAGAACTAAAAAAAATTAGACAATAAGATAACAAATAACCCAATCAACAAATGGGCCAAGGACCTGAACAGACATTTCTCAGAGGAGGACATACAATCAATCTACAAGTACATGAAAAAATGCTCACCATCTCTAGCAGTCAGAGAAATGCAAATCAAAACCACCCTAAGATACCATCTCACTCCAGTAAGATTGGCAGCCATTATGAAGTCAAACAACAAGTGCTGGCGAGGATGTGGGGAAAGGGTTCACTTGTACATTGCTGGTGGGACTGCAAATTGGTGCGGCCAATTTGGAAAGCAGTATGGAGATTTCTTGGAAAGCTGGGAATGGAACTACCATTTGACCCAGCTATTCTCCTTCTGGGTCTATTCCCTAAAGACCTAAAAAGAGCATACTACAGGGACACTGCTACATCCATGTTCATAGCAGCACAATTCACAATAGCAAGACTGTGGAACCAACCTAGATGCCCTTCAATAGACGAATGGATAAAAAAAATGTGGCATTTATACACAATGGAGTATTACTCTGCATTAAAAAATGACAAAATCATAGAATTTGCAGGGAAATGGATGGCATTAGAGCAGATTATGCTAAGTGAAGCTAGCCAATCCCTTAAAAACAAATGCCAAATGTCTTCTTTGATATAAGGAGAGAAACTAAGAACAGAGTAGAGACGAAGAACATGAGAAGAAGATTAACATTAAACAGGGATGAGAGGTGGGAGGGAAAGGGAGAGAGAAGGGAAATTGCATGGAAATGGAAGGAGACCCTCAGGGGTATACAAAATTACGTACAAGAGGAAGTGAGGGGAAAGGGAAAAAAATATAAGGGGGGGAAATGAATTACAGTAGAGGGGGTAGAGAGAGAAAAGGGGAGGGGAGGGGGGGAGGGGGGATAGTAGAGGATAGGAAAGGCAGCAGAATACAACAGACACTAGTATGGCAATATGTAAATCAATGGATGTGTAACTGATGTGATTCTGCAATCTGTGTACGGGGTAAAAATGGGAGTTCATATCCCACTTGAATCAAAGTGTGAAATATGATATATCAAGAACTATGTAATGTTTTGAACAACCAACAATAAAAATTTAAAAAAATAAAATAAAATAAAAAACTCAAAAAAAAATAATAATGCTAAATTAAAGCAGTAGGGCCTATTTGGTTTTTGGTTTTCAAAAGACAGCAAGTGTAATTCCTATCCCTGAAGAAACATTTTTTTAGAACGTATCTCCTATCTGATATTGAATAGACTACAAATCTATTCATATGCAAATACAGCTTCTACCTATGGTATACATAATGGAATTGCTCGATCACTCTAAATACACTCTTGGTATGCATCTCTAATGGTGTCCACACTGGGATGGAAGAGGGAAAGAAAAGGACAAAAATCCAGGAAAGGCTTGGTTCAGCCTCCAGTCTAAAGGAAGCAAGCAAGCTACTTCTAAAGCCTTCTAGCTCTGAGTCTTCGATGATTAAGCCATTTAACTTTATGGTCCTCTTTTCTAAAGCTAGGTAATGATATAAAAGTTGTCTGATCAAATCACTGACTAAGTTTGCTACAAAACTGTGATTCTTCCCCCATCCCTCTCTGAGGTACAGTGTTGCTTATTCTTTTCTTTCTTTCTTTCTTTATTTTTTTTCTTTGTACTAGGAGTAAACTCAGGGGTGCTTTACCACTGAGCCACATCTCCAGCTCTTTTCATTTTTTATTTTGAGATAGGGTCTCACAGAGTTGCCTAGGGCCTTGCTATATTGCTGATGCTATCTTGGAACTTGTGATCCTCCTGCCTTAGCCTCTCGAGAGTCACTGGAATTATAGGAGTGCACCACTGCACCTGGCTCATATTCATCTTTTAAGTTCCAAAAAAAGAAAGGAAATATGGAAGAGGCTCTTTGAGCAAAGCATAACTAAACTGATTAGGAAAATGTTAAGGACTCACCCAGAAAGGAAGATTAATGGTAATGCATCTTTGTGCTAAAGCAGAATGTCAGACCAGACAGGCAAGAGCCTTTACCAACAGCCTTGAGAGGCCGAAGAAGTGATTTCCTTTAAGAAACTAAACAAAAAAGAGAAGTATCAGCTCACCCAAATTTGTACCTTGTATTCCTCCACCCTGTATGTTAAACGTTTCCTTTATTTATTTCAGGATGAAGAGAAAGTTCTATTCTTGGGACGAATGTATGAACTTGAGAGAAGTGAAGGTAAGTAAATCTTAGAGATGGAAAGCATTTGAAGCCCTCACTCCTTCTTGGGCCTGGGGACAGTGGCTAGGAGAGCAGTCTGTTCTCTGTGGGAAGCATTCCAAAGACAATTGTGTCTGCTTTTCCTTTACCTTCTTGGAGACATTTCTCATTTCTTCTTGCTCTGATGTTAGTGGAGAACAGAAAATAACTATCTTCATATTTGAAAGTTCTCTCACTTTTAAAAGAGCATTTTAAATTCATATTATCAAAAGAAATACAACTTTCCAAACGATAACATACCATTTCCTTATATTTTTCCTGTATAACTTGGCACAATTTTTGGAGACTTTTACATGGAGTTTCACATGGCTAAATCAGGAAAAAAAGTTAGACCTATTAAATAGATGGAGAAAATGTGACAGATTGAAAATGTTTAGTGGAAATTATTGACTTGGTTTATTTTGCATTCATCATTTAAAATATTTGCTGCTTGCTCTAAGCAGATATTCTAAGATTCTTTTTAGATTATGGAGATATTAAAATACAGTTCACTAAATAATTTAAATGAAATGGAAAATTATTTAAGGTAGTTAACATACCTAGCATTGATAAGATTTTTCCAACTTCTATAAATTTGCTTTAAGAATTTAAATGCTTTGTTGTTTTGCAGTCTCTGAAGAAACTTAATCATGCCAATGTGATTAAACTGAAAGAAGTTATCAGAGAAAATGACCATCTTTATTTTATATTTGAATATATGAAAGAAAACCTCTATCAATTAATGAAAGACAGGTATGTCTTAATTTTATACAAACTGTATTTTGGATATTATTTCTTCCATGAATTTCTTGGATCCTTTCAATATGCCATACATTATGATATATAGATTTATCACTCCAGGAGGTGGATTTAAATAATGGAGTTATTATTTTTTAAAATATGTTTTTAGTTGTAGTTGACACGATACCTTTATTTTATTTGTTTATTTTTATGTGGTGCTGAGGATCTAACCCAGCACCTCACAAGGACTAGGCAAGCACTCTACCGCTGAGCCACAACCCCAGCCCCATTAGTTATTATTTTTATTGAACGGTAGTTCTTTATACTGAAGGACCAGCTGGGACATAGCTACCTTCTACAGAGGTCAAGGTAAATATTTTTATGTAAAAATATTTCTATAAAAATAATTATTACATATTTATGTAAATAATATATAATATATAATTAATATTAAATAATGTGTAATGTATTATATTTGTTTATTGATTTTATATATGTTTGTATATTATATATAAATAATATTAAAATATTTATATATAAATAAATATATAAGCTTCTTTCAAAAAAAAAATATATATATATGCTTTTTTTTTTTAAAGTCTACCCATACTATAATACCCAGTAATAAATCTGGCCTTAGGCAAAAGTAAGGAAATTATCTTTATTGTCCTCTCAAGCATCTTATCAAAGCATCTAATCTTAGGGCTGGGAACCTAGCTCAGGGGTACAGTGCTTCCCAGCATGCCCCATGCCCGATGCAGCTCTGCCAAAAAGAATGGAGAAAGGACTGAAGTAGCTCTCAAGAAAGAACCTAATAAAATCACTGGTGAGAATGTCTAAGTGAGTGATAATTACCAATCCCAAGGAAATTCTCATTTTAATTGTTAAACCTGTAGACAGATTCTCTAAAGGTCAAAATATTAATTGTTGGTCACTTCAGTTGGTGGCCTGGCAGAGATTCATATTTTGCAGCCTTAATTTAGTCCTTATAAAAATCTTACTATGGACATTATGTGAACACAATTAAAATCACATTGTTAATACTGTAGCCATTAGTTATATGTAGCCACTGAATTCTTGAAATACCTAAGTTGAAAATTCTTAAAATATCTAAGTTGAACTGTGGTATTAACATACAATAAATTACACACCAAGTTTGGAGAACTTGGTACCAAAAAAAAAGAAAAATTTTAATCATTTTACATTGATTGCATATTGAAATAAATTAATATGTATAATTTTTTGTATTTATGTGTCAGTTAAAAATAAGTTAAAAATAAAAATTTTTAGAGAAATTTCAAAGTTAATCTGTTTCGTTTGCTTTTTTAAAAACGTGGCTACTAGAAAACTAAGTATATTAGTGACTTACATTTGTATGTGACTTACATTAGTGTATTTATATTGGACTTCAGAAGTACAGTAATAGTTACTAATATACAATATAAAACTGAAATATGCATGTCCCTTAAAACTCTTAGAGCCTACATAATACAGATTTCTTAGCCCATTGGTTTATCTGATAGTGATTCAGTTTTCCAATTTACTTTGTTCCTCTTGGGACAGTTTAGAATTTAGCTATTGAAGCTAAGCTATGAAGCCAACCTAGGTGCCCTACACAGATGAATAGATAAAGAAATTGGGGAGATACATATATATATATATATATATATATATATATATATATATATATATATAAAATATATAAATAATATTAAATAATGTGTAATGTATGATATTTGTTTATTGATTTTATATATGTTTGTATATTATATATAAATAATATTAAATAATGTGTAATGTATTATATTTGTTTATTGATTTTATATGTTTGTATATTATATATAAATAATATTAAAATATTTATATATAAATAAATATATATGCTTCTTTCAAAAAAAATATATATGTTTTCTTTTTAAAGTCTAAATAAAATATATATATATATATATATATTTCTCAACCATAAAGATGAATGACTTTATGACATTTGCCAGTAAATAGATGGATATGGAGACTATCATGCTAAGTGAAATAAGCCAATCCCCAAAAACCAAAGGTCGAATGTTTCCACTGATATGCTGAAGCTAAACCACAGTATAGTGTGGGAATGGGGGCAGAGGGGAAGAAGAGAAATTCAGTAGATTAGACAAAGGGGAGTGAAGGGAAGGAGGGGAAATAGGAATAAGAAAGACGGTAGAATGAATCTGACATAATTTTCCTATTTTCATATATGAAAATACCTAAGTGAATCCCACTATTGTGTACCCCCACAAGAATGGAGTTCTAATTAGAATAAGAAATATTCCATGCTTGTATAATATCAAAATGGATTGTACTGTCATGTATAATTAAAAAGAACCAATAAAAAATAATTTAACTATTGAATATATATGAAATACATTCACTGTTGGATTTGAGTTTTTTGAAATATCAGAACACACTTTAAATTTATGACCTTTAACACTATGAATCTATAAATTACACCATTAGCCAGTATCTTAAGGCCAAGAAAGGCTAACAGAATTTCATGACTGTGTATTCATTTCTTCCAGAAACAAATTGTTTCCTGAGTCAGTCATCAGAAATATTATGTATCAGATATTGCAAGGGCTGGCGTTTATCCATAAACATGGTAGGTGTCTTTTCAGTCTGATCTCCCTGTCTCTGAATTGTCAAGGTCACACACAAGAATTGTATGCCAACTGTTCAGTAATGGGGTACATGCCTATCTATACACACAGACTTTATAATTTCATAATCCTATATGGAGTATCTGTATTCTATAACTAACAGTTTGCTCATCACCCTGTCGTCTTAGTCATCATAATTAACTCATCCTGCAGCCTTATGCCCCCTGATTGTAACAGAAACATTAACAGTGAGAAGATCTTTTGGGAAAGACTGGGATTCTTTGTTCTAGCGTCAGCAGTCACTAACTTTTAAGTAACGTCTAGCCCCTGTGGTGTGATGTTTCATGATTATTGTTAGGATTTACGTTATTCTCTGAGTGAAATTAAAGCAGGTGCTTGTTCCTGTTTTCTATGAATTGCTTATTTATGTAATTTTAATTTATATAGGGTTTTTTGCATATCTATCAAACCAGAATAATCATTAGTTCAAAAATCTAACATGTTTATTTTTAAAGAACATTTGTTCAGAAACACTAGATATTTAGGCATTAAGTTGGAAAAGTGTATATGCTGCAGGCAGACACAGCCACCCCAGTCTCCCTTCATGTCTTGTCTGATTATAATATAGTATAATTCATTGGTAAAGGTCAGTAATTTCTTAAGTACAAATACAGGATGACATGCTATTTTAATTGTTCATAATGAGTTGCTAATTTTTAGTACATTTTAAACTCTGCTCAACATAACTCTTGATATGCCTGACTTTATTTATGCATTATTAACTATATCCTAAGCATAAAGGATTTAAGGAGACAGTTAGCTTAGGGTTTAAAAATTGTGGCTGAATAATCAGAGTTGACTTATATAGTTGACTACACAGTTATTTGAGAAATAAAGTTCTAAGGACAATAGACATTTTTATAAAAGCCAAATTTGTTTTTGCTATAGTGAAGCAACTCAGATGTAATACTTTGTGATAAAAGAGATTTTTTTATAGTAGCTGTTTAAGAACAAGACCAATAATTTGTTAAAACAGGACAATATTGCCAGTAGATTAGAATGCATGGAGGAAAATCTCAGTTATATAAATATGTAATTGGTTAGTTTGCTAAGATTTCGTGGATTAATGTCACTGGCTTTGAAGTGATTAAAAATGTTTAGGCTTTAAAATCCTAGCCCCAAAGCTGCCCAAAATCCTCTCATAAAAGTCACCTATAGTTCTTCCAACTGGCGCGGCCTCAGAGTCCAAGCCATCCGTGTCCAGCAGTAAACCTGAGGTGGCTCTTAGGAAAGGACTCCCTGGGACTCTGACCTGCTAGGAGGGCTTAAAGTTCTTTGGGTCTCCTGCTTCATTTTCTTTGTACTGCCCATCATCCTGGGTAACTAACCATCTATCTATATTTATTTTCTTCTTCTTCTTCTTTTTTTTTTTTGTACCAGGGATTGAACTTGGGGTACCAGACCACTGAACCACATCCCCAGCCCTATTTTGTGTTTTATTTAGAGACAGGGTCTCACTGAGTTGCTTAGCGTCTCACCATTGCTGAGGCTGGCTTTGAACTCATGATCCTCCTGCCTCAGCCTCCCGAGCTGCTGGGGTTACAGGAATGCACCACTGCACTGGGCTGTCTTATGTATTGAATTGGTAATAAAAACACTGGGCTTCTCATTACTGAAGCTACTGGGGAGAATTGAGCTAAAATAATTTTAAATAAAGAAATAAGTTAAAATACGTGTTTTGTCCATGGCTTTTTGAAATTAGTGATTATTCTCAAGGTATTTTGCGTTACACTGCACTGTGTCACAGGACTCAAGGCTAATGAGGAAGTGACCCTAGGTGTTAATTAGGCTCCTCCCTCTGGGCCTCAACTCCTCTTCTCTTACCCAGTAGTGACAGCAACAGCTCTCATTAAGGTTTTCCGGTTAGTGGAGACAGTGCAGATCCTGCCAGATCACTTTGAAAGCAGCATCCCTGCATGTCATCATTTTTAATCAATAAATGTGGTCGTTTTTCCAGCACCATGTTTAATTACAGTAGAGAGATTCCGTTGTGTTTTGTTTGTGAATCAAATAAAACATGTTTGAACATGAGGATTTATTATGTTTTTCTTCTCTATTTTGCCAAGGCTTTTTCCATAGGGACATGAAACCAGAAAACTTGCTTTGTATGGGCCCAGAACTTGTGAAAATTGCTGATTTTGGACTTGCAAGAGAATTGAGGTCACAGCCACCATATACTGATTATGTATCTACCAGATGGTACGTAGTTCTATACAACTCTCCTGAGGCTCAAGTTTATATTGAAATTTTCCTATGATTAATTGTAATCTGTCTATCTTTCTGGAGGTTCCATATTGGTTATTTAAAACAAATTATAGAAATGAATTTTGTATTGTTTAGAAAGAGGGAAGCAGTAGTTCATATATTCTGATCAGTAAAATAAGAGAAAGAAAAAGGATTTCATCCAGCTACTCAGGAGGATGAGGCAGGAGGATTGCAAGTTGGAGGCCAGGCTGGATAACTTAGTGAGATCTTGTCTCAAAGTAGATTTATAAAGCTAGGTTAGGTTAGATGCAGTTCAGTGTAGAGTACTTGCCTATCATGTGCCAAGCCCTGGGTTCAGTCCTCAGAATTGCTACAAAAGAAAGAAAAAGAATCTCATTTGTTCATTCAACAAATATTATTGAACACCTACTATGTGCCAAATATTATGTTAAGCACTGGAAATACAGACATGAACAAAACAGAAAAGAAAAATGTCTGCTTCATACTGCTAAACAAGCTAAAAATATCATGAGTACCAACAGGAAGACCCACCTGTTTACCAAAAGACATGTAATAGCAAACTACCTGCATATCCATCCACAGTAGTACAGTGTATCACCCAATGGGGCAGAGGCGAGGGGGCAGAAGTGACGGGATGGGTGAGTGACAAGTCTTCTGGGAAGTTGATAACACGCCTGTTGACCTTGATGCTGGGTCCATGGATGTGTTCGATTTGTGGAAATTCATCAAGCTCACCTCTCATAATAAGTGCATTTTCCTGTATGTATATTATATTTCAGTAAAAATAAGAATGAATATGTATGTGCACATACATATATATGTATGGAGTGGTAAACTATGAAGAGGCGACAGGGAGTTGGGGGGAGATGGGGGGAGAGGGGGAAAATTGCTAATTTAATGGAGGGTCTCGCTGAGAATAGGCCTGGAGGAGGTGCTGGGGCAAGTGGGAGCTTTCAGATTGAACCCATGCTGTGAAAATAAAGGCTCTGGAACAGAAATGTGCCCCTAGTAAGTTCTGTAAAGAACAGGATGAGTGGGGAGCATAGCAGTAGGAAATGAGGTCAGAGAGTTTGCAGGGCGGCCAGATCACACAGGGCCTTGGAGGTCACTGTCGGGACCAGCCTTTGAATCTGAGCCAGGGGGGCTGCTCCAGGAAGATGTGTGAAGAGATGCCAGGACCTACCAGTTTCACAGGCATCACCCCGGCCGCCATGTTAAAAGCATGTTTTAGGGGATCAGGGCAGAAGCAGGGAGAAAGATAATTTGGGCAGGGAAAGATGGTGACCTGAACCCACTGGCCATGTGGATGGTGAGAATTGTGGGATTCTGGGAGCGTTTCCCCATGAAGCAGGATGCGGGATAAGAGGAAGTAATCAAACCCTCCAAGGTTTTTGTCCAGATTTTCTGGAAGGATGAAGTCACCACTCGTTGAGCTGTGGAATGCTACGGAGGCCTTGGCAGGAAAAGCACAGTCCTGTTTTGGGTTGAGTGAGATGACAGCCAGTGGATGCCAAAGCGATGGTTAGATGTGTGATCCAGAGCTCAAGGGCAAAGGCTGGGCTGGAGACATCAGTTCAGTAGACCCCAGTATTTCAACTCTCAGGATTGGCTGAGATCACCAAAGGAACAAGTATAGTTAGAGGAGAGGTCTGAGGAGGAGCCTGGATAGAGTGACTGTGTGTCTCTCTTGCCCAGGACAGTCCCAGCTGGTGCCATTATCAACACACTTCCTGTTTCCTCTGGGCTCTTTTCCATAAACTTAGAGACATGTGATCAGTGAGCCAAGTTTGCATTTGACACATGGCAAAATACGAAAGATGGCCAGTTATTTCCCATCTTTCTTTATGCCTTTCCTGAAGACTGTGACAAATGTGTTAGCCAGGAGTGGTCCTCAGCTACCTCTTCCAAGGTGGGTGGCAACAGAAGTATCTGACACTGTTCCCTCTGCCAGCCAGTCACTTGTGCCACGGTCTAAGTCATAGCTTTGAGGTGCCAGTTGGTGGCATCATGGATGCACAGGAAGTGTAGGAGGTCATCAGTCCTCTGTGTACCTGTAGGGCATATCACAAGTGCTTTGAGGGGTCTCTTTGCAGCAGCAGCCCAAGAGCAGAGTCTGAACTTCAGCAGCAGGAGTCATGACCGGACAAGCATTTAGAAAGTTCCTTCTACTTTTTGACCGAGTATTGGTTGAAAGGAGTACAGCCGAAACTGTAACCAAAGGAGGCATTATGCTTCCAGAAAAATCTCAAGGAAAAGTATTGCAAGCAACGGAAGTAGCTGTGGACCAGGCTCTAAAGGAAAGGGCGGGAGATTCAGCCAGTTAGTGTGAAGTACAGAGGCACCAAAGTGTTCTAGATGACAAGGATTATTTCTTATTTAGAGATGGTGACATTCTTGGAAAGCATGGAGACGGAAACAAATCACTGTTGAAATGGCATCCTATGAAGCTGTCCATTCCACTGAAGTTCTGAAATCTTTCATCATGTAAAGAATTTCCACGTCTCTTTTGTAATAAATTGACGATAATCTAATAACATCCCCTGTCTCAAAAATTTAGCTTCCCTGTACTTGTGTAAACATCTCCAAATAAAATACGCAATGAAAAAATAAGTGGGGGCTGGGATTGTGGCTCAGTGGTAGAGCGCTTGCCTAGAACATGGGAAGCCCTGGGTTCGATCCTCAGCATCACATAAAAATAAATAAATAAAATAACAATATTGTGTCCAACTACAACTAAAAATACATTAAATAAATATTTTTTAAAAAAAGCAAAAAGAAGTGGTTTGAAGCCCACAGGGTGGTGCACACCTGTACCCCCACTGACTCAGGAGGCTGAGGCAGGAGGATCTCAAGTTCAAGGCCAGCTTGGGCAACTTAGCAAGATCCTGACTCAAAAAAGATAAAAAAAGGTTAGATATAGCTCAGTGGTAGAGCACTTTTGGGTTCAATCCTCAAACCACACACACACACACACACACACACACACTCACATATACATGCAAAAAAATATTCTTTCTACAGTGATTATTACAAAGTATAAATCTACAATCATTTTCTTGTTCGTTGTTCTAGTTTGAATTGTGTCTCCCTAAAAGATATATTGAAGTCCTAATCCTGGTACATGTGCATGTAATCTTATTCTAAACTGGGTTAAGCTGAGGTCTTAGTGGGGTCAGGTGGGCCTTAATCCAGTCTTACTGGTGTCCTCATAAGAAGATACACAGAGATAGCCATGCACAGGGGGAGGAGAAGGGGAGGCTCCCAGGAAAGCAGTCGGGCACAGAGGTCCAGGTGGTGTGTCCTGAGCCAAAGATGGCCCAAAGCAACACCAGGAGCTGGGGGAAGAGTTTCCTGGAACAGATCTTTCCCTAGAGACCATAGCCCTACCAACCCTCCAGACACAGGGGGTAAATTCCTGTTTTTCTGGGTTGTGGTACTTTGTTCAAACTACCCTGAGGTGAGGAATACATTTGGTGGTGCTTTCTTAAGAAATTGTTTTGCACTGAAATCTTTTATCAACATTAATTTTCCAAAAGAAAACTGCATATTTAGTTTTTTTTTTTTTTTTTAAAAAGTATGTTTTGTTTCTTAAAGAGAAGTTGCTGATGAACGTACACAAAACATTCAGTGACATTTGCCATCCACAGGGGACATAGTCACTGAGCTAGAGTAAAGCAACTCTCCCCAGGCAGTGTTAGCATCTGTTTGAAAAGTTAGTAGCATTTTAGAAGACTGTTAAGGACAGCCATTAGCACGTGCAGCTTCGGATGAATTCACATTATTCTAGGACTCAATGCTGAGTTAATTTCTCTCCTCTTTGAGTCCGTCTTGTGCAAGTGGAAAGGTGAAGTGATTGGCTGTGCGTGTACAGGCTGCTTTATTGGAGGAAGGATGTCACAGTTAAATGATGCCATTTTAAAACGAGTGGAAATGCTTCAAAGGAAAAACTCGGTTACTTTATTTCTAGCAACGACTTTTAAGTTTTCATTATGATTCATAGAATCAAAATGAAACTTTTAATAGGCTCATTCTGTGAAAGGGGGAAAATCTGACATTACTGTGAATGCTACCTTAATTTCAACTTAAAAATTCTTCATTGAAAATGAAAGTATTGTTTTACATTGATAACACAAATACAAATTTATACAAGCCTAACTTCATGAGAACAATGTTCTTACTAAATAAAGAAGGAACCGAGGAAGCGGCAGTGGATTGCTTATGATGTGGGTCTGGTTTGGAACTGCATCCACACAAGCTGCCAGTCAACATGTAAACCATCCCCAGAATTTACCAATCATCCGCACACATGCCGAGGGAGAATAACTGAACTACAAAGTCTGGAGGATACTGAGTTCGCTAAAGAAGAACTGCAGCATGGCAGCATGTGCTTTCTCTCCTTGCTGTCTGCCATTGACTTTGAAGAATTACTGTGTAACCAATTTAGGTGATTTGACAATGACATCTTAGCTTCTTTGTAAACAAGTCCTTTAAATTTGGGTTGCGTTGTGTTTCAAATCACTTGGAAATTTTTAATCAGAATTTCAATAAACAGAGGACCAAAAATCCAAGCTTATAGCAACCTGCAATTACTGAAAACAAAGTCTGAAGACAGGAAGTCAGTATTTATCTACAAAAGCAAGGGCAGAATTGAAGAAATGATGAAAGTTCAAATAATGTACTAGCTGTATTTTGTTAAATGTGTAATTACATTTGGAAAATCTCTTGAGGGAAGATTCTTTGGAATGAGATCCTATTTTTAATTGGATAAATTTAGATTCTATATTGACATGGAATGGAAGTGAGAATACTTAAGTGTTTCTGTGTCTAAGTTTGGCAAAACATAAATCAATTTTCTCTCACAAAAAATATTTGTCAAAACATAATAACAGGTGTTGATAGGAATGTACAAAATTAGCAAAATCCTAATAAACTGCTCCTGGGATGTAAAATGATAGAGAGGCTTTGAAAAAGGCCACAGTTCCTCAGTGGTTAAATATGGGCACCATGTGGTCTAGAAATTCCACACCTTAGCTGTACACCCAGGAGAAAATGTGTCCACACAAAAGCTTGTGCATGGATGTTCATGGAAGCATTATCCATAACAGCCAAAAACAGAAATAATTCAAAGATCTTTCCACTGATGGATGGGTAAATAAATGTGGCAAATTGATAGAATATTTTTCAGCAATAAAAAGATAGGGCTGGGCCAGGGTTGTAGCTCAATGGTAGAGCACTTGCCTTGCACGTGTAAGGCACTGAGTTCAATCCTCAGCACCACATAAAAATAAATAAATAAAATAATGAAGGTATTATGTCCATCTACAAAAGATATTTAAAAAAATAAAGATATTTTTTAAAAAAACGAAGGGCTGATACATGCTACAATATGGACAGACCCTGAAAATGTTATGCTTAGTGAAAGGAGCTAGTTACAATCACGTACGATTCCATTGTTAGGATATTAGTATACAGTAGGCAAGTGGAGACAGAAATTTGATTAGTGGCTGCTTAGGGCTGGGTACAGGATATCAAGGGAGAGGTGGATAAGAAAGATAGAGAAAATGTCTTAAAATTGATTGTGAATATACTAAAAGCTATTGAATTGCATAGCTTAAAGGATGACTTGTATATTATGTGAATCATCTCTCAGGAAAGCTGTTAAAAATATTTGTCAAAGAACTCTGGGTGAAAACAAAAAGACTGCTACAAAACATTTGTACTGCAATATTTTCACGTTTCAATGTGGAGAAAAAAGTTAGAATTGAAAATATTGTCCAGTTAGCAGATTTTGTGCTGGGCTTACCAGGTACCTTTGGTCTTATACATATTTTCCTCAATTAAAAAGATTATTATTAGGCTGGGGTTGTGGCTCAGCAGTAGAGTGTTCACTTAGCATGTGTAAGGCACTAGGTTCGATCCTCAGTACTACGTAAAAATAAATAAAGAAAATAAAGGTATTGTGTCCACCTACAACTAAAAAAATTTTTTTTTAAATATTATTGTCTACAGAGAAGATTGGATTGATGGAATGAGCACGTTTTAAATTTTATTCTAATTTGTTATCTATGACAGCAGAATACAATTCAGTTGGTAGTACACAAATGGAGCACAGTTTTTCATGTCTCTGGTTGTACACAAAGTAGAGTCACACCATTCGTATTTTCATACATGTACTTTGGGAAATGATATCCATCTCCTTCCACTGCCTTTCCTACCAAAAATGCCCCCTCCCTTCCCCTCCCTCCCCTTTGCCTTATCTAAAGTTCCTCCATTCCTCCCACGCTGCCCCCCATTCCCATTATGAATCAGCATCCTTAGATCAGAGAAAACATTCAGCATTGGGTTTTTTGGGATTGGCTAACTTCACTTAGCATTATATTCTCCAACTCCATCCATTTACCTGCAAATGTCATAATTCTATTCTCTTTTAATGCTGAGTAATATTCCCTTGTGTATATATACCACAGTTTCTTTATCCATTCTCTATTTAGCTATTGTGAATTGTGCTGCTATAAACATTAATGTGTGCTGTTTTTAAGTCCTTTGGGTCTAAACTGAGGAGTGGGACAGCTGGATCAAATGGTGGGTCCATTCCCAGTTTGGTATGAGCACTTTAAAACTGATAAAAAGAAAGAAAAAATGTACTACTCAGGGATAATCTTTGTTAACCTTTCATTTCCTACCCTTCATGTGAATATATGCTGGACATGATGCTTGGGGTATGTTTTTTTTTTCTTAAAATATCAGAGAGTACTTAGTTCCCTGTTATTCATTTGAGTTCCTATTTCAGGCTCCATGGGCATTTCATACGTTCCTGTACAGCCCACCCCTTGTGAGTGTGTCATGTCCAGCCCATCCCAACACACGTACACATGCCTGGCACATGGGAGAAAATAAGTATCCCTTGATTGAAACTAATGACTAGAGTTCTGTTCTTCTGCCCATCCACCTGTGAGGTCGTACTCCAAACAGCCTTTTTGGTTTTCGTCTTATTTTTCAAAGGTACCGTGCTCCTGAAGTTTTACTAAGATCTTCAGTGTACAGTTCTCCTATTGATGTGTGGGCTGTGGGAAGCATCATGGCCGAACTCTATACCCTAAGACCTCTGTTCCCAGGGACAAGTGAAATTGATGAAATCTTCAAAATCTGCCAAGTTTTAGGGACTCCCAAGAAAGTAAGTAAAGTAACTCTTATTTGATCTAACTTTACATTATTTCCAACTTGCTACTTTGCTTTGAATTTTATAACTTTTTGATTATCACTTTTGGTTAGGTACCTGACTTTTTACATTTTCAAATAGTTTTATACTTCAGTGATTTTATCACAATCCTATCATTTTTAAAATGGAGGAGGATGAGGATCACCAGAAGCCAGAATCCCACCAGACGGAGTAAGAGATTGCTGCCTTTCCTTACACTCAGAAAAATGAGAAATTATATCACATCTGATTCAAATGTATGATATGTCAAGGTCATTGTACTGTCATGTGTAACTAATTAAAACAAAAAAAATTTTTTTTAAAAGAAATTTTCAGAATGGTTCTATTTAAGATTCTTGGTTTTGTTTGCAAAACTTTGCTTTTAAAAAAGTTTCTGAAAACTCAGAAGCAGACAACTCCATAATACTTACTAAATGGAAGTAACCTCACTCAAACCAGCCCATCTCAAATAAAAAAGGAAGTCAATCATAATCACTGTAATGTTCCTTTCTCCTTCCTTTTATACATGGTAATTGAGATATCGCTTCTTATAAAATAAAAAATATATATTTAAAAAAAAGAACTAAGGGACAGTTCTCTTGTGTGACTTGGGGTTGGTGACTGGCTGAGACTCCTCCTTGCTCTGTGATGGTCCCCGGGCATCAACCAACATCCCTGGGTCCTGGACTTACTTTCTTTTAACCCTTTCTTGTTTCCATTTACATACCTTGGCCAGGGGTAGTTGGCACTTTTTAACTAACATTGGATTTCAGGTGAACCTTACTTTCTGGGATGTACTTAGTAGCGTAATTATGTACGATTACATCCTAATTAAATCAGTACGTGCCTTGTAGTTATATTAGAGAGGTAAATGTAGATATTAAAGCTCTAACGAAGTTATTTTTCCAGCTATGTAATTCTTCACATTAGATGCAATATATAATATATAATGAGATCTTTGTAGGATCAAGTGTTTGTAAAGCACTTGTCCTATGTGTTCAAAGTCACCAATGTCGATATCATCAAGATCCAAAACCAGACAAGAGTGTAATATTGTGAAACGTGGAGCTTTCTCATTTTTTCCCTCTCAATTCAATGTTCTTTTTTCCTATGTGGTTGGTAGAACCGAATCAGAAATAAAGGCTGATATTTTATTTCACATTCATTTATATGAATCAGTATTCAAATTTTCATACCTGAATTACTTTTGTGTCTTTAAATTGATTACTAAAACAATTTTCTTTTTGCTCTCCACCCCCACATATATATTTTTTAAACAGAGTGACTGGCCAGAAGGATACCAGCTTGCATCCTCTATGAATTTCCGCTTTCCTCAGTGTGTTCCTATGAACTTAAAAACCCTTATTCCCAATGCCAGTAATGAAGCCATTCAGCTAATGACTGAAATGTTGAATTGGGATCCAAAGAAACGACCAACAGCAAGCCAGGTGAGACAAATCTGCCTGTTACAACTTTTAAACTTTTGAGTTTTATCAATGTCAGAGATGTTTTCACCTGCATAGACACACTGAACCAGGGCTTACCAAGAGAATGCATCCCTAGGGCATCTGGTTAGTATAGTCGATCAGCTTCTCGACAGGGAAGATCCTTGGGAGAATTGCAAAGATAGCACTAAGGTGATTTTGCTTGGGGATTCAAATGAGGAAGCTTCTAGGAGGTTGAGTCTGAAAGGGATAGATCTCTAAAGACAATTCAGGCATGCGATGGACAAGTTTGGAAGACCTTGTCATGGGTAGCAAAAAAGGCATCTGTTCAATCATTTGTCATTTTAGACTTTTCTACTCTCTCCTTTGGTTGAGGCTTGGGATTCTCCTTCTCTTCACACTCCGGTAATCATTTCTCCAGAGGATGGAGTAACAGTGTTCAGCCTCCAGCTCCCACAAGAGGGCAGCACTGGGGCACACCCTTGTTCCTCTGTAACTGTTGCAAGTCTCAGAGTCTTTACAAGTTTTTATTTGCAAATAAGTTAAAAAATGGATGAGTTTCATTATGTTCTAATCATTAAACATAAATCATATGTGAAAATTACCTAAGAATTACTTTTCTCTTTTAAACTTTAAAATAAACTAAGAATATGTTTTCTGAAGGCCATCTGGAAGACAAATGGGAAAGAAAGTCAAGGCAGGATTGAACAAGAATAAGCAAGTAGAGAGCATGTAGGTGGACACCTGCCCTGCAGTTATTAAAAATGGCCCTTGAAGTGATCATACTGACAGTAGTGAAAGTACTGCATAAGAATTGACAAATAACTCCATGTTGCAAAATGTTTAAGTCAGGATAAGATAAACATGTTGTCACAAATGGCAGGGAGAGGGTGGGACTGTTCAGTGAATGACAGTTCACTGGGTCAGTTTGCTAACTCTTCAGGAAAAGTGAATTTAGGTTCTTACCTCTCTCCATACTTCACAAGTAAATCACTATGTGTGTGTGTGTGTGTGTTTTAACTGTCATTAAAAACTAAAAGAAAGGATATGCGTTTGACCTCAGGGTAAGAAGAGCATGGATATTAAAGTAATAGGAGAAATCACAAAGGGGAACACACATAAGATTTGATTACTTAAGAATTAAAATCTGGAGGACTTAGCCAGGGTGGTGGTGCCCACCTGTTATCCCAGTGACTCAGGAGGCTGATCACAAATTCGAAGAGAGCCTGGGGGCAACTTAGCTACATCCATCCTCATCCCCCACACACTTTTTTTTTTTTTAAAGACAGCACTAGGAATGCATTGTTAAGGGTAGGCAACATATTTCAAGCTAAGGATGTACCTAATTTAGATTTGGAAACACTTTGATGAACTAAATGTTAACGTAATTTAATATTTCTGTGCTGTTATAGGCATTGAAACACCCATATTTTCAAGTTGGACAGGTATTAGGCCCTTCCTCACATCTTCTGGAATCAAAACAGACTTTAAATAAGCAGATGCAGTCATTAGAATGCAAGCCAGCTCCTGTTGACCTAGACCCCAAGCCTCTGCCAGACGTCACCGACCAGACTGTCGGACAGCCCCAGCCAAAGCACAGCCACCTACCACTGCAGTCCATTCAGCCGCCACAGGACGGGGACCTCCAGCAGCCTCCAAAGCAACAGAGTCAACCGAGACCGCCACAAACACTGTTTCCTAGCATCGTCAAAAACCTGCCAACTGTAAGTGGCATATGATTGAGCCAATGCATTGAGTGCCAGGCAGCTCTAATAACATTAGGGAAGATATAAAAGATCATTCTGTTTTAAAGCTCCTGCCTCCTCTGAGAGGCGCATGATGGGAGAGAACATTTTATATGTATGAAAGAAAAACTTTCTGAATGAAAGTTAAAAGTTTGCATGCTATAGTTTTCCTTGAACAATTACATCCATACAAAAGAACTCAAAGAAGAACTGAAAATAATTGGGTACTCAAGAGTCCTGATTCTAAATTTCAGGAATTTTAACAAGAATTTCACACTGCTTTTAAGTTCTATTGCACTTGAATGGGTTTTAAGGGTCAGGCATAGTATAAAACTTCCTCTTCCCACTTCCAGGCAGATCCAGGAGCTCATTAGGTGCAGGAAGGTTTTAGTTGCCCACTCGGGTATACACCCCCACATGCATTTGCATTTGGTTAGGACTGAAAAATATCTGAACAACACCTTATCTAAGTCCTTATCAGTTCACCATCCTCGAGTAAGTGAGAGCCTCCCATCCCCCACGGCACTGATCACTTCTAACATACTGTTACTTGTTTGGTGTGTTTATTGTGTATTATCTGGCCCTTCCTCCTATGTGCAAGCTCCTTGAGGTCGGGAATGTTTTATTGTCAATACAGCCCAGAACCTAAAGTGCTGCCTGCCACATGGTACATTCTCAATATTTGTTGAAGGAAAGAGTGATTACCATACTATTTTAAAATTACTTCCTAAATAAATAAAATAAAAGATCAATTGACAATTAAAAAAAAAAAACTACCTCCAAGGTCCTGAGGAGTCCTTTCCATCTTTGAGAAAGTACTGAACTTTAAAAGAAACTTCTGTCTATTATACTGACCTGAACTCTGGTTTTTCCCTGGCTTTTAATAAAAGCTAAACACTCTTCTAGAAAGGCTGTCTTTTAGGTAGAGCTGAAAATAGCGCTTACCTTACCTTCCCTTTCTCCAGGAGAAACAGCCCTGGTTCCCTCATGAGCTCTGCATGTGATGTCATCCACTGACAAGCCTCCAAGTCCCCTCCCATCTTCTTCCTGCCCAAGCTAGAGCAATGATGGATAGGGAGGACAAACAGGATGTCTGCAATCACAGGCCCACTCGTGCCACTGAGGGTTACATCCTTTGATGAACTAAATGTTAATGTAATTTAATATTTCTGTGCTGTTATTTGTTTTATTGGGGCAGACAATGAACTGGTTTGTTTTATTTTCTTAGAAGAAGAATTGATGCAATCTGAGAGGGAAGGAAAGGAAGTGGATATGTTGAGCAGCTACATGTAGAAGTAGCTACAAGCCAGGCACGATGCTAAGCCCCTCCCTGTGTGTGCCTTCTCACACAAGTTCAAGTACCAATAATAACCTAACACTAAATTTTTACATAGCTAACAAGTTCCAGAACTGGATTTGAGCATTGTTTCAACTAAAACTTTTAAATCTATTTTTTTTATACATGCTTCTGCGAAATCACGTTGCATACCTCTGCTTCGGAAATTTGATCTTTAGGATTGAGAAAGTTGCAGGACCTTGCTTTTACCTCCCAATTTTCTAATTATGCTTGAGCCCTTACTTTTACTTTTCAGTCTAACCATTCTATGCAGCTTGTTGCCAGGTACAGATCTGTTTTTTTGTTTTTTTCCTCCTCTATCTTCATGATGAAAAGAATGCAGTGAGCCCTGAGCAGGCCACTAGAACCTTCTAGATTAACACTGATCCTTGAAATGGTACTTGTCCAATGATTGCCCCTTGTCCTGACCCACCTTTGCTTCACTACTACATTGTATTAGTAAAGATATGAAACATTCTGTCCCCAAGTTGAATGAAGTCCACACATACCCATCTAATGAATTCATTGCTTGCTTTTTATGAAAACGGTGGCCTACATGATCCACCAGGTTTTTTTCTTAGTTCTCACAAACAGATGACTTTAAAATCTTTGCCCTCATTCTATATCAAACTTACTGATGTGATATTTGCAAAAATCTACCTTCTACTTTGAAAACTGAAATGAAAACTGTTTATATTCGCCCCTTTGCAGTCTTGTCAGACATTCAGGATTACTTGGGTGTCATTACTTGTTAACTTGTCACCATTCAGCACTGGTACCTAACCCAGAGTTCAAATGAAAGGAGCCCAGAATGCAACTAATTGTAATCTTTCTTAACTCCACTCATCTGGACTTCAGATGTTTTCTTCTCTGCAGTCTGGAGATTGTTTTCCCTGGCCACGAAAATAACAGAATAGAAACTGGCAGGTTCCACTGCTTGCCATCATCACGTGGTGCTATGGGTTCACGCAATAGCCCGCCCATCCCCTCCCAGCATAGCTGACCTTCCTTCCAAGCTCTGTTCCCCAATTTTCAGTTGCCTTTGGGATTTTTCAGTTCATATGTCTCTCTTTAAATTTGTATGAAACCAGTTCATTGTCTGCCCCAAATCAGGACTCGTTCCTCATTCCATCTTTCTGTTAATGGTGCCACTGTTCTGAGACACTCAGACTCAGACTTTTAAAGCTATCCCTCCCACTTCCCTCTGTGCCTTACGATTATATTCAGAGCCTTTTAACACAAACCTGAACGCTGTGCCTTAACCCATAGGTATTGTCTTTCTCACATAATTTGAAGTTGGGTGGTGGCAACCCAGAGCTCCTGCAGCTTCCAAAGAAGTTCCACCCCTTAGCAGGTGTCTTTCATGCCTCTGGTGGCAAGATGACTGTTGCTCTTTCACGTGTGCCTCTGCACTTGGGAGAGGGAATCATGAAGGACACTAGAACATATTTGTCTCCATGTCCCCCTCCTTAAGGCTGTCCCCACTTGAGAAGGCCATTAAGGCTTTGGAAAGTGAAGTCACTTGCCCAAAGAGACACAGTCAAGTTTTGGTTTCTGGATCCTTTACATCAATAAAAAGTCATCCAGATCCTAAATATGGAAGTCTTTCCTCCTCCTAAATTCATATTTCTCCTCTCTCTGAACACATGTCATATTTTTTTGCTACCTATTTTTGTTAATGTTTTTAAATGTGCACGTTATCTCCTTAAATACATTCCCGTACTGCAGGGCGATGTCTCGGTCAACAGTGCACCACAGTATGATGGTGGCCCTGGAAGATTATAATGAAGCCAAAAAATCCCTGTTAATTTAGAATGTGTTTGTGTTTTAAGCTAAGTATTATTGCAAAGAATCAAAAGAGTTTAAAGATTTTAAAGTTAAAAATGTTATAGTAAGCTAAGGTTAATTTATTATTGAATAAAGAAAAATATGTTTTATAAATTTAGCATAGCCCAAGTATACAGTGTCTAAAATGTCAACGGTCATGTGCAGTAATGTCCCAGTCTTCACATTGACTCTCCACTCACTCACCCAGAGCAGCTTGCTGTCCTGCAGCCTCTGCTCATGGTAAGTGTCCTAAACAAATGTGTATCATTTGTATCATTTTTTAAAATAAACCTTTTAGTTGTAGATAGACACAATACCTTTATTTATTTTTATGTGGTGCTGAGGATTGGAACCCAGGGCCTCACATGTGCTAGGCAACGCTCTACCTAGCCCTGTATCATTTTTTATAGTATATTTTTGTATCTCCACATCCCTTTTTTTGGTGCTGGGATCTGAACCCAGGGCTTTGTGAGCACGTGCTCTCTTACTGAGCTACACCCCCAACCTCTTTACTGGACTTTTCCTATGTTGAGATGTATGTAGATACACAAGTACTAACCATTATGCTACAGCTGCCCACAGTACTCGGTACAGTAGCGTGCTGTGCTCGTAGCCTAAGAGCAATGGGCTACACCTTACAGCCTACCTGTGTCGTAGGCTAGACCATCTAGATTTGTGTAAGTCCCTTCTGTGATGTTTGCACAATGACAGAATCACCTCAGGGTGCGTTTCTCAGAATGGGTTCCCGGCCTTAGAAGACATAGGACTGGATGAAGGCTCCTTGAGAATGTGACTCTTAGTGCCTGAGAGACTAGCTTGTGTAAAAGGCGTTCACAAAGGACTGAGGATTATGATGACTGATTTTCCCACAGAAGCCAAATGGTCCACTGGCTCATAAAAGTGCTAGAAGGCGTTGGGGTCAGACTATCCTCAAGGCTGGAGACAGCTGGGAAGAGTTTGAGGACTGTGATTTTGGAGCCTCCCATTCCAAGAAGCCAAGCATGGGTGTTTTCAAAGAAAAGAGGAAAAAAGATTCTCCACTTCGGTAAGATCTCAGTTTTCTCAGGAAAAAATATTTTTACCATGCATCAACTTTATTTTACTCATTTCCTTTTATGAACTACTATACCATAAAGGACAAAGAGGTAGCTTAACATTCTCTTCTCTGAAACACGAATCTTTCTGCTTACCTCTGAAAAGCAACAACAGTAATGGATGATGATTTGCATGTGTGTAGGGAAGGGTTACTCTTCAGCTTTCATGATGCTCTGGTGCATTTATTTTTTTGAGACAGGGTCTCGCTGTGTTGCCCAGGCTGGTCTCCAGCTCCTGGGCTCAGCCTTCCAGAGCTGGGGCTACCTGTGCCTGCCAGCAGGCCCAGCTCACTCTTGGTCATCATTACACCCATTTGAAATTCCCACACCAGTGTGCAGACGCAGAACACCATGCACAGAGTTGATGGTTTCCTCTGATGGTGTTCAGATGAGTTCTCAGTTTCCTCTGTGTTCAAATATCTTTTGACCATTTTCTGAACCTTTTCTGAGAGTTAAACATCTCTAGCAGTTCCTTTTCTTTCTATGATTTATGTTATTATTATTTAGGTGATCATTATTCAGCTTTGAAGTTAGTATGGGTTAAATTTTAGTGAACATTTTGGGGAAATACTTTGTTTTCTTCATCTTTGGACCAGAAGAGGAATAGGGAGAAAGTGTCCTGAGTCACCTATTATCTAATAGCTTCTTAGCACTGTGCAGTGCTGAATTCTTCACCTGGGGCAGGGGGAACACATGTCCCAAAGAGTTAGATAATGAATCTCTAAAGGATATTATGTATGCTGGGATCATTCTTAATCAATTTCCAGATCCTCAGGTTCATAAGTCCTCTTCCTAAAATACATAAAATTGAGGGAAAAACATTTACATTTAATCCCTCTCCAACTTTAGGCAAGAAAGTTCCCCCCTCTAAAATATTTCCGGTCTTGCACGGCATTAAGATGTAACAACTTTTGGGGTGTTAAACAAAGGGAGAAACCAGAAGCCTGGTGCCTGCAGTTCAAGAGGCTTTCCGTTGTTCCTTATGTTCCTAATGTGGTCCCCTACGTTAGAAATAGAGCATTAAGGCAGCGCTCAGTGGTGCATACCCATCATCCCAGGTACTTGGGAGCCTGAGATGGGGGATCACTTGAAACCAGCCTGTGCAAAACATTAGACTCATAGAGAGAGAGAGAGAGAGAGAGAGAGAGAGAGAGAGAGAAAGGGGGAGAGAGAAAGGGAGCGAGAGAGAGAGGGAATGGGTATTTTAGCTTTTGTTGGAAAGCATAGTGATTTGAAAACCCTGGAGCATGAGGGGTTAGTGTTGAGTATTCTTTTAGATGTACTAGAATGTTCTGTAGGACTATCTGATTTTGCAAAATCCAAAGATAAAAATTTTGCATAATTTTTTTGATGATTCAGAGTGTGTTTTATGGACCGAAGTGGTTAAAGCTTAGTTAATTGGGGCTGGGGTTATGGCTCAGAGGTAGAGCGCTCGCCTACCATGCGTGAGGCACCGGTTCGATCCTCAGCACCACATAAAAATAAAATAAAGATATTGTGTCCACCTATAACTAAAAAATGAATATTAAAAAAGCTTAATTAATCAAGTCATGCCATGAAATACTTTAACTGTAGTCCACCCTCCCAACGTTCCATCTTCTACGTATAATTTTCTATCTACTATTGGCAAGGAACAAGAAAATAAATTTATTCCATTTGTGATGAAAATCAGATGGTATAGATAGAGATCAAATCTTGAAAATGTGCAGTGATTTGCATAGTTCTCTTTTTTAATTAGCTGTATCTGGGAGCCCAAGTGTTTGAAGAACATTGGTGGTGCATGTAGATGACCTGAAAACCTTTTAAATCTACTTCATTTTAATTTTAGCTGAATTTCTTCATGTTTTTTGAGGGTGGTAAAGGTCTGAAGCAAGACCTAAGCTAACATCTAGAATCTGCCTGATTCTTGTAAGGGAACAATTGGTTAATTTTCTCAACATCAGTGATCCCTTTTCTCCTGAAATTCTTTAGTAAAATAAAAACTGTATGACAATAAAATGCTCATGTGGGCATTTCTTCCACATTTTTATTTTCTGGTACCTTTTAGTGGTCCAATACAACTTTAGGCATATGGTTATTATTAATAATATGATACCATTTCCCTAAACTTTTCTCATAATTTTTTTTTTTTTTTTTGGTACCAGGGATTGAACCCCCAGGGACACTCAACCACTGAGTTACATCCTTTCTTATTTTGAGACAGGGTTTCCTAAGTTGCTGATATGGGTCTCAAATTTGCAATTCTCCTGCCTCAGCCTCCCAAGTAGCTGGGATTATAGGCATGCACCACTGCATTGGGTTATTCATAGTTTATTTACTCCACTAAAAATCTCTGCAGAAGAGGGCCCTGATATTCAGATAGGTTGAGTAACTTACCAAAGATCAGAGGAGGCTTAATTCAAACCCAAGGTCTTCCCTCACTGATGCCACACCACCTCTTACACAACGGAGCCCACATACCTGGTGAAGTGAACAGCCTTGCTGTTCCCTTCTCAGAGTCTCAGACAGCTCGGGCTTCCCCAGCAAGAATGCAGGGTGCCAAATACTAAAGTGTGAACCTTTTATTTAACAGTTGTCTTTTAAAAAGTGAATAAAAGCAAGATACTTATATTTCTATTTGTACCTGTAGACATGTATACTTGGTAAACTTTTATTGAATATGTAGTAGGTACTAAGCAAAGGTCTAAACATGACTTAGCCTGTCCTCAACCCATCAAATACACCACAGCAGAACAAGACCTTCAAAGACCTGTAGGACAAGGCAAGAGTGTCCTGGTGCCACTGTGAGGCAACCACAGGAGCTCCACGGTTCTGCCTGTGGACAGGTCATTCTGACAAGCAGTTTTGAGAATAGGAGAACTTTCCTAACCAGAGTGGCTGAGGGGAGGGAGAGAATCCAGGACCGGGGAGGTGTTCTACTGCAGTCCTCCCTGTGACTAGCGCTCCCACACGGGGGGTGGCCCAAGTTCAGAGGCCAACCAAGTCAGTGTCCCTTGCCCACGGGTGGCTTGATGAGTAGGTTGTGGCAGTGTGGATTTCTAGAGAGTAGCCAGAGATGCTTGGAGGTGGGGACCGGCTGGGAGTACATGCAGGTCCTGGCAAAGTAAGAAGCCAGTCAGAGGGTCGGGGAGAAGAGGTCAGTCCCGAGGCTCCGCACAACCCAGAGTGTGCGTCTCAAAACAAATGACAGCCCATCCTCAGGTAGTGACGGCTGCCTTGTGTACTGCGGTGTGGTCAGGATGGCCTTGGGAACGAGGCAGAGCTAAGCCTGGGAGCTGAAAATCCTCAATTTCCACATGGAAAAGTGGCTCTTACTGCCTTCCTGTCCAGCTCACCACCGTCCCACATTTTGAAAGTGCAGCAATTTCAGTAAATATAGATACATACCATACACAAGCAAGTTGCTGCTCAGTTATAAAGCTTTGTGTCACATACCATCTAGTATCAGAAACAGTTCTGTGTGCCAGCCACTTAGTCTCTACACAGCAGGGGGCTGTCGTCAGCATTCCTATCAGCCAGAGGACTGGGCGCAGCCTTCAAAGTGAGTCGCTTTGGCTGATTTGAAAGGATGCAGAGAGTTAGGGGAGAACTTCTTGATTTGGGCGTTATAGCCACCTTCTGTTGACTTTCAAGGCTCCCAGAGGCAGTACCCTCAGGCTTCCACCACTCCACAGAGGAAAACAAGAGCTTACCTGCTGCGGTTCACCTAAAGTCTGATTCCCAACTGTCATCTGCGTCAGTGGCTAAACAGTACTACTTGAAACAATCAAGATACCTTCCAGGTAAGTAGAGAAAATAAAACGTTTATTACTTGTAAAAAAAAATGTGTCTCATCAAAATAGTCTGATTCTTGTAAGGATGGGATTAGAAAATTCACTCCTCCCAGGCACGGTGGCATACACGTGTAATCCCAGTGGCTTTGAAGGCTGAGACAGGAGGACTGTGAGTTCAAAGTAAGCCTCAGCAAAAGCAAGGTGTTAAGCAACTCAGTGAGACCCTGTCTCTAAATAAAATATAAAATAGGGCTAGGAATGTGGCTCAGTGGTCAAGCACCCCAGCGTTCAATCCCAAGTACCCCCCCCAAAAAGAAAATTTACTCTATAGTAAAATTTTTATCAATGTAAGACATGAACATGGTATTTGCTAGGTTTTTACTATTCATAGTGATTCCTTTTGAAAAATTGGAAACTTTTTTTAGGAAATATATTCTTGACCTAAAATCCCTATTCATTCTCATTAAGTCAAAACTTGAGAAAGACTGCTATTTGTGACCTTCTATTTTGGTTCTTGAACTGAGAAAAGAGTTTTGGAGTTCTAATTTTCTGCACAGAAAATCTTCATGTCATTACGTTATGAGATGAGAATCTGCCCACTATGCCTTTGTAATCAGACTAAAACTGTCAGTCATCACTCAGGATGCTTCATCTTAGATTCCTAAAGAGTCCAAGAAAGTCATGGTTCTCTCATGGGCAGATACTATACAGAAGCTTCTAGAACCCCACTCTGGTCTCAGGGTAGCTTTATTGTTAGTTTCTCATTCAGGATTTTCTGGAGGAGGATTAAGACCCCAGAAGGACTCTTCTCTGCAAGCTCCCCAAAGCTGGATACAGATTTCCCACTTAGCCAAGTATAGCATTTATCAGCTGTTTTACAAACGTACTTCTTGGATGACTAAGACATTTCCTGACTTTCCCCATTTCTTTTTTGTTGACGACCCTTTTAACTGTGCCTCTTAAAAATACCTGTGTTGCAGACATTATGTGGCTTACTCATTTCAAGCAGTGTATATTGTAGTGCTGGGGATTCCCAGTGATGGAGAAATAAACACTACTCTCATAGAGCTCGCCATCTTGTGTGTGTGTGTTTGTGTCGGGGGGCGGGCAGAGAGAGAGGTGTGTGTGTGAACATACACTGTAAGAAACAGTGATGGAGTGATGGTGCAGAGGAGGGGAACCAAAGTTGACTGCAGGCTGGGGAGGAGGGGTCTGAAAGACAAGAATTTATTTAAGAACAGAAGGTTTAACATCTGAAGCTCCCTGAGCTGAGGGGAGAGCAGAATTCAGCCTTTAGGGCAGGGGGCAGGAATTTGCATTTTATCCCTGGTCCACTGCAGGCCTTTGGGAGGACTTCAGGAGGTGAGTGGCACCTGATGTATGTGTTAAAAAGACTGTCTGCTGTATAAATAATAGACTACCCAGGGACAAGAAAAGCAGCAGGGAGCTGGGTTGGGAGGCTCCTGCAGTCACCTAGAGAAAGACAATGATGACTTAAAGGGTGGAAATGGACTTGCTGGTGGATTGGAGGTGGAAAGTGAGAGGAAAGGAGCTTGAATCTTGGGTGGACGGCGGAGCCAGTACTGAGATGGGAAGGACTCAGGAGGAACAGGTTTGGGTAGGGAAGAGGCTGTGCCTCCCATTTGTGGGGAATTGCAGTTGAGATGCCTGGGAAACAGACCAAGGAGCGGTGGAGTGGGAGTGGAACAGAAGAGCCTGGAAAAGGTCCCAGAAAAACAGCTTTGGGAATCACCAGCACGCAGGCAGTCTGTACGTCCACAGACCCAGACAGGATCGATCACCCACCAAGAGACTAGGGGGGAACATGGGCTTTCCTGGGGAGGTAGGGGAGGAAGAGAACAGCCAGCCAGATGAGGGTCGGAAAGCCAGAGAAGGTGGTTTCCAGAGGCCAAAAAGGGGAAATTCATCAGAAAGAGTAGTTTGCTGCTGAGCAGCTGGATAAGGAGGGATAGAAATGTCTAATTAAATTTGACAGTGGAGAGAGAGGTCCCTGGTGAGCTTGAGTTAGTTTCAATCTGGAAGTTAGACCCAAAAGTACAAAGAACTGTTTGAAATCTAAACCTGTCATACAGATGGCGTGCTTTGTCTTGAAGATGGCCCCTCTGCGTTGGATGAGGTTAGAAGGGAGGTTGGAGGGAGATTGTTTGAAGTGTGGGTTGAAAGCAGGTGATGGTTGAGGAATTGGAGACTCTTAGATAGCTTCTGTGGCATTTAGAAATGAACCTAGGATGGACTGCAGGGGCCATCAACAATGGAGACCTAGAGCAGGTCTGCAGGTGGCTGGAGATGCTCGCTTGAGAGGGAGGAGTGCTAATGTGCTGGAGGAGGGGCTGAGTCAGGGATGGAAGCCCTTAGGAAGGCAGAGGCCTCAGACTGAAGGCCACAAGGCTTGGGGTGCACTTTCAAAAGCAGCAAAAACACTTGTATTGTAATCTCTGGGTACCGGTGGATTTGTAAAGTTTGGTGTTGAAACCGTGAGAGTTCTACTCAGCCTGGATGGGCAGGGATATGAGAGTCTCATGGAAATACACTCTGTTTAAATAAGATAGTCCACTTCTCTGACTGAAATTTCCAAATCAGTCTTCTGACTTATTGAAGGGTGACTACCATACATTGTTGGCAGAGGGTAAGTGGGCCCAAAGCACACATTTTCATATTCTGCTTCCTAATGGGATTTTCAGGAATATATTTCATGGTATCTAAGACCTGTCTGACCATTTATTTTTTAACTAAAAAAAAAATCTAACAAATTCTGCAAATTCCCTGGGGTCAGAAGTATGGCTATAATTGACACTTAAAAACTAGACTCAAAATTACAAAAAATTGCTTAAAACCTAAGCTTGAGCTTTCCTGTCACCCGACTGCATTCTTTACCTTGAAGATGGCCTCTTGGAAGCTGGAAGAGGTTAGAAACTAGAACTGGGCTCAATTCAGTCACTTGGACAAACATTTATTGAGCACCTGTTGTGAAGCAGTAACCATGCAGAAGATAAAACCCAGATAAGAAGTAATCCTTGACATTTTAAATCCATAGTTAATTTCACAAGTGAATGTCTTCAGGGATAAAAATATCATTGTGGACTCTTCTTTACCCTAAAACCAAGTATAAAAGGTCTTATTAAGTATCGACCTTTAGGACTATGAGAGCTCTAGAAATGTACCGTATGATTACAGGACAGCATGATACTATAGCCCAAGAACTGGCAGATCTGTGACACTGGCCTTCAGGGAAAGAACACAAGCATGCGTCATCGTTACTGACCTGCTACTGACCAGCTGTGTACTTGGAACAAGACTTTGAGATTCAGTTCTCTGTTTCTTTCAGTGGGACTGCATTCATCCACCAGTTTACCCTGTAAGCCTTGGGTACTTCTTTATCACAAGGGAGTTGCAAATAGAATACGCAATGGAATGGTCTCAGTGGTACCTTCTGGTGTCACCCTCTGCTCCAAGATCCAGTTGATGTCACCACTGCTGCCAGCAGAGCAGTTTACTCCATAGCACTTTTGTTGTTGTTGTTGCTCTAATTATGAAAGCTAATGCATCTCTCTATCCATTGTACACAAATGGAGCACAGCTTTTCATTTCTCTGGCTGTACATGCTGTAGAGTTGCACCGCACCACGTGTGCAGTCATACACGTACCTAGGATGATGATTAAAACCCTGGCTGGTGGATCCTTGTCTCTCCCCACATATCACTTACCTTCTTCCCTCCACCTATTCATTCAGTGTCCTGTGGCACTTCTGTATTTGCCTCTTAACATGACACACAGTCCTGTGAGACCTGTCCCTGTTCTGCTCTCCAGCCTCCTGTCGTTCCACACCCTGTTCTAGCTGCGCCCATGCTGCGCTGTCTCTTGAGTTCTCTCCCACCTCAGGCCTTCAGCCCAAACTGCCATCTCTCCCTGACCTCCCCACCCCTGGGTCAGGATTCACAGTTCAGCTTAAAATTGCTTTTTTAAAAGAAAGACTCAGTTGTCCTCTTATTTACCTCCCTCACCCAAGATCCTTCCAGAAAATATGCATACTGCTAACTCCCTATTTAATTATGACTGTACCCGTCTCCCTCACTAGGTCATAAGAGCCCAGAGAGTAGGAACTGGTCCATTCTGTTCATTGCTTTTTCCCTAATGCCACACACACTGCCTGGCATGTGGCGGGTACTCAGTGAATATTTGCTAACTGATTGTAAAACCTCCTGAGAGGCAAGAGATGGTCACCATGTGATATGCATCAAAGTAATATCAAATTATCTTAATGTCTGCCTCTTCTTGTTAGGTATATAGGTGTCCAATAAAAGCTAATACACTGATAAATAATTTACAATTCTAGGATATATTTCCAATAAAGTTGTAATCTTTATCTTAATTAAACCAATTATCTTCAATAGTGTATGAATCTACTTTTTAAAAAACTATTCAAGGATGTTAAAAAGTTTAACTGGATTAAAATAAATAAATATTCAGGACCCATTCTTTATGGAACTATATTTATGTATACCGGGTCTCTTAAAGAGATTTTATATTTTTCTCTACCTTGCACTTGTCTTTTTGAGTAAAGGTTTTTGAATATGACTAACTGCTACCTACTGCATCCTTATTTATTGGGTAATTTCTTATTATATTCTGTTTGTAAGTGTTTTATTAGAAGCCAGAATCCACAGGCACTATATCCTATAAGAAAGGGACATGATTTGGCCACCAGGAGTGCTTCCTTGGAGAACCAATGACAGGTGGCTTTTGAGGCTCAGTATTTCTGATTTCAAAACAGAATTCTTGTGTATCTTCTTCATAACTGTGAAGCCTTCCCAGGAACTCCATTTGTGAAAAGCAAAAGCTTGTACTACCTGGAAAGTCACCACTTCCTAAATTACGGAGTCCTCAGTTTGATGTCTACACTGGCTGATGACAGCACCATGGGCACCTAAGGCGGTGGCAGCACGAGGTCTTCAGCATCTCGAGAGTGCCACTGCAGACTCCCGTTTTCAAATCTCTTAGAAACACGTTAAACAACCAACTTCCTTTGACTTTGAGTACCAGAGCCCAAGGTTGTCTTGACTTCATAGATTCAGCAATTCATGACTAATGTCAACTTCCCTCTTTTCAGAGGACATTTCTAACACCTGCTCCCAGTCCACAGGTGATAAACTGTGGGTCTGATGACATCCCTTGGACACAGAAGCATCTGGCAGGCTCCATTCATGTCTGCTTTGGAAGTCCCTGGATTGCCCTGAGCTCCAGCTCTTATGTCTGTCCCCCAGGATCTGCCCTAGTGTACAGAAGCGAGTGAGTGACCTGGAACTGTCTTGGTTTTGAAGAAAAATATTTTTATGAGTCATTCAGCAAGAAGGCCAAATATTCATTGTTACTTGCGCTATAGCAAGTATGTTCTGTCTGTGCTCAGATGTGTGCCAAGCGCTTGGGATCATGTTAGGGTTCATCGAAAGCTACACATGAACCTAAATTTCTCTGTTCTGTACATAGTATATTTAGTCTTCGTTTGAACATGTGTATTTTTCCTTCAAGTTTATGATCACATGCTAATCTTTGAAATGACTGTTTTGTTCTTCTAAGGTGTAAATCCCAAGAATGTATCCTTCGTAGCTAGCGGAAAGAATATAAACCCATATGCTTGGAATAATCAGCTATTTCCTAAGTCTCTGGGACCCATTGGCACTGAATTTGCTTTCAAAAGGAGTAATGCAGGTAATGCAAAAATAGATTTAAAATGTAAATGTACGTAGTCTGCCTTCTACAGATGTTTGCTTTTAAATACACTGCACCTACCTTCTTCCAACGGAGATGGGTGTGGCCGTGCAAGGGATACACAAAGCTTATGAACTATTGAGCACAAAGAGTGCTAAGGGGAATCATTTGCCAGAACCTCATCTTCCATCTGGGTTCCTTCCTAAACGGATCTGCCTTATTGGCGGGGTGTTTCTGAATTCTGCTTTACAAGAGAAAAGATTCTGACTTTTCTATTTCCCCCAATGTAAAACATCTGGGGTGCCAGTCAAAGGGACACTTTGATATGTTGAGGTCAGAGTTGAGAAAGTAAGTATCCCAGATACCTGTGAAGCAAATCCTTCCTAATGGCAGGGGGTTTCTAGTTTTGAGCTTTCTAAAAATTAAAGGGGAACCTAATTGGGTTGTTAGTTGACAGGTAGTCCAATCCTTTTATCTGAGCTATGATTCTTGGTCCATAAATCTGAAGAGAGTACAAAGAATATATCGGCAAGGTTGTCACAAAACACCCTTCATTCCCTTTTGAGTTAAAAGGTTTCTCAGTGATTCTGTCTCCATAAATGACAGAGACAAAGAGAGAGACAGAGACAGAGAAGTAGTAGCACTGGTATTGGAGCCCATGAGGTCCCGACAACAAATATTCATTTGCTGAAACATAAGCTATTTGGAAAAAGTCTCATCTTTCTTATTAAGAGATGTTTCTAAGAAAACTTTTCATATTTAGTTATCAAAATTTATAATACTCATCTTTTTTAGTAATTATGTACAGTGAATCATTGCAATTATAACTAACCTAATTCAGACTTTGTTTCAGGTTTATATGGATTTTTGAGTGATCAATTTAAAGACTTTTAAAACTAAATTATATTTGGATAAAAACTGGAAGCTGAAGTATGAATGAAAATATAAAATGTGAAAAAAGAACTTGCTCATGTATTTTTACATCAATAATATGGGCATGAAATCACTATGGTCTTTAGATTTCATTGGTTATATTTAAAGGAGAAATACACTGATTTTATGTGGATATTGACAATTACAATATGCCGGCGGTGACATCTTCTTGCATGCCGGACCTGGTGGTGCCTGCCTGTAATCCTGACTCTCAGGAGGTTGAGGCAGGAGGATTGAGAATTCAAGGCCAGCTGGGGCAACTTAGTGAGACCCTGTCTCAAAAGTAAAAACATTTTTTAAAAGGAAGAAAAAGAACATCCTCTTCCTAAACTTAGGATGAAAAGTTTTACATATCAACAAGTGTGTGAAGAGGTATGGAACCCTTAAAAACGTGGGTGGCATTGGACCAAACAAGTTTGATGACTGCAGTTTTCATGAGGGAGCAGTCCAGTGAGGTGTTCTGATTGGACATTGACACACCTAGACTTTCCACAGTGTTTTTAGACTCTGAAAAGACTCACCCATCTGATAAAGCTGAGGTGTCTTACACTGGGGGCCTGTAATTAACTTATTTTTTCTCGGGTATATAAAATGACATTCACAGAACCAACCATTTACACAAATCGGTTAGAATGACAGCTTGAGTCTCAGGGAAATACACACCTGGCATCAGATGAAAGCCGTGACGACACAGAGGAGTGTCTTCCCATTTCAAGGGCTCATTCTGGATCTTTTCATTAATCACCTGATTGATTTTCCCTGCTTTTCCTGTAACATTCTCCTTACCATTCGCTCTTTCTTTCCACCTGCCTTCTCTTTAGAAGAAAGCATAATTAAACCAATTGAAAAACTATCATGCAGTGAAAGTTTTCCTGAAAAGTTAGAGGAGCCACAAGGTAATTTCTGGGCTTGTTCTTTGACTCTGTCGCCTAGTTTCCCTCTCATCCTCCACCCGATCCCATCAGGACAGGCCAAGGTGACCAGCTTTCAGCAGGTGGTTCAGGCCGGGGAGAAAGAGAAGCATTTCCTCTCGTCTGTATTATCTTCCTTTACTAGTTGGGATTTTAAGACTGACTCACTCTGAAAAAGCTCTATGCTTGTCTTCTTAAATTAACTATGGCAATTTATAGAAATCAAGTAAATAATTCTATTGAAAAGAATTAAAAAGGGCTGGGGATGTGGCTCAATCGGTAGCGCGCTCGCCTGGCATGCGTGCAGCCCGGATTCGATCCTCAGCACCACATACAAACAAAGATATTGTGTCCACCAAAAACTAAAAAATAAATATTAAATAAAAAAAGAAAAGAATTAAAAGAATATTTTCTAATCTTGTGACCAGTATTCCTTTAATATTTTTTTGATTCTGACATTCCTATCTTGGGCATTAGCAACCATTTCAGTCAAGTTAATGGAGATGGTGGATTTCATAGGGAGCTGATGTCACTGTTTTCAACAATGCCAACCACTAACTCCAACTCAAAACTCTATGGCTCACAGGACTTCAAATAATAAGCCAAAATAATTTAAGAAGACTTAACTTTCTGTTCACTTTTTTCCTCAGCAGCTTCTTTCTGCATTTCGTAACTGCTCCTGCGTTGCTTTTAGTGTCTGATGTGTCCCTCTTTTGTCTCTCACAAGCTTTTCTGGTTTTGGACAAGTGATTTAAGCTAATTTCCCCATCTATAAAATGGAGGAAAGCCTGTTAACTTAGGCATTACGATATAACAGTAATGTCACACAGTAAGGACTTAGGAAGTGTTCAATGGTGAGAATGAGAACAGTTGATGTGTTCTGATGCTACTACTGAATACCATCATGGCTTCAAACTTCTCTTCCAAAAGTAAAAGACAGCGTGATTCAAAATGTGTACCAGAGGTGAAAAGAAAGGTCCACAGTGGTGATGGTCACCACGATGTTGAGGACGGACACTGAATACCAGATTCTGTGCTAAATGCTTTGCATGCATCTTATTCAGTCCCTACAACAACCTTAGGAGCATAAGTCCACTTCTAAGAGTCTTACAAAATGAAAAAATGGGGAGAACACATCAGGGACAGGGCTTCCTGGCAGGAGATGCAGCCCCATGTTAAGAACTAGCATCATAAAGCCTGGTGTGTTTGGGGTGAACTGAACACACCTTGGCCTTGACTTGGACTTCTAGCTCATTCCCTTACTAATTGTGGGAACCCAGGCAAGTCTCTTAGCACTGCACAACCCGCTGTGTGTATACTGTACATCTGAGAGGGTTGTTCTAGGGAGTGAATAAGTCTCTGGCAAGTGCAGCACAGTGCCTAGAACATAGCAGGTGCTCAGAAAATAACATTTAGAAGTAATGGGGGTAGTAGTCAAAGTTATTCTCTGGCACCCTAAAATATTCACCTTCTGACTCTGAAACTTTGGATACGCCACTAGGAAATCTTGGAAGTTACAGTACTTACAATCCTTCCTTTCTCAAAAAAGAAGTGGGGTCGGCTGGCCAGAGGATCCACTTAGCACCTCTCGGTGCCACAGCCTCAGGTAAGAGCAACTCAGAGGTGGTTGAGCTTTCTGAGCAGAGCAGAGCTTTTAAAAGTTCAGACAGTCACTTGTTCTGAGTGAGACTGTTCAACCAGTGTCACCTTATTACGGAGTTCTAGCTGGTTCTGTCAAAATGTTCTGTTTTTCTTCTAACAATATGGTTTGAAAGTCTAATAATTAAAAGAAGAGCTGCCTCTAATTAAGTGGTTACTGTCTGCCAGGCACAAAGGGCTCTCTGGAATTGTCATTTAGTCCCCAAAGCCACCAGGGGGTGTGGTGCTCTCTTTATGAATGAGGAAATTGACCTAAGCTACTTTCCCAAGGTCACACCCCTGGTGGAGCCAGCACAGAAACTGGGCTTGTCACCTATCATTCCAGCGACTTGGGAGGCTGAGGGAAGGGCACTGCAAATAGGAAGCCAGCCTCTGCAACTTAGCAAAGACCCTGTCTCAATATAAATTAAAAAATAGGCTGGGGATGTAGTTCAGAGGTGGTGCTCCAGGTTAAATCCTTAGTACCATGCAGACACACAAAAAGAAAGAAAAGAAACAAGTGGGCTTATCCATTTGCGAAGAGCGCGCCTTGCCAACACCAGGATGTGATAGGAGGCATGGATCAGCGGTCTCCTGCCGCCCGCCCCTGGCGCAGAGCAAAGGCTTGCTCAGTAGCGTGCACTTGCCTTGGGGTCAGGGCATCTCTGCAGCTCCCTCAGAGGACAGAGTCCATGTGGCAGAACCTTCCCACCTGGCCTTTGTTGGGTGGCAGTGTTAGGTGAGCGAGGGTTTGTTCCTCCATTCTCCAATGTCACAGCTAACTGAGTCACATGCTCCCTGGTGGCATGGCATATGACAGCCATGTGCAGAGGTTCACTCTTGAAATCTGTGCCTGAGCTTCCCCAGATCTGGCTCTGAATGTTCTTTAAATTATTTTAATCTAAAATAGATATCCTTAGTGAAGCACCTAAAATAAGCATAAGCAGATAATCAGAAGTTGGGTAAAGACACTAGATGTCACCTATAATCTCAGTGGCCTGGGAGACAGAGGCAGGAGAATCACAAGTTCATAGCCAGCCTCAGCAAAAGTGAGGCGCTAAGCAACTTGATGAGACCCTGGCTCTAAAGAAAATACAAAATAGGGCTGGGGATTGGCTCAGTGGTCAAGTGCCCCTGAGTTCAATCCCTGGAACAACAACAACAACAAAAAAGTTGTCCTTTCATTTACAATTTGGCCCCCAGGGTATTCTCAGCCTATCCTAACCAGGACTAATCAGGATCATATACTGAAACTATGGATTCAAATTTCCAGTCTTTAAAGTTCACACTATTACAGCTCAAAATGCAAAAAAAGCAATGAATCATTTTAACTTTTTCTTACCATATTGTAAAGTCTTAAAGAGTACTCGGTTGCTTTATCTGTAAAAATAATTGTTCCTTTACCTCTCTGCTGAAACAAATCTATCTATATAAGTAAACACTTTCTATATAACAGTCATTTTTAGAATTCCTCAAATAACTTAAGGCCACCTTTCAATGAGTCACTCACCATGACTTAACAGCAATTTTTAATATAAAAGCAGAAAATCATGTCAAAGCATTCTGTTATCTGGATACCTGCTCTTAGAAATTGAGTGGGTCTTAAAAAAATCTATAAGATATTCAAGGCCTTTATGTATTTATTAATTCTCAGATTAGCATGTGTATTCCTGTTTTCATTTTTAAAGTAAATACTTTCTCATAATTCTTCCTCTCTTCATTTACTCTGCTTATCCTATTTTCCTACAGACGGTGATAGGAGGAGAGGTAAAACAAAAAGAAGTAAATATTGATCACTCTCAAGTGGTCCAGGCAAATACTTAGGAAAACACTGTTCTGTAGGAGACGTGTCTTCCAGTCTGCCCATTGGGTGGCAGTTTCCCACAAGAAAGTAAAACCAGGTCATTACCATATTTATTCGACTTTTTTCTCTCCTCTCATAGTCTCCCTCTCTGCTTTTCTTCCTCACCCTCAAGTTTTGAGAAGAAAAGTCAAACTAATCTCTCCCCACAAACTTCCTCATACCTCCTCATCCCCTGCTTTGAAAGTAGCAACAGGAGTGGCGAGGAGTGACTTCTGACACAGGCACCAACGGGTGCCCAGGGCCTGGGCTAAGCACTCTGTGTACACTAGCTCTGTTACCACAGGCTTCACCCTGGTCTCCACCGTACAGAAGTTTTATATCTGATTTATATCATGGCGTTGATAAAATTCTTTGTAGCCCCTTTAGCATTTTCTACTAAAAGTTAAATGCCCTTGGCAGAACAAATGCAATTTTTATAATAAACATGATGGGGCTGACTGCCCGGCTCCTGGGAGACCGTGACATGCAGGTCACGGTCGAGCTGGGCGTGGAGGCATTTCTGGCCCTGCGGTGATGTTTGGCTCTGTTGTCAGCTACTAGGTTCTTCTTGAAGGGTGCTTGAGTCCTGAAACACTATGATTTCTAGAAAAGGAATCTTAAATCTCAGTACTTCAAGTTTCTTGGCAAAACGCTTTCCTTTTCTAAGAAGTTTTTAAAAAATGTTGGCCTGAACACAGTTGGACTTAAATGCATTTAGGACTTGACAGAGGCTGTCAAGACCTGGAAGAAGGCTTTTCTTTTTGGCACTTTTCAAACCCCTCACTTCTAACCCAGGAACCTCTCCCACTATCTTAAGACCATGTTCCCTTTCCCCTTCCCTGAATCGGGCAGGCTTATCATCTCTCCTTTTCCCTCTACTCCCAACCTCACACCCTCTCTGCTCTGCCCACGGTGCCATTTTGACCTGTGGCCCTCTTGGGTGAGTTTGATCATTTAACTGATTGATGTTTTTTATGTTCCACTGATTACAATGAAAGGGCTTTTCTTGGAAAACACGGTGCCTTACATATTTCCCTGTTTTTTTTTAGCCAGCTTCTGAATGACTTTGAGAGATTAGACTTCCTAAAAGTGGGATGAAATACTCGACAGCCCAATCATTTGGAGAGCTGTTGGCCTCCAGCCCCAGCCAATCTACACAGTGGTCAGGGCAGCTTTTGGTCCAGGGCATTCTGCACTCATGCTTTGTTCACTGTAAGCTGAGGTTAGAGCCACGTACTCACATGGTTTGCTCCTGCTACCCAGTGTTACAGTAAAGTGTAAGAAAAACAAGGGAAACCATGCCGGTAGGTCTGATAATGCTCATGTGAGGGGTGTCAAATGCTTAGATTCATTTCAGTGTATTCCCAGAATGGCAGCTACTAGTCAGTGTGAAAAGGTTCAATCCCAAATGGAAAGACTGAGCATCCCGCAGGTAAAATGCCTATGAAAACTGGCTCCTAATTTGAAGTAAGGAATGGGTAAGAGAAGAATGTTCTCTGTAAAAATGACTTATTGTTTTGTCACTTATTTGAGATGTTTAAGCAATTTTACCTTATCAATTGTTGAGATAACAAGTATTTAGCAGATTTGAATTTTTTTGCAAAATTTTAAGCAGTCAAATTCATAAATAAAACAAAACTTGTGATTAAAGGTCTGGGATTCTAGAACATGTCATCACTTAAAAGAGTTGTGTTATGACCCATAATTTTCCCAATTAAAAAAAGATGAAGTTTTTTTTCTAGGCATGGTGGTGCACACCTATAATCCCATCTACTTGGGAAGCTAAGGCAGGAGAATCTTAAGTTGGAAGCCAGCTTGGGCAACAGAGAGAAACCCCAAAAAAGAAAAATGAAGTTTCTTAATTCTAGAAATCATATTTTCATTTTTTAAAAAAAATCTATAATAGGACCTATATGGGTACTTCCATGAAGCCAGGGTTTTATAGAACCCACAATTCCAAATATATTTTCTGTAATGATGCTGCTTCTGAATATTGCATTGTGGGTACTGCTCACTGACTTTGAACCAGGAATCTCTTTTCTTTCTTGAATGTTGCCTGTCTTAATGTGAACTATTGGAAATAGAGCAACAGCAGAATGATAAATCAGAAATGTTAGCTCTCAAGCTACTGAAAATCCTAATAGTGCCACTGTACTACTACAATTTTTGCTTTTAAAATTAGAAAAAAAATCTCAAATCTTAATCTTTTAAAGGTAAATTTGAATTTCTCCCATAAAATGAAAAGATGAACTGACTTGTTTTTAATTTGATAATCAAATGAATAACATTCTAATTTCTGATTCTGATTTCTTTCAGAATATGCTTGGAACACAAAAACTGGCCGGGGGCCATTTTCAGGACCTACCTACAATCCTACAGCAAAAAATCTAAATATCTTGAATCGTGCACAGCCAGTCCCTTCAGTGCATGGGAGGACAGACTGGGTGGCCAAGTACGGAGGCCACCGGTAGGACCTCTGGTGGGAACCCATAGCATTGCTCCACAGAGTATGTGCAAGTCCCTGACCTTGGGAAATGTCTAGAGATGTCTATTTCTACTGAGATCTGGAAGAAATACGCAATAGTGGGTACTTCAAAGAGCAAAAATCATCTCCTATTTTCTTTCCTGGAAACGAAATGCATTTTCTTAGCATCATTGCCCACAGTGCTGATATGTGGGTAGGACTTTACAAAGTATTGAATAAACTATTTGCCAAAGTATCAAGTATTTGATCTACAAATTAACAGATAGTAAGTACAATAAGAAGCTTCTTTTTAAAAAATGCCTCCAGAAAATAAGTGTTTCAAGTGTTGATTTTCCTTTGTTGTATATTGGCCTCACAATGTGATATTTTACCACTTTGCAGTGATTCAGCTGAGAGGTTTTTTATTTTGTTTTTTTCCTGGTGGTGAGGCGGACTGCTGTGAGCTGTGAGTTCTGGGTCTTGCTTGGCTACTGCTGTGCTCTCCCACTTTGGCAATGGCAGGACTGTAAAATTTTTTTTCTACTTTGACACTATGAGCTCAATGGCAATCCCAATCTTGAGCAGTATGTTTCCTTGGAAATAAATTTCCACTTAACATAGAAGGTGTCTTCTCCACTAGATCTTAGTGGAGAAAAAGCCCAAGGGCTGTGAGTTCGTGGCGTGTCTGATCCAGTGGCTTAATGACTTCACATTGAAAACGTCAAGGTTCTCTTGTCATCGCATCAAGAAAGTTTTTGAAACTGGGTTTGATGCTTGTTCATGTGACTTGCAGAATACTTTTTTCCATGTTCCTACCACAGGCAAAGATGAAGTGGGCCAGCCGGTCCCCAAAGCAGCCTTTGCCACTGCAGGCCCCTGACTCGGCTTTGACCTTCGAGTTCGCTCGACAGAGCAGATGCATTCAGTTGCCATAGCAGTGGTTTCACTTAGTACAGCTTTTTTCTTAGTTTTATTCTCAAATTGGTTTTTAAAACAGACATTTTGAACTTAGGGGGCTATTCTTTTTAAACCTGCCACCTTATGGACTGGACATTAGTACTGTATATTCCTTTTCAAAAATAATGTTATCAGCTGCTGACATTTTTATGTATTTTATGGCTTTGTAACAAATGTTAATGTAACTGGTATAATATTGTGGGCATTATCCAAAGGCATTATAAAATAATGATATTTTTGTATAGAAGATTCAACTGTTCAGGTTTCACATGCTGAAATCTAAAGGGCAACATACCTGTCAGTAATGGTTATATGTAAAGTTTTAATGTCCCCAAAGCTAATAAAAATTATTTTGTTTCTGAAAAACTAAAACTCTGAATAGATATTTAAAGAAATATGGCTAACTAGTGTTTTCTTTACATTTTTAAATTTTATACCCTGAGACCTAAATGATGTTGTTTTTATTAGTAGCCTTTTGGGGGGGGCAGTTTTGTTTATAGAAATATTCATCAGAAAGTACAAAGGAGTGCCCATGTATCCCCTCTTCCTCCTCCTGTCTCAGATATGCCCTAGTAACATCTATGTCACTGTGGTATGTGTTACACTGATGAGCCAATATTGACACAATAATTGAAATCCATATTTTGTGTCAGCTCTTCATGTTGTACATTCTTAAGTGTTTTGACAAAACGTATAATGTTATGTATCCACCATCATAGTACCATGCAGATGGTTTACTGCCCTAAAACACTCCAGTGTTCTACCCAATCATCCCTCCCTACCTCCCCCCAAATTCCTGGCAACCACTGATCTATTTACTGTCTCTAGTAACCATTCCATTTTCAGAAGGCCATATAGTTGGAATCATATGTTAACTTTTTTAGATCGGCTTCTTTCACTTAGCAATATGCATTTTAAGTGCCTCCAATAAGCTTGAGAGCTTATTTCTGCTTATCACTGAATAATATTTCAATGAACAAATGTACCACAGTTTATCCATTCACCTACTAGAGGATATCTTGGTTGCTTCCAGATTTGGGCAATTTTGGATAAAGATGTTATAAACACTTACATGCATGTTTTTTGTGTGGACATCCATTTTCAGCTCATTGGGGGAAATATCAAGGAGCATGAATGCTAGATTGTGTGATAAGACTATGTTTAGTTTTGTAAGAAACTGCTAAACTCTCCTCCAATATGACCATGATATTCTACATTCCTGCTAGCAATGAGAGTTCCTGTTGCTTTACATCCTCAACAGCATTTGGTGGTGTCATTTTTCTGGATTTTGGTCATTTTAATAGGTATACAGTGATGTCTCATTGTTATTTTAATTCACAATTCTCTAATGACATGTTTTGGAGCATCTGTTTACATGCTTACATGACATCTATATATCTTCTTTCATGAAGTGTCTGTTCAGATCTTCTGGTTAGTTTTTAAACGGGGTTGTTCATTTTCTGTTCAAGTTCTCTTTATATTTTGGGAAATAGTCATTTATCAGATATGTCTTTCGCAATTTTTTTCTCTTAAGTCTGTGGCTTTTCTTTCTTGACAGTGTCTTTTGTAAAGAGGAAGTTTTTATTTTTAGTAAAGTTCAATTTTTTTTTTCATGGACAAGTACTTTTCATGCTATACTTAAAATATCACCACCAGGGTTGGGGATATAGCTCAGTTAGTAGAGTGCTTGTCTTGACAAGGCACAAAGCCCTGGGTTCAATCCCCAGCACCACCAAAAAAAAAAAAAAAAAAAAAAGTGTCATTCACCAAACCCAAGATCACTTATGATTTTTCTGTGATGTTATCATTTGGTATTTTTATAGATGTGTATTTTACATTTGTATAAATAGATCTGATTCATTCTAAGTTAATTTTTATAAATAATGTTAAGTTTCTGTGTCTTCTTTTTTATATCAATGTCTGGTTCCAGCATCATTTGTTGAAAAGCCTACTTTCCCAATTGAATTAGTTTGCTCTGTTGTTAAAGAATAATTGGCTATATGTATGTGGGTCTATTTCTGGCCCCTTTCATTCTGTTCTGATCTGCCTGTCTTTCTTCTCATTAATACCACACCATACTGTCAGTTCTCTGACTTTGTTTCTCTCCTTTGATATTGTATTGATAATCATGGGCTTTTTGCCTCTCCGTATAATCTCTAGAATCAGTTTATCAACATCAAGAAGATACCTTACTTGGAATATTGACTGGCATTAGGTTGAGTCTATCAACTTGGTTAAGAACCGTCATCTTCACCTTGTGTCTTCCTAGCCATGTACATGGAATCTCTCTCCATTATTTGGGTCTTCTTTGATATCTTTCATCAGTTTTCTAGTATTTCTCATATGGATCTTGTACATGTTTTGTTAGATTTATACATAGGTGTGTATGTGGGAGTTCTTGGTGCTAATGTAAATGGTGTTGCATTTTTAAATTCAGAGTTCAATTGTTCATTGCTGGGATGTAAGAGAGCAACTGATTTTTTATATTAATCTTATATTCTAATAATTACTAGTCCCAGGAGTTTCTTTGTTGTTTCTTTGGAACTTTCTACAGATGATCATATCATCTACAAGAAAAAAGTGTTTTATTACTTCCACTCCAGTCAGTATACCTTTTATTTCCCTTTCTTGTCTTGTTGCATTAGCTAGGATTTCTGGTGTGAGTACTGAGTAGAAATGGTAAGATTTGGGGCTGGGGATGTGGCTCAAGCGGTAGCATGCTCGCCTGGCATGCATGCGGCCCGAGTTCGATCCTCAGTACCACATACAAAGATGTTGTGTCCACTGAAAACTAAAAAATAAATATTAAAAACACTCTCTCTCTCTCTCTCTCTCTCTCTCTTAAAAAAAAAAAAAAGAAATGGTAAGACTGGACATCCTTGCCTTGTTTCTTATTTTAGCAGGAAAACATCTCATTTCTCCCTATTAAGTATGATGTTGGCTGTAGAATTTTTGCAGACATGTTCTATCAAATTGAGAAAGTTCTCCTCTATTCCTCATCTTTGGTGGTGGGGGAGGGGAGCTTGTTATGAATAAGATGTGCAATTTTGCCAGATCCTTTTTTCTGCATCTATTGATGTGACCATGTGATTTTTTGTCTTTAATCTGTTGTTATATGTTGGGTTACATTAATTTATTCTCAAATGTTCCTCACATGCCTGGTAAAATCCCACTTGGTCATGCTATGCAATTCTTTTTATATATACTATAGGCTCAGATTTGCTAATATTTTGTTGGAAGATTTGGTTTATAGATGGAGAGAGAGAGAGAGAGAGAGAGAGAGAGAGAGAGAGAGAGAGAGAATGTGACAATGTTATTGGCAAGTTGGTGAAATAAGGGAAAGGCATAAGGGTGTTTATGAGAACTGCTGAGACTTTTCAGCCAATTTGAAAATTTCCAAAATAAAATATTAAAGAATACAAATATATAAGGCAAAGATCTCATAAGTATGGGGGAAAAACTGCATGACCTATGATCAGAATGGGGGGATTGTCCCAGAGAACAGATGACCCAATCTCAGTCACCTGAACATGAACAACAGAACAAAGCTTGCCAAGGCATGCGGCATACAAACCCTCACCAGTCATGCTCTTCTCTCACACGTGAAGCATTCACAAAAATGTGGCCCAATAGTAAGCCACAAAAACTGAATTCCCCAAAGTGGCCACGTTTTCTTTCCACAAAATTACTAAACTAGAATGTAATAACATATAATTGATTTAAAAGTCAACAATATTCTAAGCACTCGATTATTTAAAATGGAAAAATAAAAGATGGAATGAAAACCCCTTCAAAATGGACAATGACAGATCTCTATATTAAAACATGTAAGTGTAGCCAAACAGGCCTGAGATAAAAAATTACACACTTGATCCATTTGTGGAAAAATAGGCATACTGAATATGTTAAATTTGAGCTTTTTTCTCAAATAGAGTTAACAGACAGTAAAAGGTTCGGCTTGGGAGGCTGAGGCAGGAAAATCACAAATTCAAATTTAGCAAGGTCCTGTCTCAAAAAATAAAAAGGGTTGAGGATGAAGCTCACTGGTTAAGCACGTTGGGTTCAATCCCTGATACCAAAAAAAGTAAAAAGATTAAAGATTAAAGTCTAAAATTTTTTTGTCAAATGTTTATTTTTTAAAATATTTATTTTTTAGTTGTAGTTGCACAAAATACCTTTATTTTATTATTCTTTATGTGGTGCTGAGGTTCAAACCCAGGGCCTCGCATGTGAGAGGCCAGCGCTCTACCACTGAGCCACAACCCCAGCCCTAAAATAAAAAACTTTAAAGGTGGATTTCAAACCAGTAGTAAAAGGCGCACGTGCACACACACACACACACACACACACACACACACACACACACACACAGTCTGAGAAGGTCAAGAGGAGCCTTGGGAAACAGAAACTAATACAACGTGGCGCCCTGAAGCAGATCCTGAGGAGAAGCAGGGTATTAGGCCTGGGGTGTAGGTCAGTGGGAGAGCAGGTGCTTAGTATGTACAAGGTAAAGTATTAGTTTAAAACTAAGGAAATCTGAATGAAGTATAGACTCTAGATAAAAAAGACTTGTCATTAACTGTAACACGCAACGTACTATAATGTAAGATGTTCACAATGGGAAACTAGGTGCAAAGTACCTAGGAGTTCTGTATAAATTGTCTCAGGTATTCATTAAATCTATAGCTATTCAAAACTGTCATTTTTAAAAGATTTAAACAATCTGTCCAGCAAATATTTACTGATGTGGCTTTCTCCTAACGTAGTATGTGTGGGAATAACAAGAGGGTGGGTCCGCATGGAACATATCCTCAGGCAGGAATTAAACACACAGAAGCTGCATATTTACAAATTATCAGAGTGCTAGGAAGAAAACAGGACTTTTTCTTAATATTTATTTTTTAGCTGTAGTTGGACACAATACCTTTATTTCACTTATTTATTTTTATGTGGTGCTGAGGATGGAACCCTCTCATACATGCGAGGCTACCGCTGAGCCACAACCCCAGCCCCAAGAAAACAGGATGTTATAAAGAGACTAGAGGAGGGATGTCACACACTGAGAGTCCTCTGAATGGCTCTAAGTGCAGGAGTCTAATTACACTTCACACACACCTCTGCCTGTGGAAAGAATGATCATAGGGCCAAAGCTTGAAAATAAAGAGTCCTATTAGAAGCTTATTTAAGACCCAAGTAGAAAATCCCAACTACTATGTATAACTATAGAGCTCTAAGCAAACAAACAAAAACAAGTAAACCATGGAGAGGCTTGAACTTGGGTGCTACAGTGCTGTAAGAGTAGTCAGAGTAAGGCTTATGTTGAGGCTACTGAAGGAAAGCTATTAGTTTTTGGTGTTGCCATTGTTCCTTGCTGTTTTAAAGAACTTTATTATTTGTTCTTATAGATTTTTAGTTGTTTGTCTTGGATTTTCTAGCAGATAATGAACAACCTACTTAAAAAAACAAAATATCTTTTTTTCCTACTGTTCATTTGTACCTCTCAATTAGTTCTCATTTTATTGCTTTTGTCTCATGTCTCAAGGACAATGGCAAATCTTGACAGTGACAGCAAAAACCCCATTATTTCTAAAGTTTAATATAAAGCCAGAGGACTCAATAAAGTATAGCTAATAAAATCCTAAGCGAGCAGGACATCAGCAAGGTGTTGAACTAGGACGTCTCAGGCTCCCCATCACCCCTCAGAAGGTTCAAGTAGCAATCATCCAGAACGTCGCTTTGAAAACCCCACTACATGTAAACATGCCTGAGACACCCACAGGGCCTGCAGAACAGGATAAAATCCACATCAGAAGCCTTACCCTGCCTACTCCACGGCTCCCTATGCCTCATGTCAGTGAGACCAGGGCAAAGGAGAGGTAGCTCATTATCAAAGAAAAGGCAACAGGTAGACAACACTTCCCACTGACCCTTGCTAACAGCCTCCAGGGGAGGGGAAGGGTCGCGCACTTTCCAACACAAGCAACCACCCGCTAGAAAGCTCTCTACCTGTCTTTTGATCACATAGGCATGAGAAGAAAGGAAACCTAAAATCTAGAAAGGGCAAAACACCCCCACTTCCTGGGGCACCAGCTCTGGGTTCCCTCCTCTCCAGAGGAGAGAGAGTGTGTCTCTTTCTCCTGTTACTTTCTGCCCTTGGCTTGGCCTTCGTCTTCAGCACTGGGGGAAATGATCCTGACTTTGAAGACTGGTATCAACACACCACCAGGCAGATGTCCTTGGGCCACTGTTTCCACAGGGGAAAAGGAGAAGCAAAGCCGGTCGTGCAGTGTCCCTGGCATTCTGAGATGCCTCCCAAGAAGCCCACTCCAGCCCCCTCATTAGGAAATACTAGAGGAAAGGGCATGACTAGACCACCAGGGTCACAGTGGGCAAGGTGACCCGTGTGTGCATCTTGCTCATGCCTACCAGTTCCTGCCAGCTGTGGTGCCAGGTTAGAGAAACCGGGAACCTCACAGCCCAGCATCTCCTGTGAAGCTGAGCTTCAGAAGCACAATGGGAATTCCAACCTAGCTTAAGTGTCTAGACTGCTTGTCTCCTTGCCTAGCCTCAGAGCCCACTCCAATGACCCAGGCAAAGAGATGCCCATCTCTGTGCATTTCAAGAAAGAGAAGGGGACAGACCAGCTGGATCCAGGAAGTCAAACAACAGCTTCACTTAGCCAAAAAGCCTCCCCAGTGACCCCAACCAGGCAAGGAGACTTCTGCCACCATATATTTCAGAGAAGGAGGAGGCGAGGCCAGCTTGATTCAGGAGGTCAAACTGCCATTCAGCTCAGTTAAAAGCCTGTACACCTGGGCTCCACCAGGGAGGCAATCCTGGACTGCACAGTTCTAAGGAGCACAGCCTCTGGCCCTGCCCATCCAAAGAAACAACTCAACCTAACCTTGGAGTCCAGTGCCTGTAGCCCTGCCCAACTGCAGGTCCCAACAGCAAGATGCCCAGCCAGGGAATCTATCCTGACCCAGAACCATCTCCGTACCCAGCTCTGCCTCAAAGCAAAGCCCAGTCAACGATCTCACCCAGCATCAGAGTGAAGTTAGTGGCTCAGCCAACTACAGAATTCACAATAGGCTCTGCCTGTTAGGGATTATCACCAAGTGGTCCTTCCAGGCTCACTAAACAGTGAAGTCTATCCCTGCCACAGAGCACCTGTAAAGGCCAAGACAGGGAAAATGCACAGACAAAAATGCATGAACATAATAAGGATTATGAGCAATGAGGGAATTGCAATACCTCCTGAAGAAACCAATAAAACACCAACAATGAATGCGAAAGAAATGGAGGTCTATGATACGACTGAAATTCAGTAATCATTTAATATTGTAACAGATTTAAAATATCTACTGAAAATACAATTAAGTCATGCATGGTTGTGCACACCTGTATTCCAGTAGCTTGGGAGGCTGAGGCAGGAGGATCTCAAGTTCAAAGCCAGCCTAAGCTATTTAGTGAGGCCCTAAATAGCTTAGTGAGACCCTGAGGCAAATTATAAAAAGGGCTGGGGATGTGGTTCAGTGGTTAAGCTCCCCTGGGTTCAATCCTCAGTACCAGGCAAAAAAAAAAAAAAAATTAAAAGGGAATAAATTGTAAAGGAATCATGATGAAGAACTGGATATGCTTTAAATGTCTGCAGCTATATATCATGTCCAATTAAATAAGCTTTCTTTCCATATGAAAAATAAGCGAGTTTGGTGAACTGCAAAAATATACAGGTAGAAACAGTTGTTTCTTGCAGTACTGACAACTGCACTCAGGAATACTCTACCACTTAGCCACGTCCCCAGCAATTTTCATTTCAAGACAGAGTCTTGCTAAGTTGCCCAAGCTGACTCACCATCCAGAAGTTCCAGTCCAAAATCAAGTGGTTTCATTTCTCTATGCCTTTGGTGAGAGTAGCACATCATGCAGGAGCATGTGGTGGAAAAGATCTCTCACCTCATGAACCAGGAAGAGGAGGAAGAGGCCAAGGACCCATGATGCCACAGTGCCTTTTTAGGGGCACTCCTAAGTCCTTAGTGACCTAAGGACTTCCACTGGACCTCACTTATTGAAAGTTCCATCGCCTCCTAACAGCACCACCACTAGGGCCAGGTCTTTAACACACGGCCTTTGGTGACACATCCAAATTCTGGCAGAGGGCAGTAAGTCACAACTGAGTCACCTCCCCTTGGTCTGCACACAGTGGAAAGTGTCTGGGGATACAGGTGTAAAGATGAAAGCCACCTCCCCATGCCGCCCCCTACATGCCCACCCCATAGCACTCGGGAACACCTGCGCCACCTCCAGGTGTCCCCACCACTGTAACATTCGGGATCTCAACCAGTTGTTTCCTTCCTCCAAAATACATGTCCATAAAAATCTATTTTTAAAATATCCAAAGGACAATGAGGCATTTGCCTGACTTCTTCTGCCCCTTTTCCTTTATTCTATACAGGACCAACATTTAGAGAAAAGGTGTATCTTGCCTGGCTCACGGATCTGGAAGTTCTAGTCTAAAATCAAATGGTTCCATTGCTTTGGGCAAGAGTGACCTATCACATTACCCAAGTAATCGGACTCTCCAGGGCAGGAAGCTGAACTCACACCACTGAACTGTTTACAAATCAATGTGTGTGTGTGTGTGTGTGTGTGTGTGTGTGTGTGTGTTGCTCGGGATGAAACACAGACCCTTGCAAATGTTACGCAAACCCTTTACCACTGAGTTACATTCCTAGCCCTTGTCTTTATTTAAACTGTCGTGTTCTACGACTAAAACACTCAGGGTCACTCCAGAACTGAGCTGCACGAAATAACCACACAAGAAGCAGGGATACCTTTTTCTCTGGGGTCCTGTGATGGCTCCTCTGACCTTAAGGGTCCACAGGAAGAGAGCAAGAGAGCAAACCACTTGCTGAACCCTTTTATTGAGAAGAAGCCATTCAAATGAGGCAAGGGGTCAGGTTTCAGGGGGTTGGGTCTAGCTTCCTGATGTCTGCTGTCAACAGGTTGACTGACATCTAGGAAGGCACACTCAAAGGCAGAGCAAGAGAAGGGGAAACCCAATGGGCATTTCCACGGAACATTCTATCCCAAACAGGGCAAAGGGGTAGTATTACAAAGGAACAGGGAGTGTACCTCAACTCCATGGGTGACACGCCCACATCTAAAGACACACCCTCATCCTTCAACTTCCTGGACGGGGACAACATCCAGGTCACTACAAAATGTAGTGAGTGACTGGTCAAAGCCTCTGGCTTCAGGATGGAAGGTGCAAATCATTCAGAATGGCTCCCACATTAAACCATGAATTTGGTACAACTAACTATATGATGAAAGGCAATTCAAATTAGAAACTGTGGAATCATTTCTAATTTAAAGTATTTGCAAGTGTTTGCCATCAACCATCAATCATTTCACTATAGTGGCCACTGTCCATAGCACTTGGGGTCCCAGGACACCAAAAGCTTAATGAGTCAGTGTTGTGATGGGGCTGCCCAAATTCTCATTTTGTTCTTGGCTACACTAACAGAACTGTATATCCAGAATACAGTACTCTGGTCACATCCCTCACAAAGTTCTAGGCACTGTGCCTTGTCAAGCAGCATCCTGTCTGGAGAGCCGGAAGGTGAAGGTACACATTAAAAAAGGTTGTCACATTAAAAAAGGATGAGGGAACTGGGACCACTTTCAGGCTCGAGGTGGCTCAGCAACAAAACACTTGCCTAACATGCCCAAATCCCTGGGTTCAGTATCACAAAAAAAAAGTTTAAGCAAATACCTCAGTACCTGAATTACACACTCAATTCAACCAATGTAACAGGGAAGCAAGTACCCACCTCCCTTTTTTTGGTACTGAGGACCGAATCCACGGGCACTTTACCACTAAGCTACATCTCCAGTCCCTTTTTAAAATATTTTGAGATGGTCTAAGATGCTGAGAGTCTTGTTTAATTGTTATAGCGGGCCTCAACCTTGTGATCCTCCTGCCTCAGCTTCCCAAGTTGCCAGGATTAGGTGTGTGCCTCCATGCCTGGCTAGCCTTTCCTTTTTTAAAGAGGGAAAAACTACCCGGTGATGTGTGACTATAATCCCAGCTACTCAGGAGGCTGAGGCAGGAGGGTTGCAAGTTCAAGGCCAACGTGGGCAGTTTAGCAAGACCCTGTCTCAAATGAAAAGAAAGAGCTGAGGAAGTAGCTCAAAGGTAGAATGTTCCTGGGTTTAATTCCCAGCACTGTAATTAGAAAAACAAACTGTAAAAAAAAAGAAAGAAAACCAAACAGGGGATAAGGTTACTAGGTTAATTCTCAATAATGAACATATTCAAATAAAGTAAAAAAAAAAATATATGTGCCAGTATCCAGCCACTGTGTCCAATGCTAGGTAATCCAAGCTCTGGAGAGGTCTTTCAGTTCCACATTTACAGATGAACTACTTAAGCAAAATTTCTTTCTTTTTCTCTTTTTCCTTCTGATAGTTCTTATCTTAGAAACCCTCAGAGATCATTATTAAAACAAACTCCCAGGCAATGTATACCAAAATAACTATCCTTGGTCCTTATTCAAAACGGGCTATTAAAAAACTTTCACATTTACCTCCTTCTATATTTCCAATATCCTTCTATATTTCTATCCAATCTCCTTCTATATTTCTATCCAATCTCCTTCTATATTTCTGACAGGTCTGGTAAAGAAGACACCAAGAAAATGTTATTTATAGTAAAATTTATTTTCACTGATATTTCCTTTTACATAATCTCAGAGTAGGTCTGTGCTGTAAAATGAAAAGAACACACATCTGAAATCTCACCATGACACTTTTTCACACTGTTTCAGGACTCCCAATGTTTACACCTCATATTTTACACCCTGATCTCATCACTGAATTGAACCATACAAGGAAGCCAGTATGATTGTGCTATATCCTCGCCACCTCTGAAGGGCTGTGACAGTAATGACTAATTTTTCCCCCCAATGAATTCGGTGTTGTTTTGGTTTGGTTTTTGAAGTAAAATCTCAGAGCATGTAAATGTGCTGCACTTCTTTCCCTCAATACACTGAGAACAGTGAAAGTCTGAAGATATTTAATTCTTCGTGAGTTGAAGCTGGGATGTGACCCTATGGTTCGGGTCTATTCAACATACTAATTCCAAGTTTGGCAACCATCAGCAAACTGTTCAAAAGAAACACAAACAAAAAACATCAGGAAAAAGACAGAACAGGTGACCATTTTTTAAGGGACTAGTACTCTGCAGGTCACAGCTCTCCCTCACAGCTGCACAGGAAGGGAGGTACCAAGGTGGAACAATCCTCCCTGGGAAGAAACCAGAAAAAGAAAACAGCACCACACAACAACACTGCACTTAAGTCTGAGAACAGCATGTGGTTCCAATCCAACTGCCAATAATATGAAGAGATGAAGAAATTGAAGACGAGAGAGATCAAGGCCTCCCAGGTCACAGAGCTAATTAATGCAAAATCTCCAGTCGGTTTACAGCCCTTGCTTGACAGACAGCGTACTACGACCAAATATGGGGACCATAATTTTTTCTGAATCAGATTTTTAAAAATTCCCTTGCCTTCAGAATGTCTTTATTATATGTAAGGACTACAATATTTAAGACAATTGTGTTTGTTTTTGATAATAAAAGTTGATTACAAAACAGAGGAGTCCATCAGAATTTCCTTTTAGCAGTATTTTCAGTATCAAAGAACAAGTATACAACCAAGAAATGTGGAGCCCTGGCTGAAAGCCACGTGGCAGCCACAGTCACAGCTTTACCCTGAGGCTTCTGCACCGTGGGAAGGCACCTGGACCACCAGAGAGCAATTTAAAAGCAAAACCATTTCCATAGTGAATGAAGATCCTTAGACCGTTGTGACATATAAATCAATAACTGCTCTTGAAGCCTGTCCTATTTATGTATGAATTAATTTGAGTTGATATTTAGGATCAGGTAAAATTTATTCAAACAAGTGAATTTCTGAATGTATAAAGTGGCTCTGGCAATAAACTGAATGGCGTCCTGGTAAGTAAGAGCAACAGAAGGCGACATACCTGGCCCCTGCGATTAAACCCGCAGGCATGAACTTCCCAGAATGGTAGAATCTCATCCCCATGATGCCAGCCAAGGTTCCAGATGTAGCTGGTGAAAGAGAGTCAAAAGTCTTTGTATCTTCTAGAAGAGCATTGGAGTGCCAAGAGTCCCACCCGGCTTTCAAGCCCTGACTCCATCCTGCACTTCCTCCTCCTGCCTCAGGCGGGGCCAGCTCCATGGCTGCCCACATTATAAAGGTCTAGGCACAAATTCTGGCCAAAGAAGACCCTTCACAACCTGGGCCCAGCCTGCCTTTCTGGCTTCAATTTCCCAAAACTCTTCTGCAAAACGCCCACTTTAGCCATAAATGCCTTAGTTTTGTCCAAAATGTTACAGGATTTTTTCATGCCTTGTGTTTCTTCCCTCTCCATCTTCCTGCTGGGGATCTATCCAAATACGGACAACTGCTAAGCACAGCACTCGGTGCTTGAGAAGGCAACTGTAACAACAGGGTCTCTACCCTTTCAGAGAGTCTCGAGTCTGCAGGGGTAACCAGGGTAAAGAATCACACAAGCCAGCCACGTAACAGCCATCGCACACCTGGAACTCCTGCTACTAGGAAGGCTGAGGCACAGGGAGCACAACCTCGGCCACTTAACAAGACCTTGTCTCAAAAAAATAAAGGGCTGAGGACATAGCTCAAAGGTAGAGGGCCTCTGGGTTCAGCCCTCAGTACCCCCCCCACACACACACACACTCAAGAATCATACAAAAAGTAAGTAAAATTTGTATTCTGGGTACAATTAATGCTACACACAAAACATAATGGGGGACCAGGCTTTCGGGGAGCTCAGGCAAGGCAGAAGGAAGAGCATGTCACAGGCACTGTGGGGAGGAGGAACGCGGTGCACTCAAGGAAACAAAAAGTGGCTGTGGCACCCATGAAGACATGGCTAGTGAGGAAGAGGGGCCTGACCACCTGCAGCCCCGAAGGCCACACCAGACTCTGGTCCTCCTCCTAACAGCAAGCAGCCCTTCAAAGCTATTTAAGCAGACGGACATGTGAGCAGAAATGCAGCCCCAAAATATAATTCTAGCTGTGTCCAGAGAACAAACCATAGAGAAACCAGAAGGTTGACAAGGGTATCAATGAAGCAATTCCTTCAGGAATGCAGGCAAGAGGTGGGAAGAACTGGGGGTAAGAAGGTAGCTGTGGAGACAGAGAAGGGGACAATTTAGGGTACTACTGGTATTGATAGGACTTGCCAGTAAATACCAGACAGGCTGCAGGAAGAGAGGAACCAAGATCCAAATGAAGGAAGAGAAGACCTAGTGAGTGAGATCATGCAGATGCCCTGCGACAGCTAAAGACCACTCAGCCAGCCAGCTGCTCACATGGGAGCACAGCTAGGAGGGAGTCACTGGTGACTCCCTGTGAGTCTTTGGTGTTTATGAACGATCTTCCATGACATTGTCAAGTCAAGAGAGTATGAAGAAGACAAAATGAGCCAGGTGTTAGGAAACTCAGTATTTAATGGATAGAAAGGAAGATGGGTACACAGGAGAATGAGAAGATCAAAAGGAAAAATCAGGAACAGAAAATGACAGGTCACATGTGCTGGGAACAGCCAACAGCCCATGTAAAACGAGGACTGACAGTGGAGTCTGCACAAATGCAGGTCACTGGCAGCCTCAGGGACACCTTTCCACGGACAAGGGGGATAAAAATGGGAACTGAAGCAGGTTGACAACGTGTGAGATGGAAAGAAATAAAGATGGAGTACAAATGGATTTTTAGAGAAGTTTCTGAAAGAGAAGGAAAAGCCAGCAACTGTAAAGGGAAGTGGGTCACCAGTTGCTTTTTTAAATGGGGGAGAGATGAGCACATTTGAGCACCAATAAGAGGGATCCACCAAGAAGGGGGAAAACAAATAACAGGAGGGACTCTTGATAGTGCACAGTCTGAGGAAGGTAGGGAGGAGATCAGAGCCCAGGTGGAGGGACTGCCCTGGAGAGGAGGGGAACAGGGCAAGGGAGACCTGGAGGCTCATGGAGGCAGGGCAGTCTCCACCCGGAGGCTTTTTCCCTTAAGTAGGTAGGAGGTGAGTGCTGGGAGTGGAGGATGAGATGGGGCAGAGCAGGCTCACAGTCAGCCCAGTGCATGAATCAGGAAGCTGTTCAGCAGAGCCGAGCCCAGGCACATCCTCCTTTCCCAGCCTGCCATTGCTGGGAAGAGAGCTTCCCAGGGAGATGTGCACAGACCACTGTGTGAACATGCCTGTCCTCCCTCCCACCCTCTTAAGAGCCAGAGCAGCACCTGATACACTGTGGGCTTGTGGAGGCACTCGCATCCTCACAGTATCTGACACCTGGATGGGGCCCAACAAATAAGTGTCCAAAGCCACCCTGATAAGTAATCTTCCCTTTCCCCACACTCCTCCCTGCCTGGACTGCTCACAGTTCCACATTTCTACATCTGTGTCTGACTTCCTTGGATCCGAGAGCTTCCTGAAGGCAAGGCCTATGTCTTACACAATTAGCCAACCACTAAAGAGCAAGACGATTTTCAAATAGGAAAACGCAACATGGATGCAAAGCTAACTCAGACAATTCAATAATGCTCAAGCCGACCGTGGTTAATACCCAGCTACAATGAGTAATAGATACATACTGCCTTGTGCAAGCCTAAAATTAATCTCTCAGGGAAGATAGACATGAAACGCTCTCCATATTCCATACATGAAAGATAAACAGAAACCAACACAAATCCCCATTTTAAAATTCGCCTAGGCCTTGGCAGAGGCAGGAAACTTGTGAGTGTGAAGAACCTGCCACATCCCACCAAACCAGGGCCTTCTGGTAAAACGAAGGATGGATACAGACATGCTCTATGGAGACATCAGGGCAGACGTACCTAGAAAAACCCAAATGTTCCTGGGATCCTGAGACAGCTGATAAGCACCCAGGCCTGCTAAACTTCCAAAGAAGAGCCCCGCTGCCAGGGACGGCACACTACCTGGAGGGAAGCAAACACATGGCTGTATTATGATGTCTGACATTTGATTCATCTGCCAAATCAACCAGACTCCCCTGGCCTCCAGGGGAGCAGAGCGAAGAGAAGCTTTCTTCACATGGTTCTTAACCAAGGAGTCCTTAAGCAGGAAAACGTCCATCTTACCAGAGAAGTCAGGGTCTCAAGCCCCATTCTGCTCTCCTCTAACAGTAGGGCTCTTCCAATCTAAGGAGAAATGGTCATTCTCCATCCAAGAAAGGAAGCAGCGCCCTTCCCTCCTAGGTGGATCTGTGGTTAGGCTTTTTCTTAACCAGCCATTACAGGCTGACCCACCCACTACAGGCTGTGCACAGGCGGGACTTTATGAGAATCACAAAAGGGAAATAGGGTCAATCAACTACAAACAAGAGGGAATGAGAATGAGAGAACAGGAATTCCAGTGCATGCTTGCCGAGTGGGGACACAGGCAAGCAAGCATATTGATACCCCACAGGTAGATTAATGAGGAGACTTCAAAAATGATTATGTGAGGGCTGCAGCTCAGAGGCAGAGTATGTGCCTACCACGAGCAAAGAAAGCCCTGGGTCTGGCCCCAGCACAAAACTTAAAAGAGTAAGTGAAGACCAGAGGTCTCATCCCACTCGAAAGGAGCACAGATGGCATTCTGGAGTCAAGGCTGATGTATGTCAGGCAACGATAATAACAACCCATACCACCCCCGCCTTTATCTTTAGATAAAGACGCAAAAACAAGAGTCCTGGCTCAGCTTGGCCAGATAAACAAAAGGCAAGTTCAGAAGTCTGACTCCTTTGGTTGCACGCAAACTTTGTGGGGCCTAAGGCAAAGTGGCCCCACAACATTGCTGCTTTGAGAGCCTAGGGGCTCACTCTCCAATGAAACAACGTGAAGAATTTAAGCAGCTACGAGACAGTTCTTACCTGCTTTTGCATAGCCAATGATTCCACCAGTAGCAACCAGTGCTGCATAGCCAAAGCCAAAATAATGTAAAGGCACCCTGAAAATATAAGAGGGAGAAGTGAGTGTCAACTATGTTTAAAACAAACGAACAACAACAACAAAAAACCCCCACGTAAATCATTAAAGTCATGGTTCCAGACAAATCTTACCACTATATAAGTCAAAGTAAAGCTCAGAGAGGTGAATGACTGAGTCAACACAACTAGTCAGAGCAGTGAGGACTCAAATCCAGGCTCCCAGCCATGTGTTCAGTGACCCACTCATACCCCATACTGCTCCCAGGCAGTCCACTCTAGGGCTCTTTTTAGATGGAACTCTGGTTTTAGAAGGCCCTGGCTATTCCACTGTAGTTGACTGTGCACTTACATTGGGCCAGTGTTCTTCTGCATTGCACTCTCAATGCAATCAGCCAAGACTACTCCAGGCCTGCACCTGTGAAGAAGGGGCTGGATCAAAGGTGGTTAAAAGCCTGGATCTCCAACAGTCAGAAGAAGGTACCAGTTCCAGCTCAAGACTTTGGTAGCTAAGAATTAACTGGGCCCTCAGGCTACACCTCTCCAAGCCTCAGTTCCAATGAAGACAACAATGGCACTAATTTCCTAAAGCTGTTGTGAGCACTGCACGATGTCCCCCATTTTTGCAACAAGCTCGTTTCTAACAGGCCCACAAGAAAGTGAGCAAGATTCACTGTGAGCTCTGGACAGATACCATTTTCATGAGTTAACCATTATTATTAAATCAGAAAGCAAATACTCTTTGAGCCTAAAGTTCAACTATTTTTTAATCTCTTTAGCGGACAAGTGGGATGCTACTTTTCGTGTCTGCCCCCAAGAACTTCAATACTCAAAGGCTTGTAAAACTTGGAATCTTTGGATCTAACTCACTGCTCCTTAGACTGTGGGGAGGGGAAGATAAAAGAAGGAAATTCGTGCCATAATTACCTTTAACGCTGCGCCCTTAAAAAAGTTAACTCCTACCTTTCTTAAACTTTTGGCATTCACGGAGCCTAACCAGACTGAAAGCAACGCATACCCCTCTTGTCCTGTTTAAAGAATTAAGTTTCCACAGAAAGGGGAGGCCTCAGGGTCAGGCTGTGACATGGGTTTGAAGTGGCACTTTTTTAAGAAATGCGGGGGCGGGGGGAAGCTCCAGGAAACGAAACAACACTGCGCTACACAGGTGAGCATTTGCTCCCAGCTCAGGAGCCCGGAGGACTCCCAACCTAGCTTAGGGAAAGCAGAAAATGCGCAGGAGAAAAGCACCTAGACGCGGCCTAAAGCTCTCGCCAGGATGGTGGGGACGAAAAGCAGCTGGCAGCAGAGCGTCTTCCCAAAACTTAAAACTGGAATTAAAAAGAATAATCCCCGAGTACCCGAGCAGCTCTCGCGAAGGTCTGCACCGGCGAACGAGGCGCACGAGCAGCAAGGACAGTAGACGAAGGTCCGAACCAAGGTCTCCGGACGTCGCGGCGCCCGCTTGGCGTCCGGGGGCGGGGTGGGGCGGGGCCTAGGGCGAGGCCCCGGGAAGGGGCGGGGCTTGAGGCCAGAATTCTGCGCGCGCGCCACCTCCCGGAGGCGGGGCAGAGTTTGAAGCCTGAAGTGACTGCGCGCGCAGTGTTCGGGGACCGCAGGGGGAGGAGTCCAGAGGGCGGGGGCATGGGCGGGGCATTAAGGTTCTCGCTGTGCTGGGAGTTGGATTGGAGCTTGGGGAGTTGGGTCTGCGCCGGGCGCGTGGAGGCCAGTACCCATCTCCAAACTATAGTGGACTAAAGCCGGAGACTGAGCGTTTAACACGCGTGTTGCGCCAGGTCAAGTGCGCTGGGCAGGGCTGAAGGTGGAGGCAGGAGAAGAGCAGAGGCTGGACTCTGAAGGCCCCATTAACGGAGGTGTGAGCCAGATGCGGTTATCGGGGAGGACTGATAACCGTAAGGGGCCGCTTTCCACCAGCAAAGAACACGGTGGCCTCGGGCTGAGAAATGAGGCACGCATCTGTGTTTCTGTTTGTTTTAGGGAGTGAGGTCACGCAAGAAACCTCTCGAAGCGGGAGACCGAGTAAGTTAAATACATCTGTGGGTCACGAGTCCACAGCATGGCATTCTCTTTATTCCTACAGATTTCCTTCTCTGCGTTTCCTGCACACTCATTCACTCATTTACTGAACACCCAAATTTAGTGTCGTCCATGACTTCTCCCTCCTTCTTCCCCTACCGTTATCGATATGCATAATCTCATAACCTTCAATTTAAGCATTATCATTTTTGAAGCCTTGAATATGTTGACTTTACAAATTAACAGCTACCCCCCCAAAAAAAAAAATCCAAAACAAATCCCAAATTGCAATGTTTCAAATCAGTTCGTGGCTATCAAGTATCCACAATATCAATTTCTACATTTTTAGAAGTAGGTTTATAGCTTTGTTTGAAAAGCAAAATGATCCATTCAATAAACCTTTCTCCAAGAAATTAGTAAAAAAGTATGAAAAAAAAATCACCTATTTTTTCAATCTACTTCTCTGGCACATGCTTCTTGATCTAATATGTTGAAGCCAGGTAATATCAGCATATGCACTTGCTATGCTAATCTATGCTTTACATAGATTAACTCATTTAACCCAACCCTATGCAGTAAGGACTAGGATTAGCTCCTGCTTTTCTTCTTGGAGGAAATTGAGGCAGATAGTACAAAGTCACACTGGTAAATGACAGAGCAGTCCTAACTTCTTTAGTGTGTTCGCAGTAGTGTCCACAGCACTCGTGTTATAAGTCTGATTGTGTCATTCCTTACTTAAAACTCTTCAGTAGGTCCTTATCTTATGCCATGGCCTATGCAGCCCTGAGGATGACTCAGCCCTATCTTCTCTCTCCTTCTTGCTCCTGCTGCCCCAGCCTTCTGGCTCCAATGTACTGCTTCCTCTGCCCAGAATCCTCTCCCCAGGTGACCTCCCTGCTCACTCCGTCATCCACTTTAAATCTTCACTGTCACCTTCTCAGCAGAGCCCCTTCCTGATCGTCTATTTAAAAAAATGCAACTTGGGAAATAAAAGAAAAAATAATAAAAATTAAAATGCTACTTAGGAAATAAAAGAATTTAAAAAAATACTAAAAATAAAAATGCAACTTGAGGGTTGGGGATGTAGCTTAGTAGCAGAGCACGTGTCGAGCTGGCATTTGTCCCCAACAACATAAAAACAAACCTTCAACTCAATTGCATTTCCCTCCACAGCATATTTTTCTTCGTGGCACAGACCTCCTAACATGCTGACTTACATGGCAAAGTTCACCTCCCCACTCCATGAGAGGGAAAACTGGCATGCAGTGTTTAATGTAGGGCTTGGCACATAATGAGTGTTTGATAAACATGCACCAGACAGACAAGGAGATGCAGAGTGAGAAGGGGTAGTCAGCAGAGGGAAGAACCATGACAACCTGCAAAGTAAGGGACAAGAGGGAGAGACTGCCCTGGCTGCACCCTCTCTCTGCCCTTTTCTGCTCTAAACTTTTGATACTAAGTCTCTGAAAATAAATAAGTTATTGAGCTATACAGATAGTAGGCAAAAGGTTTTTGGACCTCCTGGAAAAACATTCCCTAACCCACCAGCAACATGTCCAAACAGCCTCTGGGAAAATGTTCACTGCACCTAAAGGGTCAGGGTGTTTTATGATAAAATTTTGAGAAGAAACATAAATCATTTACATTGAACCCACATTGGCTATACATAAAAGGGACAGGATAACAAAGTGTGCCAAGTCTAGGATAGAAGGTTGGTCCATAAAGAATAGTTTTGCTACTCCTTGGATAGTTCCAAAAGTAGAATGAGATGTGGCCTTGTTGGGCAATATACAACATACAGGGAAAAAAAATGTGTAGCAGTTTTTTTTTTTTTTTTTTTTTTAATTTGACTTGAAGCTGTGAATTAAAATGACCTTATTTCTCTTCTCCCTGCATTCTCTGGCCTGCAACCTAATTGAGGACATCTTAGAATTCTTAGCACTTCCCTAATCTTGATCACACACCTGTGGCTTCTACAGATCCACTGCCAAGCTTTGTTGAAGTCTGGGATAGCCAGAGGGCTTTAATTTCTTGAGCTGAGTCTTTCAGAACTGAGAAAAGCACTGTGCTCCTTCTATCGAAAATGCCCTTTCATTTGCCAGGCTCGGTAGCACAGGCCTGTAATCCCAGTTGCTCGGGAGACTGAGGCAGAAGGATCATGAATTCAAAGCCAGTGTCAGCAAAAAGCAAGGTGCTAAGCAACTCAGTGAGACCCTGTCTCTAAACAAAATACAAAAAGGGCTGGGGATGTAGCTCTGTAGTCAAGTGCCCCTGAGTTCAATCCCTAATACCCTCCCCCCAAAATAAATAAAATTATATATGCCTTTTAATATGAAAAGTTACAATCTCATCATTTACAAAAAAAAAAAATCAATCAAGCTGCTCCTGATCACCCCAGGCCATTGCACAGAATACATTAATGCTATTCCATAGCTTTTGACCTTTGGGCAAAGATCTTATTTTTCCTTTCAGCTCCCAGGACCTAGGATAGTTCCTGGCACTCCTGGTGAATACTCAACACTGGAAGAGGAAGATGGAGATGGCATATGGGACATTATAATATCAGGAAGGAGAGGATTTATGATGAAAATTTGCTTCTACATAAATATCGAAGTAGATGGTTAGGAATAAATGCAGACCATACATGCCTGAAAGAGACCTGCACCCCCAACATGAATTCTGTACTTTGATATGAATTGTCACAGGGAAATACAACAGAGGCCTTCAAGTACACTACCAGGCAGGCTCCCCAGAGGCCACCGAACACAAAGATTCACAGACTAGATTGAGAAGTTTAAATTACAGTTTATTAAATCAATTTAAAACAAAAAAGGGAGCCCAGGTGACTCAGACGCCGAGACAGGATTGCAAGTTCGAGGCCAGCCTGGGCAAAAATAGTGAGACATTATCTAAAAATAGAAAGGACTGGGGATGTAGCTCAGTGTTAGAGAAGTTCAATCACCAATACAAAAAAAAAAAAAAAAAAGAAAAAGAAGAAAAAAAAATCCAGAAACAGGGAGAAGCAACTATGGAAAAACTGGTATAAGCAAATGCCATCAGTGTGTTTGCAAGCCTGGTGAAAGAGGCCTGCTACCTAAATCCTGAGTTCCACAATGTCTTTGGACCTCTAACCTCCTCATACCCTTTCCCCAGCATGGCTCTGTATCATCAGCTTTTCTGAAGACAGATCTGAAGACCAGGGGATTTGAGCAGAGACCCTCAGGTGTCCCGAGCCAATCACACACACTTGCTGATCAGAGAATAAGACTGGCAAACAGCTGCCCTTTGTCTGATGACACGTGGAGTAGCCATAGGCTTTGTTTTTTTTATTTGTTTGGTTTTTTTTTGTTTTGTTTTGTTTTGTACACGGGACACATGGGGACAAAATGAGAGATCTAATTAAGACCTCAAGACTATTTTTAACTCACCTTTTATGTATTTGACTATTCAGTGCCTCTTGAATGGTAATGTCATAAATCTTGAGTGCTTGGATATCTCACATATATTGAGTGCCTAGGAGTACTGGGTATCTTAGACCTAGTCCTATTTAGGTATACCACAGGCTCCATTTACTACTTATCTTAACCCATTTATCTATTTATGCTTAACACATCCTAAAAGCTTTCCTATGTATTTTACAAACATATTAAGCTTTAGTAGAACCTAATTTTCTCAAAAGCAAATGCACTTTCTAACGTTTTTTAAATGCAACATTAAAAAAACAAAAAACACCAAAATCCTGCTACCTGTCAAAGCCTAAGTTAAATAATGCAATCTGAGCCACATAATTAGATTATCAACTCTTATTCAGGAGCAAAGGAGAAGACCTAATGAATGCATTAAGGCAGAAGAGAGGAACAAATACATTTAGTAACTAGGTTTTATGCTGGTAACTTGTAAAATAGCAAGAGATAAGCTGTCATTAAATATGAGGCCTGGGAAGAGAACCTAGTCCTGTCCTTCATAGTGACGTCAGTCTAGTTTCATTAGACCAGCTATGTACTAGTTACAAGGTGCATGAGAAAGCAATGACAGTGGGCTATCTTGCCAATGAAGTGTTTAAAAAGAATGTGAACTATTATAGATGGGTTGCATTAAAAGGCAGGTAATAGAGAAGAAAGTATCTGTAAATCATAGATCTTAAAAGCAGTATACAGAATAAAGAGCTTCTATTAACTCAAAAATGAAAAGACAACAACCCAGGTTAAAAAAAAATGGGCAAAGCACTTCAACAGATGATTCTTCAAAAAAGATATATAAATGGCCAACAAGCACATGAAAAGATGCTCAACATTACTAGACATTAGGGAAATGCAAATCAAAACCACACTGAGATTCCAATTCACACCTAGTAAGATGGCTATAATGATTTTTTGAAGTGAAAAAAAGTGCCAGTGAGGATATAGAGAAATTGTTAACTCTCAACACATAACTGGTCAAAGAGTAAAATTGTACTGCCACTCCAGAAAACTGGCAATTTCTCAAAACATTTTGACCTAAGATTGCCATGTGACCCAGCAATTCCACTCTTCAGTATCTATCCAACAGACTTGAAAGCTGGGACTCATGCAGATATTTTTATGGCAATGTTCATTACATTATTCATAATTTCCAAAAGCCAAAAACGTTCCATCTATTGATACACAAAGTAAGGTATCTACATACAATGGAATATAATTCAGCATAAAAAGAACCAAGTTCTGAGACATGCTACAACATGGATAAACCTTGAAATAATGCTAATGACAAATACTACATCATCCTATTTATATGAAGCAGTCACAAAAGGCAACTCCGTAGAGACAGAAAGCAGGACAGAGGTTACTAGGACTGGGTGGAGAGGGGAATGGGAATGGTTACCTAATGGTTACACTCTCATCTGTAACCATGTGATGAGAATTTGGAAATGGTAGTGGTAATTATTGTGCAACACTGATGATTAATGTCAGTGAGTTGTCCTCTTAATAGTTCAGGGTGCAGTGATAGTTCCCATTTCCAATGAGACCACCCCTCTGTCATTATGGATATGATTATGGTTGAGACCAAGATTCTGGAAGACTGGAACAAAAGGGCCCCCTAAATAAACTGGGATCTGATGGTAGGTGCAACTCACTTCTATGCACCAGGAAAGGGCTTAAAGTTGTAATCAAATGGCAGGAAATTGGCATTCAGAATTGCTACAAAATCTTTTGACACAACAGATTCCAATTTACATTGTTATTAACGTACTAAAAATCCCTGAGTCTACAGAACCTCTTTCAAAATCATACTCACCTTTTATAACAATACTGAACTTTTATCATGTTATCTCTTTTTGATTTCTAATCATACCACCCCCATTGCAGCTCCTCACCCTTTGGTATCTCAGACATACAGGTACTTAACAGCTACTGAGGAGTCATTTTTTCCAAATGACAAAATATACCATTACTATAATGATAATGGTAGTAAAAGGGCAGCCTTTGTTGAGTATTGACAATGTGCCAAGCCCTATTCTAAGGGCTTCACACATACTGATATGTTTAATCCCAAGAACAATCCCACGAGGCAGAGAGGGATTATCATTGCCATAGTTGGTCAAATTGAGGCAAATAACAATAAGAAAAAGAGCTCAGGGCTGAACCCAGGCTCTCTTGCTCCAGGACTCCTGCACCCAACTTTGCAACTTGTTCTATAGCCTATGTTCTGAATCAGAAATTGGGCATGAGAACAGGGATTCCAAAGCAGCAACTCTCCAATTCTCAAAGAACTGTTTCTCAAAAAATGCAAAAAACGACCTCTTCCAATCCTGTTTTCCCCAAATCTTGAACCTATCTTGAAACTATCAGAAATTTTAAAGGCCAATGATTAACAGAATAATTCATTTTCAAAAATTAAGCTGACTTTACCATATAAACCAAGAGGCAAGTCAGTGCTGAAATTTGACTGCTACTGTGGTTGGTGGTGCTGGGAGATGTGGCTTTTAAAATGTGATTAAGTCTTTGTGAAATTGCCTTCACTCTCTCTGGCCTGGGTTAGTTACCTCAAGGGTGGGCTGCTTTAAAGCAAGGCAGCCTCCTGGTTTTCCTCAGTGCACACACTGGCTTCCTGCTTTCTACCAAGAGACAGCATGAGCACCTCACTGTCATGCTCTTGGACCTCCCAGACTCCATAATCAACAGATTTGGCCAATCTCTGTTCTTTAAAAATTACTCAGCAGGGTTCAATTCCCAGCATGGGAATGGGAGGGTGGAATTATGAGGTCTCAAGTACTTTGTTAAAGCAACAGCAAACACACTACCTATCTCCACCCTGTGGATCTAGGCATCTCAATTAACAGAGTTCATGGATCAACATCAACTTCTAGCAAAGGTGGGTGTGTGGGGCGAGGAGGGGAGGCGCTAGACTTCTATCCACGCGTGTCAACAGGTGCCTGCCTGTTAACACTCCTGCTTGTGTCAGAAAACCAAACAGAGCTGGTTCATCCTTCCACTCCCAGTAACTGATATCAAGACCCCCTCATGACTGTGATATCAGTAGAAACCAAAATGAAGCCCAAGCCCCAAACCCCACTCAGAACTAAGTGAGGAATCTCTCTACCTCCAGGGGGCAGTGAAGGTTAGAGAAGAAAGCTCAGCTGTCACCAAAAGGTTCACTTCCACCTGCAGCTGGCAGTATGTCTCTTCCCCTTCCTAAGCAATGTCAGAGGAAATCAATTAACACAAAAAGTTTAAATAAGATATATTAAAAAAAAAATTCAAAAATGTCCAGGTTCCCACAGAAATCACTCAATATGCCTAGAACCAAAGACGATCAACAGATACCAATGTGAAAACCACATACTATCATCTCACAGACTTCAAAGCAGCCATGATAAATACATCAACAAACAATTACGAGCATGCTCGAAACAACAGTAATAATAGACACATCAGCAGAGAAATACAAAGTCTTAGCAAAGAAACAGAACCATGTAGAAATTTTAAAATTGAAAAATACAATAACCAAAATAAAAATTTCATTGGATGGGCTCAATAACAGTACGGGGTGGGGGGGGGGGCGGTTACAAAGAACAGAATCAGCAATAGAGAAAATAGAACAACAGAAATCACCCAATCTGAACAACACAGAAAAGAGAGAGCCTGGGGAAAAAACATGAGCAGAGTCTTAAGAACCTGAGGGACCACAAGGAAAGGCTTATTTATTATGTCAAAGTCCCCAAAAGAACAAAGGCAGAGTAGAAAAGGTACTTCAACCAATGCCTAAAATTTCCCAAATTTGGCAAGAGACACAAATCTATGGATTTAAAAAGATGAGCAAAAATTGTTAAAGGATAAAAGGGGCAGGGTACACACCTACAGTTCCAATTACCTAAGAGGCTGAAGCAGGAAAATCGCTTGATCTCCCAAGTTTGAGACCAGCGTAGGCAACATAGTAAGCCCTTGTCTTAAAAAAAATACAAAATAAGTAAATCCAAAGAAATCCAGAGCAAAACACCAATTAATTAAACTTTTGAAAATTAAAGACAAGGGAAAGACCTTGAAAGCAGCAATAGGAGGAAAATATAGAAGAAAAACAATTAAAATGATTTTTTTCATCAGAAACCATGAAGTCAAGAGGGAACAGCTTAAGAACTGTCAACTCAGAATCCTACATCCAGCAAAAATGTCTCCAGTGATAAAAGGAAATCAAAGCATACTTAGATAAAGGAAAATTAAGACAATTTCACATCAGCTGACTTACCCTAAGGATGGCTAAAGGGAGTTCTCCAAATACGAAGTGATAAAAGAAGGCATCTTGGAACATCAGGAAGGAAGAACATGCTAAAATTGTGTAAAGTACAATAGGTCTTCCTTCTCCTCTCGAGCTTTTTAAAAGCAAAATTATGGCACTAATGCAATTCTAAACATTTAAGACAATTTACGAGTAACATACAGGGTATAAAAGGAGGCAACGCCCTAATATCCAGAGTATACAAAGAACTCAAAAAATTAAACAATAAGGAAAAGAATAACTCAATCAACAAATGGGCCAAGGATCTGAACAGACGCTTCTCAGAGGAGGACATACAATCAACAAGGACAAGAAAAAATGCTCACCATCTTTACCAGAGAAATGCAAATTAAAACCACCCTAAGATACCATCTCACTCCAGTAAGAATGGCAGCCATTATGAAGTCAAACAACAAGTGCTGGCAAGGATGTGGGGAAAGGGGTACACTTGTATATTGCTGGTGGGACTGCAAATTGGTGCGGCCAATTTGGAAAGCAGTATGGAAATTCCTCGGAAAGCTGGGAATAGAACCACCATTTGACCCAGCTATTCCTCTTCTCGGACTATTCCCCAAAGACCTTAAAAGAGTGTATTATTGGGATACAGCTACATTGATGTTCATTGCAGCACAATTCACAATAGCTAGACTATGGAACCAACCTAGATGCCCTTCAATAGATGAATGGATAAAAAAAATGTGGCATTTATACACAATGGAGTATTACTCAGCACTAAAAAATGACAAAATCATGGCATTTGCAGGGAAATGGATGGCACTAGAGCAGATTATGCTAAGTGAAGCTAGCCAATCCCTAAAAAAACAAATGCCAAATGTTTTCTTTGATATAAGGAGGGCAACTAAGAACAAAGCAGGGAGGAAGAGCATGAGAAGATGATTATTACCATTAAACAGGGATGAGAGGTGGGAGGGTAAGGGAGAAGGGAAATTGCATGGAAATGGAAGGAGAACCTCATTGTTATACAAAATTATATATAAGAGGAAGTGAGGGGAAAGGAAAAAAACCAAGAGAAATGAATTACAGTAGATGGGGTAGAGAGAGAAGATGGGAGGGGAGGGGAGGGGGGATAGTAGAGGATAGGAAGGGCACAGAATACAACATACACTAGTATGGCAATATGTAAAAACGTGGATGTGTAACCGATGTGATTCTGCAATCTGTATATGGGTAAAAATGGAAGTTCATAATCCACTTGAATCAAATATATGAAATATGATGTCAAGAGCTTTGTAATGTTTTGAACAACTAATAATAATTAAAAAAAAGAGGCAACATTTTTATACTCAACTGATAAAATGATAACACTAGTATACTGTGATAAGTTAGCTGTGTACTATCCGTGTTAGGGGGACAAAAAACTCTAAAATGAGATATACTCAATACCACATTGGGTACTGGGTAAGGAGGTAGCTGAGTGGCAGAATACATGCTTAGCATACACAAGACCCTGGGTTCAATTAATACCCAGCACCCCCCACCAAAAAACCTCCCATATTGATAAACAAAAATGGAATTCTAAAAATTGCTCAAGTAACTTACTGGAAAGTAAAAACAGAGAAAAGGCCAGGGACAGTGGCACACATCTATAATCCCATCAACATGAGATGTGGACACAAGCTGGAAGCCAGCCCCTGTTCAACTCAGCGACTGTGCCTCAAAACAAAAAAAGACTGCAGATGTGACTCAGTGGGAGAGTGTCCTTGGGTACAATCCCCAGTTGGGGTGGTGCAGGCTGGGTGTGTGGGGTAGGGCAGAGTCAATAAAAAAAAAAAAAAAAAACACCAGAACAAAATTAAAATGGCAGTCTTAAGTCTAAACACATTATTAATAACACAAATATAAATAAGTGACTCAAACTGGGTGTGGTGGCATACATACAGTCCCAGCTACTCAGGAGTATGAGGCAAGAGAAATCATTCAAACCCAGGAGTTCAAGGTCAGCCTGGATAACACCGAAACCATTTCTCCAAAAGGGAAGTGCGCAGAGGAAGACAACTATTTGCCGCCTATGAAACTTCAGATGTAAAAGTATAGGCCAGCTGAAAGTAAAGTTTGGAAAACATCAGCTGAAGTAGACATGAGAGCCAAGAAATATCAGATAGTGATATTACATAATGAAAAAAGAATCAAAACGCCAACACAGTAAAAATTCTAAATGTGCTATATATCCCAGTAGAGATGCACAAAATGTGAAGCAAAAACCAGTGGAACTTGGCAGAAGAAATCAGCAAATCCACAACTGCTCAAGTTGGAGTCATTGACATGCCTCCCTTCGTAATGACAGAACAAGTAGACAGAAAATCAGCAAGGACATAGAAAAACCTAACTCCATCAACAGTACCATCTCATGACATTATAGAACACTCTGGTCAACAACAGCAGGATACAGGTTCAAAATATCTACCACGACAGATAACATCCTGGGCCATGAAACCAATTTAAAAGAACTGCAGTCATATCAAGAATGTTCTCAAACCACAATGGAATCAAATTAAATCAATAAGCAGAAAAATAACAGGAAATTGAGAACTTCAAAATAATCTATGCATCATAGAGAAAAATTCAACAGAAAAAAAATACATTGAACTGAATGAAAATACAGCATATTAAAATGAGACAACTAGCACAAATGATCTGAAAATGAAATCACAAAAAAGATTCAATTTGCAATAGCATAAAAAAAGAGTTTAACAAAAATACAAAACTTAGAAGCTGGAATCATTCTTGGAAAGATAACAAGGAAGACTTAAATAAATGATGTCCTCTGGCCAGGTTTTGACATGCAATATGCCCAAACTTGATCTATAGATCGAATACAATTCCTGTCGAAATGCTATCAAGATTTTTTACAGAAATGACAAGGTGATCTCAAAATCCCTATAGAAATCCAATGGATGAAACAGGCACAAAATAATTTTCAAAAACAAAGTTGCAAGAATCACACTCCTGGATTCCAAAGTTTACTACAAAGTTAAAGTAACCAAGACTATGTGACACTGGAGTTGGACTGAAATAAATCAGCGCCTTAGAAAACAGAATCTGAAAGGAAACCGCACATTTAGTTTTCTAAGATCACTTTGGTTAGAATTAGCCAAGTCAAGTTTTGATACCTGAAAGGGATGCAAAAATTATGGGAAATGTCATTTTCCTGCCCTTAAATTTTCTTGCCATTCACTGCCTGGAAGAATAGTTTGAAAAATAACCTTTATTTATCTCTAGTAAAGAATATGTTCAGATGACTGGGGGTGCAACAGCTTAAGAGGTACAGTGAGTGCTTGCCTAACATGCTCAAAGGCCCTGGATTGGATCTCCAACACTATGTTCAAGATTTCACATTATTTTAAATTGCCATATTTGGGGAAAGATCTTTATTTTATATACAATAAAAATTACATATTATAATTAACATATATACCTCTCTATATAATAACATGTAGGCCAAAGGTGCCAAAAATAATTTTAGCACATTAAAAAAACACCTAAAAGTGGTATTCCAAGCTGTACATTTTCTCCAAAAAAAGAAATTCCTTGCCTTTACTCAGAAAATAATATTTAGATATTTAAAAGATGATTCCATTAAAAAAGGAGTTCTTTTGGGAATCAATCCATCTGGGATTCAGTGCATCAGTTATATTTTCTTTTTTCTCTTCTTCTTTTCTTGCATTTCTACCATCTTCCTCTTCCTGGCTGACAGGCTATTTCCTGTCACTGGCTTATTATTGTCACCACTTAAACCACATTTCTTTGAGTTACGTTTTAATGTGTCTTCTTGCTGCACCACGTCTCCAGATTCTTTTTTGCTAATCTTGGACTGTTCTGTATTAACTAAAACACAAGAGACAGCACATTTAAAGACTGTTTTCAAAAAAAAAAAAACAACTGTTTTCCCCGTTTATTAATGAATTAAACAGGCTAACAATAAAGTGACATTATGTGGATATCCGCCACTTCAACAATTCAAAAGGTAACAGAATTTGAATTTTTTAAATGACCAATTTCACTTACCAGAAGAAGGCTCTGCTGCTGGAGGAGGCCTCTCTTTTGTGTCTGTTCCTCTGTCTAACCATACTCCAAGACATGTCAACCTGGCATTTGTGTTCACTCCACAGAGTAAAGATGGGGGATCTTTCTAAAACAGAAGCGGGGAAAACTCATATCTAACAGAGGAATTCTGAATAATTATTTTAAAGAACCAAGTTATCTTAATTTAAAATTCATTGTACAATCATAACACAGCTAAACAAGGTTTCAATCAATGACAGACTACATATACAATGGTACATGCCACAGGGCCTAGCTCTGTGGTTGGCTCTACCGTTCAGGTTTGTATATACTCCATGATGTTCACAAAATGCTATAATCATCTACAACGCACTTTGTGGAATATAACCCCACCATTACAAGATGCATGCCAGTATTTTCTTGAGCATAAAACATGCTATTTAGAAATAATCTATTGTTTTGATTCATGATTGGTTCAACTCTGTTGTTCACAGAGCCAATTTCTGAGAAGTATCCAGAAATTACAGATTCTAAGGAAATAGACTATGTCTTATTCATTTCTAGATTTAACAGAGAGGCTTGCACAGTGCTCACACTTGATAAACCATATCCACAGAATAGATATCAAAGAATGAAAAATAATAAACTAGATCTACAGAAGGAAATTGAATTTTTTAGTTATTTGGTTCTAAGCTATTGTTAGTTCCATAATAGACTAGAACCTTCCCAATTATTTTCAGTAGTGGCAGTCCTCCCACCTAATACCTTACAGAGGACCCTAATACATTAAAAAAAAAAAAAAAAAAAAAAGACCAAGTAGATGGAATGCAGAGGGAGGTCTAAGATCCTGAACTCAGATTCACAAATGCCAGCCCTAAGGCAGCTCTGTGGGAACCTAACTCTAAAAGTATAAATATCAATCATTCCTGGAAGAAATTTATAAAATTTACATCTATGGTCTTTATACTTAAAAAAATCCCACCTCGCTCAACTTAAAATGGCACTAGCAGCAAGACTTGCATTACAGTGTATTTATGTTCTATTGTACTAAGAGACTGACCTTATCTTGCTTTAGCTTCCACATTTTGATGAAACCATCACTTGATGCTGTAACAAGAACATGATGCTCTGGAATTTCAAAACTGAAAATGTCTTTTATCCTAGGATAGAAATATTAATGCCATAAAAGATCTTTTCTCCAGAGTTGATCATTATTATAGAACTTATAAGCTAGTCTCTTGTTTTCCAATGCTTCAGTATTTGCAAACTGCTCAATAAAGCCCTAAAATGTAGTTTTGCCACACATTCCCACTAGTCAGTGAGTTGTTTTCAGGCCAACTATAGGCTAAAATGGACTGTTTGATTAAGAACAAAAACTGTAAACAATCTCAGGAAGTAATGATAACAAAACCCTCACCTCAAGCACCTCTGAGAAGTGCAGTGAGGAGACAATAGGAAGGATGATCAAGGTTCCCTTTGATGCACCCAATTCCTTCATCTCCAGTGCCACTACTTCCAAACTGCTTTTTTCTTCTACATTATGGAGGTCACCTATTTGGCCTTTCTGCTTCCATTTCTTCCCCCTAAGTTTTATTACTCTCAGGCTTAAAGCCCCCCAAAACTAAAATCTGCTTTAGAAGAATATGGGAGAGGAGGAAGTAGCTGGTGATATGAAAGAAGCCATACTGGCCCTAAAGTGGCAACTGCTAAAGCTGGTAGTGGGTCTATGAGTTGGCTCTTTATAAACTAGTTTGTTTGCCTTTAATTTTCCTTAAGAAGTACACAAAACGGGCTGCAAAATAGCCCAGTGACTGAACACTTGCCTGCCTCACATGCAAGAGGCCCTGGGTTTGATCCCCAGCACTCCACACCCCCCACAAAGTAAACAGTATAAAATCTGCAAAGACACAGAATAAAATTCAAATTCCTCACTCTGCCAATGAACCCTAGCACCATCTGATCCCCAAAATCCTCTCCCTTGCTCACTCTGATGGAGTCATGCAGGTCTTCTACTTGTTCCTAAAATACATTAAGTTCTTTCCTCCCTCAGTTCCTTGGAGCTAGGGAGTATATCTTAGCATCAGTATGCATGAGGCCCTGGGTTCCATTCTCGGGACCATGGGGAAAATAAACAAAAAACAAAAAATCTCACTCTTTTATAATCCTTAAGGACTTATTTAACCCTTGAAATTCTCTCCTCATCAGCCTATCTAAGTAAATTACCCTTGTTATAAAGATCTACTTGTTTAAAACCTATTGCCTCATACAATAGAAGAGCCATAAGAGTGTAAGGTCTTGTCATTTTTGTTCATTTTTAAATACCTAATGCAGAACTGAGCTATAACTCAGTGGTAGAGTGCTTGCCTAACACGCATGAAACCCTTGTTTCCACCTCAAGCACCACAAAAAAACAAATAAAACAATCCTAGTACAGTACTACAAATTGGATGTTCAATGAATACTTGTGGAAACAAACGAACAAACAAAAAGTAAGGCCTACACATTGACTGCAGGACTCTGAGTACTAAGATGCATTTCTAAAAACAATCAAAAATGAGAATTAAAACACAAGAAGTAGAAAAACATGCAGAAATGCAGATGGACCACATTAATATATAACTATTGTCACCTTTTCACTTTTATCATCAATTTTTCAAAATTACAGTGGAAAAAGCAGGGACACATGTCAGATGAACTGGGTTTGGACTAGCTCCTTACCTCTGGGGTAATCTTGGCAAGTTAATGAACTACTTACTCTGAGACTCAATATCTATTGCATTAAAAGATAGAATTCAATGATGGTATTTCATTTTTTCGTTTAGGAGAAAAATATAGCATGGAAAGGAGAAACTGGACAAGGGGAACTAAGTAAAAGGACAAGAGTGGCCAGGGACAAAGTTCAAGACTATTTAGTTTATGATTTTTCAAATATGCTTATTTCAGGCTCCAAGTCTAACAGACTTATCTGAAATAAGTGCAAATGACTAGTTCTGATCACAACTTCTCCACTTTTGCATTACAAAATCAAGGAAGATAACATTTTCCACTATCTTTTTAAACTCCAGAAATTGTATACACGTATGTCTGATTATCTCTGTGGTTGTTCATAAAAAACATTATGCTTCATAAAATGATTCCATGTATAACATTTACTGAGACTACACATATACACACAGGTTGGGGGAAAAAATACCTGTTTTCATGTGCTTTAAATTCACAGAGGCACACAAGTGAATCACAGTCAAAAAACCTGACAACCTCTTCATCTCCAGCCACTGCAAGGACAGAGTCCTAGGACAAAAAATAATATCCAGAAAGTCATAAGCAGTTCTGACCATCTCCATAAACTTCCAACACTGATTTCTGATAACTTACTGAAAGAAAGGTAACAGAAGAAATCCTTTTTTCATTTGTGATGGTGCCACTAATGGATGCAGTGTCAAGCTGATAGACGTCTATTTTATTCAGTATAACAACTACATATTTCTCTCCCCTTGGGGACCATTCTACTATGTGAGCATCTGTAAGTTAAAAAAGCCAAATTTACTTATTTTAAAAATAATGAGAAATAGTAAAAATACTAAGTATTTGTACTGTATTTTCACACTCATTTTCCTATTTGATCTTCCCAAGAAACTTATGACAGAGCTACAAGAACTCAGATCTAAAATGGTAGAAGTAACTTAAAACATTTGTTTTCAGAGGCAACTATAATAATGCAGGAAATAAATGTATACACATGCGCATGTGTTCATACCTATCAAGTAACTGTAAAATATATTTCAAACAAAAATACTCACTTTGTTTTAGATTTTTTATGAAGGCTGATCTTCCCTCCACAAGATTCCAAGTTCTGCAAAATAAGAAACTTGCTTATGGTATAAATATCAATTAATATACTAAATGGAAAAGCATAAGCATGATAAAGCTTTGATCAAATTTATTAAATACTGGCAATTTAAAGGGCCTGCCTTCTTTAGTTTAGCAACATCTTCAATTTTTTATTATCAAGCAGGATTAAAGTTCATTCCATTCTCATAGCTGTTTACTATTTCATATCAATTGTTATTTTCAAAAGGTTTCACCTCCACAAACATTCCTCTTCGGGAGGACCTTGCTCTTCTCGCTCAGCTATTGACAATTGAAGTGTAACAGCAAGTTTTAATATGGACCATTTTTATCCCATTATCATGAAACAGTTCACTAACTTTCTACCTTTTCTTTGTATCTCAATATCTTTTAATGGATGAAACTGTGGAACAATACAGAAACAACAGCCAACTGACATAGTAAAAGTTACATAAAGATGCTTTTGAGAATTAATTACTTACCTTAATGTCTTATCTGTACCAACAGACAGGGCCAACTTGCCAGATGGATGTATAGAAAGGAAGGTCACATGTCCTCTAAAATGAAACCAACAAGTTAGACCCCAACTTGACTGGCATAGTGAGAATGACAATGGAAAAGAGCCAACTCACTTGTGAGCTCTGATTGACTTGAGGCATTCCCATTTCTTTGCATCCCAGACACAAATGAGTCCATCTTCTGCTCCACTGATTAAGTGCCTGCTGCCATAGAATTTCAGGCAAGTTATTGTACCTGTCGAAAAATCAAGATGGGCAAAATTATCTTCATTTTTAATACAAACTTTATTTCCAGTTAAGTACTACACTGGGCTGGGGATGTAGGTAAATGGTAAGTGCTTACCTAACAGGTACAAGGCCCCAGATTCCCAGCACTGCAGGGGCCGGGAGAACCATATAATGTCCTAATATTATAAAGTAAACTTCATCTTACCTAAACTTATTAAGTAATACTTGAAGTAATACTTAGTAATAATCTTCAAGTGTTAGATGAAAATAGTTCAATTGTTTCATACCAGAACATACAGTTTTTTGTTTGTTGGCTTGTTTTGGTTTTCCTAGTGCTAGGGATTGAACCCAAGGCCTTACTCGAGCCAAGCAAACATTCTACCACTGAGAAAACACCCCAGCTCAATGACATACAGTTTTAAGTCTATGCAAATAATCTGAGATTCTTTCAGCTTTAGTTACAGATTTAAGCTAACTGGACTTGTTCATTTTTACTTTGTCTCCATAATCATATCATAGCCAGATGGCTAGTCAGGATAATTTTAGCAGAAATAAAACAAAACCAACTGCCTAACCAGCTAATTTAGAGGAAAAAACAAAGAAAAAAATTTACAGCCATGATTCTCACTTTCTAAATAACGAGTTATCTATATCAGCTATAATTCAATCATTATTGAACTAGAATTATCATGATTTGACTTTATACTCTGCTCATTCACTGCCATGAGAATATTTTAAAACAATTATATAAAAAGATCATTTTCCAGCTATTCCTCTGGAAATTCCTTCCCAGGGTAAATAAATTTTCCATCATCATTTCAACCTATTAACAACACTTCCTTCCCTCCACCAAAACTGAAGCCTGGATCTCCCACACATTTCCACCATCTTTTAAATTCCAAAAGTCGTATGCACATGTTAGATCAAATTCTAGTCCCAAAGTAGTCCATATCATTACAGCTTTACCCTCAAGTAAAATCCTCTATTCCTTTGACATTTGTGTCACCTCACCTTACTCTACTGCTGCTCTATAGCTCAAGGGTCAAAAACTTGCTGCCAGTAGGCCAACTGTGGCTGGTATTCTGGCTCTGCAAATGTAATTTTAATAGAAAACAGCCCCAGTTCATTCAGTTAGAGCATATGGGACTGCTTCTGCACAGCAGCAACACAAGCTGTATGGTCCACAAATATTTACTATTTGGTTCTTTACAGAATTCAAATGAAAACCTGTGGGTCACATTTCCCATCTATATACCTGCCAGTCAATTCTTTATACACTTTATATTGAAAAGAACCAGAGACCTCCAATGAATAATTTTGCACATGACAGAAGCACTAATATGTGGGTTCATGTACACCTTCTTCTAAAAGTAGAAGCCATTAACCACTCTCCTCTCTCCGTGTCATGCTATTTCTTCTTTGGAAATGTTGCTCTCCCACATCTTCTGCTCCTTCTGCCCATGACTCATATGCTCCCTAGAAAAGAGCTTATCTAATACTAAATGTTAGAAAAAGGAGTTTCCAAGAATTATGCAAGGAAGAGAGGAAACCAGGAATCCTACTTCATTCCTCCCCCATCTAACTGCAAGAAAATGTTTTTTTTTTATTCTGAATATTGATTTTAACAGATCAAATTTGTTTAGCTTATTTCTTCTAAGCCTAAGAAAGAAGGCTTCCTTGTTTGAACTGGGATTGGGAGACACAAGGAAAAAGGAATTTATGTTGAAATCACTCAAACCCTAGCTTCTGTTGAGGAGCATGACGCCTGTCAAAAGGTGAGGAATGCGCAGAAGAAGGCAAACATTTCTCACTCCAAATTAAGTGCTAAAAATCAATGCCCAGTGACCTCTGAAATATAGCAAAGTGAGCTGAGGAAAAGGGGAACACATTCTATCTTTCTTTGCAGGAAACCAACCTCATTGGCTGAGTTTCCCCAAACTAATATGTAGCTAATCAATTCTACTATTTTGAGTTTCACCTTTACTTTTCCCTCCTGAACACACAATAAGTCCCTTATCTTTTTCCCCTGGAAAACTCAGTGACTACAACATAAAATGTTTGGAACTGAGGGGAAAAAAATTTACCTATTCATTCTCTCTACCCTCTGATCTTGCCAGGCATCTTCACCGTCAGTGTGGTAAATCCAACCATGAATTGTTAAGTACTAATCCTTAACCTCAACTCCAGTGCAGGGAAGTCTGCCTCCTCTACTTTAGTTTCATACACCTCAACAGTCAATGGGAACAGTGTGGTGCTCTAGGTGTACAGGACTGAAATACAGAAGAGACCATCTATCTTCCAATAGGACAACTGTAACCTACTCCAACAGGACTGTGAGCAAACTTTTTTATCCCAATTCTGTATCTCCTAGAACAGAATCTGCTGACACATAACAAACAGTCCAACAGAAGTCTATACAGTAATAAAACCTCCACATTATCTTAAAGGATACAACTTCTCACCATTGTGATGTACTAAGGCTCCATGTTCTATCTTCTTTTTCATATCATAAATGTGAATTGTTTCATCTTTGCTCCCAGTGACAACAAAACGACTATTCACAGCCACTGCTGACAAGGAGGCCGTGTGAGCATGATGAGTGAAGTCAGCCACAGGAGTCCATTGCTGCTGCTGAGTAAAACAGGAGATCAATACCAGTCACATCACAGTTCTCTAGAAACACAGGTTCCTCCATCCATAAAAACTACCAATGGATCCTACAAATGGGGGAAAATTACACAATGATGTGTGGATTAAAACAAAGATCCTGAGAAGTGAATAAGGAATACAAGGAGGTGAGAAGCAATACTGAGTACTACGACTCCAGAACCCAATAATGGTGACAGGACTGGGTACTTTAAAATGCCACCCAAATCTTAAACTCTTACTGTATCTCCACGTGAGCCTTCCATATCACTCATTTATTCAAATATTTAAAATTTTATTTGAACTTATTTATTCAAATAATGATTATCTACCATATGCTTGGTACTACCTTAGGTAGTTAACTTAGCAGTGAACAAAAGTTCCTACACTAAAGAGCTTCCACCTCAGTGGGAGAGACGTAAACACGTTAAGAGAAAAACAGTATGAGGACGTTTCCATTAATACCAGCCTAAGCCCTAGAGAATCGCCAGTGATGAGGTCTCAGGAACTTATTGCCTCCTGCCACGTATGTGTTGGGTTGAGAAGTGTGGCTGGTTGAGTCAAAGAATGATAGAATACACACGCTTCTTAAAGTAAAGGAGTCATATCAGGGGGGAAAAAAAAAAGGTTATTAGCAAAACAAATCAAAGGGGTAGGGGGGAAGCCACCAAACATCTCTTCACATGATTAAGATGTATTACTGCAAAATCAGTCCTAAAGACCTATAGGAACAGATTCTCCTTCCATGAGTCAGGGCCAAGGGGCCTTTTCTGCTCCAGGAGGAGCTACTATGGCTTTAAATCAAATAACCTTTATTTATTTGCATCACACAAATTATACTAGTTATATAGGCTACTATCTAGATTTAGAATCATTAATGGCCAATGGTTAGGGGATTGATGCAGGATCTTACATATAGAGGTCCCTGACACTTTGTGTCAACTCTGCCATACTAGCTGTGTAGCCCTGAGTAGTCACTTAACCTATCTATAAGGAACTTTCCCTTTCCTCATCTTAAAATGAGAATAACTCTATCTGCCTCTGAGGGTTGCTGTGAGGACTATTGTGTATTTGGAACATAGTAAACAATTTTACTACAAAGAAAACACAGGAAAGAAGTACTCGGTGATACGGGTTCCAGGAGATACCTGGAATTGCATCAGGAATAAAATAGTTCTGGACTAGAAGTTAGGACATCAGATTTCTAGTCCCAGGCATAGTCCTATCTACCTGTTTGACTACTGTGTTAGCAATTCTTTATTCCTACATCTATTAAAATATATCTGCTACAATTTCTCTCCATGTATTTGTCTCCCTCCTCTATCATTCCTTGTCAGGAAGGTCCCTAAAGCAGGATCTGGACCTCTGGCATCTTTTCAACTGCCTCCTTACCTACATTAAGTACTGAGAAACTAATGTGACTCCATTTTTAAAAATGAATAAATAACAGCAGCTTCTACCTCAAGGCCTGTCCTAAGGAAGGGGGCGTGACCCTTGTCCTTGGAAAAACCCACAGAGCACTCCTAAGCACATACTCACCCTGCTGAGTTGTTTGTCTGTAAATAACAGGAGAGATCTGAGGCACCAGGTGTCCCTAACTTAGTTAGGCTAGGTGAGGACCCATAGCAACCCCCCTAGCAACCTCCAATCAGCATGACACAGGGAAAATACCTGGAATGCCAGATGACCCCCAAGTAGTTTATAGTGGTTGATAACAGGTTGGGAAACCATGTAGTTTAGCACATACTAGTTTAGCATGTACACCCCTCGTGGCCTAAACCAATCAGTTCAAAGGAATCCCTCTCTTGTATTTACCAATCACCCCTACCCAAATTGTTCCCGCCACTGAATGGGTTAATCAGTGTTAAGAGTTGTTGTTTGACTTTCCCACCGTATGGAATGATTTGCTGTGTGATGTTGTGACGCACAGAGTATTCCCCCAAAACCTATAAAATGTCACTGAACAAAGGACCAGGACTCACTCCGTAGGACCCCTGGGCTGGGAACGATTGAGAGTCCAGGCTGGAGTTTGCAATAAAGACTCTTATGTGCTTGCATTGGATTCGGCTCCTGGAGGTCTATTGGAGTCCCACGAATCTGGCATAACAGTACCCAATAAATGAAGGAATTGGTATTACTTTTTTTTTTTTTTTAATCTACGAAGAGCTGATCCTGATCCAGCCCTAACATTTTTTAAAAATTTCATTTACTTAGTCATTTTAGTTGTTGATGGACCTTTATTTTTTATTTACATATGGTGCTCACACATTGGAGGCAAGCGCTGTGAGCCATCGAGCCACAACCCCAGCCCACAGACCTAACATCTTCTAAAATATCAGGACAGAAACTTCATGAAAGAGCAGAATATTCTTTCACTGGATCCTGAATACATACACTGGTTGTCAACTTAAATCTACAAACTACAACTCACCATGTACAGAAACACCAGCTTCCTTCCTTTGTGGCTACTGTCTTTATTTTAAATTTAGAAAATTTAGTGTGACATTTCAATACTGTATACATTGTGTAATGATAAATTCAGGGTAAATGGCATATTCCAAATCAAGGATCACGTATTTGTGTTAGGAATATTCGAAATCCTCTCTACTAGTTGCTTTAAAGTACACAATTGTTGTCAATTATGTTTATCCTGCTACACCAAAAAACATTGGAAGACATTTCTCCCACCCAATCGCACCCCTGCACCGCCCCGATACCCTCCTACCCATTTCCAGCCTCTGGTAACCACTGTCGGTTTCTTTGAAATCAACTTTTTTACTTTCCCCCTTAGCCTTAGCTACTATAATAAGAAAATGCTATTTCAAGTTGCAAAATGTCTATTTTGTTTTAAAAGATGGGCTTTTATTCAAGCTTCCATCCGTGAACATCAGAATCGCGGGCATGTTTACCTCGGCCGTGTGGGAACCTGGCCTTCCCCGCCCCCTCTCCCGCAGTACCTCCACTCGCCGAATCTCACCTCTTTGTCGCCACTCGCTTGAGGCTCCGAATGTACTGTGAACCCGAAAAGGACTTGCTCATAGCTACCGGCGACCAGCTCCATTCAGCCGCGCACGTGCCTTTCCCGGGAACCCGGCGCGGCGTTAGAAAGCTGGCGGAACCGGATGCGAAGCAAGGTCCTTCCTGCGGAGGCGCTCCAATTATACGTCACATGGTAGGGCTGCCTGTTAAGAGCCTGTATCCGTGGACGTATTTAGAAATCACGTGACCTTTCCAAGCGACGAATAAAGGAGGATGCCATGTGCTAATGTTCTCATTTCAAGGATAAAAAAAATATTAGGAGCAAGCAGGCCAATTCTAAGAAGCTTTGAACCCGGCTTATCTTAGGGGAGTAGGGACGGGGCGTACCCTGCGCAAGCCCCTCACTTCCGCAACTCCCAGGAAGGGGCGGGGTCGGTTCCTGGAGGGCGGGAGGGCGACTGGGATCGCGTGTTAGATGTTGTGGTCAGTATCTCGGTGCTTCCTCACCGGCTGTGTTTAGATGTTAGATTTTGTTTTTGTGCAGGCAGCGGTGGAGGGAGGCTTTTTGGCGTTACAGGACGAGAAAGAGTGGGACTTGAGCTTCATCGGTTCCCGGAGCCGGCGGTGCCAGCGCTGGGGTCGTAGCCACAGGCGTGAGCGCGCAGGACTCAGTTTGGGGCCCTAGAAGTCGGCCTCCGGGGTTCCTGCCGGCCCTGCCGGGTCCTGTCGCGCGTCTTCTCCCCGGGGTCAGATCGGCCAACGTTATGGCGTATCTTGGAGAGGGAGGATGACCCCGCACGTGAAGGGACAAAGAACAGATGACTCGAGAGAGAAGGGCACGGTCATCGTTGGTGAAGAATCTAGAAGGAAATCTGACGTTTTATTTCAGTTACCATCTCCCTCTCCCACCTGTTTCCAGTTTAAGGGCAAACGTTTTACAAAAGCATTTTACATTTAAGGTTTTAAGTCGTAAGGTTTAAGTAGAGATGTAGGGATGTGTTGGGAATTGCAGCTTTCCCACGAGCTCCCATTAGCGTAAATCTTAGATCGTACAGTTCTCCTAACTCCCATATCAGGTTCATTTGACAGGGGTTCTTGCATTAGTCCACTTCTAATCTTCAACCCCACCGGCTTTCAATGGCAATAAATCCTTCAGTGCTTAGAGCCTTTTGTTTCCTAATGTTTTTGTTTTCTCTGGTGTTCTGAATCGCCCATACCTATTTAACTCGGTACATATCTTAAGTGATGCATGTTTGGGTCTTGTGGGAACGATTTCGCTTTGATGCTTTGTCATGGAAGCGCCAGGAAGGGCCTGTATTCTGCCAACTTTGGCTACTCCACTTGTAAGCACTCAAGACACTGAAATGCTATAAACAAACTAATCTATTCACTGTTACAGATCATTTCCTTGAGTTGATACTAATGTTACTGTTACAAAAGGTCAAATTATTTGACTTTAGTTTCTATTACTGTAATGACATCCTCCAGAACACCACTAGAATCCCAGGAATGGGAAAGTGTCTCTTTGACATGGGACAGATAATGAGTAAGGATGTTTCTTTGAAGTCTCATTTTATTTTAAACATGACTTTTGGCATCTTACTCTATGGCAGTTAATGCAATAGTAGTAGTCTCTCATGCAAAAAGGGAAAAGAAACTTTTAGTAAAATTTTCAATATCACATATTTTATAGTGTTGCTTCTAGAATGTCCCTCACCCTGCCTTATTTCCCCCAAAGAAGTCTCAACTGCTTTTTGAGAAGTAATGGTACTCCTTAATATTTATTAAAACTAAGTTTAAGTTAGCACACAGGATAATTACTGTTGTTAAAAGGAAAATTATTGAGACCAATAAGTGTAGTACTTTATGTGATTAGCAGATTGGGCAGGTCCCAAAACTAGAGCAAGTTCTGAGAATTCCAAGCAACCGTGATCAGACAACAACAATAATAGGAAAATGGTTGTGGGACGTGAAAAATAACTTAATTAGTTATAGGTTAGTCCACTGACTGGCCTGTTTATCATAACTTAATCCGTTGGTTGACTGTAAGGCCTCCAATTACCAAAACTTGGTTACTGTGATTAAACTCTATTGGTTTGGTCTGTGGGACGTAGTGCAACTACCCACTTCAAACCCATTGCCTCCCCCAAATTTTAAGTTATAGCACCTTTTACAATCAGATTTTTACCTGTAGAAATATTTATTAAGTTTTAGAGTACGTTACAACTCAAAAAACATCTTTGCTTCAACCAGGAATCTTAGAATATAGTTGGTTCTACAGTGGAAACTGTAGCATAGGCACCATAAACACAACAAAGTAATTTTCCTCTTTAAACTGTTAGAGAATCATGAAAATTATCTGTTCAAAAAACTTAGCATTGGGCTGGGTTTGTGGCTCAGCGGTAGAGTGCTCTCTCACCTAGCATGTGGGAGGCCCTGGGTTGGATCCTTAGCACCACGTAGAAATAAATAAAATAAAGATATGTGTCCAGTTACAACAAAAAATAAATATTAAAAAAAAAACAGTGTTTAACACAGTGCTAAAGATAGCGGGCAGGAAAGGTTGAATCCCTTGAAATTATATGCAAAATGTGCCTATAAATTTGAGTAGAATATTGATAAAATTTCATCACATTTTCAAAGATATGCCTCCTGAAGGGTAAAACACCCTAACTCAGTCTTTGATTATAAATGCTGAAATGTGTCCAGAATCATTTTCAAGGCCACACAGCAAAGTATCAGACACTATTGCTTCTGCTGCTGCTTTTTACATTTCCTTCTCTTGAACATTCTCTTCCACAGAGAACAAAGCAGCAGCATTTCATTTCATCCACAGCCATGGCAGTATGTTCATAACTTGCTCAGGTTAAAAAATTCACTGAAGAAGAACAATGCAAAATTACACATCTGTTCAACTGGATTTGAACTGAGCTTATTTCCTTTAAAACCTGTTTTCTTCCAAAAGGATGTTAATATATATATATATATATATATATATATATATATATATATACACATACATCTCATGAAAGCTTCCAGTTGCCAAAAAATAACAAACTATAGAAAGTTCTGTAATCAACAGTAAAACAACAAAATTTTTTTCCCAAATTTTAAATTACTGTTTGAAAAGGTTTTTTTGCAACTTGAGTCATGTAATGATTTGTTCATTCATTCATTCAACAGGTAGATATTGAGCACCTGGCTTTGATTTGGCAAGGAACCAGCTAGTTTCCTTTCGGGGTGGTGGTGGTGATAAGGTGGATATCTTAGGCTAAAAGGTGGATAGAGTGGAGAAAAATCAGCTCTTTTAGAAGTATCAAAAGTCTAATATTCCTGTCCAAATACCTTCCTTTCTTAATGTGAAAAGTAGTAATTTTAAATTGCAGGACTGTGGGGTTGCCTGTATTTCCGGAGGACTTTGTTCTTTGTGTTTTACAGCTAAAAGAAGCAGAGATAGTGCCTGTCAGCTTCTCATTGCTGTGACAATATACTTGTGGAAAACAGGAAAAAAGATTTTGGGAGGATTCAGAGTTTCGGTCAATAATCAGCAGGCTTTATTGCTGTTAATCCTATAGCAAGGCAGAAACTTGGCAGAAGGGTGTGGTGGAGGAAAGGTGCTGTCCTCCTGACAGCCAGGAAGCAGAGAGAGAAAAAAGGGTGAGGACTCCCCAAGAACCTCCCTTTAACTAGGTCTCACTTCCTATATTTCTGTCACTTCTCAATAGTCCATTCAGCTATGAGCCTATTGATTAATCCATTGATGAGGTCAGAGCCCCATAATCCAATTACTTCCCCAAAGTCCCACTTCTGAAGATTGGGGACCAAATCTTCAACATAGGAGCCTTTAGGAACATTGCAGATCCTAACCATAACAGTAGCCAACTTTCCCTGGACACATCTTAGTGTCTATTGTCCACCCCTATATAACCTTATTTCACCTGCTTTGTGGGAGTACACAGCGTTTGCAGTTGAGGATTTTAAGAGTAAAACATTTGTGAGTACTATAGCACTCACTTCCAGGGCCCCTTAAGTGCCTATTCTCATCATGGCACCTTGCTCACAGTCATCTATTCCCCAGCTCCTGTCATCTTGGGTGGTTTTAACATTGTACGTTGGCTTCTACCTTCCTCAACTTCCTTACACCTTATCAATGTTCAACTTCCACATTCTAGCTGTGGCCTCAACTCTGTCCCATTCATAGCCACATATCTGATTTTCTTTCTATAAAATAAGACCAGTCCTAAAATGATAAGGAAAAAATAAATTTTTTACAGAAAGAACCTTTAATATGTTTTATTAGTTATCTAAGCTGTTGTAGTTAGGAATTTTGTTTATCGTTATGTTATAAAACAATAGTGGAAGAAACCAGTTTCAGTTGTTAGGCAGCCAGACCTGTATGTCTTCCAGATTGTTAAAATCACTGTTCAGGATTATGTGTTTAGTATAGGGTCCCCTATAACCGGGTCTAGCAGTGGAGGAGATTGAACTGAACTCTGAATTCAACATTGGCAAGTAGGAATTTATAGTTAAGAAGCAAAGTGAGGATCAGTGGGTGAAAAATCAACTAAGATGAAGCATTAGGGGTGAGGGGGCTTCTGGCTAAACCCATCTAACAGAATCCTTGCTGAAGATAAGCCAGGGTGATCAGACATCATCTGGGAGATGGAGGAGGGTGAGGAATCTGATCAGATATCCAGGTTGAGGGGTTCTGGCTAAACTGCTTTAGTGGGGTTCTTTTGCTAGCACTGGATTTTATAATTGTGTGTACAAATAGGCCTAAGAGAAGGGCCAGAAGCCTGAGTAAAGTTTGACTAAGCCAAAAATAATAATAATAAACCTTTAGGACCCAGTGTTCTTGTGTATAACTCTTCCTTGTGTCACTTCAAGGCTCCAAGCTTCATATCTGTAATATCTGCATTAAGCCTGGGAATAGGATGGAGGACAAAGAGACTTCCCATGTAAGCAAATGTCCTTTGTCCACATAGCTTTCCTCAGTCCACCTGGCCATATCCAGCTTCAAGGCAGGAGCTAGGAAAGAATATGCATTTCTTGGATCTATTGTGCCCCAAGTAAAACAAGATTTCTTTTATTAAGAAAGAAAACCTCATTGTGTCTAGCAATGTCAGCCACAGGTACTGATCAATAAAATTTACTGAAGACAGAGAGATCAGCTAGAATACAAACTCCAGTTACCACCATTGCCCTTAGTCCTGCCTTGCAGATGGTGGGAGCTAAGGAAACAATTAATGAATAGCTACATAATCTGAATTCATCATGTTTATTGTTTTTCACATAATAGATCAATATAGACTACATTAAGCATTTGAATAGCTGTTGACAAGCTTCAGGGAATGGCCCAACCATAAGTGCCTTATTTATACCCAAAGTTATGTCCAATTTTCACACCTTGCTACTCTAAAGTGTTGGAAGTTGCTAGAATTGTAGATTCTGAGGCTCCACTCCAAATCTGGATGGTTTAGGACCTGTGTTTTAAACAGCATGCACAGGTAATTTGTATGCACATTAAAGTTTGGAAATACCACTTGCTTTATCATGTTTTCACCTTTTAAAAATTGCTCGAGAGCTGGGCGCAGTGGCATACACTTGGAATCCCAGCGGCTTGGGAGGCTGAGACAGGAGGATTTTGAGCCAGCCTCAGAAACGGCGAAGTGCTAAGCAATTCAGTGGGACCCTGTCTCTAAATAAAATACAAAATAAGGCTGGAGATGTGGCTCAGAGATTGAGTGACCCTGAGTTCAATCCCCGGAACCAAAAAATAAATAAAAAATTGCTGGAGTTTGGGGATTTAGTTCAGTGGCAAACACTTGCCTCATATGTACAAGACCTGGACTTCAGTCCTCAGCCCTAAAAAAACAAAAACTGAACAACAGAAATATTGCTCTAATTTTTTAAAACAACATTATTATTGTTGTTGTTGTTATTATTATTATTTGCAGTACTGTGGACTGAACTCAGAGGCTATCACCAAGCTACATCCCCAGACCCTTTTATTTTAATAGTTCTGGGATTGAACCCAGTGGTGTTCTACCACTGAACTATACCCTCTGCCCTTTTTATTTTTTATTTTTTGAGACAGGGTCTCACTAAATTCCCTGGGCTGACCTCAAACTTTTGATCTTCCTGCCTCAGCCTCAGGGTTGCTGCTGGGATTATAGGTGTGTGTCACCATGACTGGCCTCTTTAAAATTTTATCTGTCCCTGCATTAATGTAGGGTGTATGTGTGTGTGTGATATACACTTCTCTGCCTCTTGATTTTGCAGCTGGTTAGGATAATGATTTCAACCTGCAGGGGATTAAAAAGATCATTCAGTGCCAGTTCTAATCGAAGATAACTTGGGGAAAGAATATCAGATTCTGGTAGTTGTCTTAAGGTTTTAGTCATTAAAAGTGATTCTTACCTATGGCAAGGGTGCTGTGGAGACGTCTAGGTTCTCTATAGCTCTCTCTCTCTCTCTCTCTCTCTCTCTCTCTCTCTCTCTCTCTCTCTCTCACACACACACACACACACACACACACACACACACACACACTTTTTGCTTGCTTCCCAGGCCTGCCACTCGGGAAGGGTGCTGATTGCTGGAATTGAGGAAGTTTGCAGAAGTTTCCCCAGCTGACACCAGTGCACCCTGCCTCTACCCCACCCTTGCCCCTCGTCAGGAAAATCAAGCAATTAATTGCCTAGCAGGAATCGCCACTCAATGCAATGACTCATAGGTTGTAAAAAACTGTTTGTAAGGATTAGCACATGCTGACATTTTTGACACTGGAATCAAACTGTGGATTTCCGTCTTCCTTTGTCAAGTTTCTAGATAAATGGCCAGATGGGAGAATTTTGCAAGTTTTGCCATATCTCAACAAAATAACTATTACTGCTGCTGGAAAAGGTGAGTGAGTTTCTCCCCTCTCCTACTTTAAATGGAAATGAAAGCCATTACGTTCTAACTAATATAATACTTTTGGCAATTGATAGACTAATTGCTTTGAACATTACGTGTTTTTGAACAATTTGAAACATTACGTGTTTTTGAACAATTGAAACTTCCTTGAAAGAAAAAGGCATTGTGCGTGATTCTGCCTAGGTTGGCATGGTTGTCATTCCTCTGCTATTAGAGTGGGCAGCCAGAATCCCACACTGGCCAGGGTTACCGTAGTGGTGACCGATATGAGCAGCCATAGCTCTCTTATCCTCTTTCCTGCTACAGCTACAGCTGCGCAGTGAGGGGGAATGGACCCAGCCTTTTTCCTGCACCCAAGATTCCTGAACACCCAGCTGGAAATTCACTTATGCCTCAGGTAACCCTCCCTGAAATGGATCTTGTCATTTGTGTGCGCAATGGTGTAAACATCATTTTTCCTTCTTGACACATTCATGTCCTCTCAAAGTCTCTCACCCATGACTTTGGCTCTCTGTTTTTGTTTTGTTCTGTTTTGTTTTGGTTTTGTTGCTAGGCCTTGAACTTGAACCCAGGGACACTTTACCACTGAGCTACATCTCCAGTTCTTTTATTTTTTTTACTTTGGGATGGGGTCTCGCTAAGTTGCTGAGGCTGGCCTCAGATTTGCAATCCTCTTGCCTCAGCCTCCCCAATTTGCTGGGATTATAGATGTGTTATGGTGCCTGCCTGGCTCTCTGTTTTAATACCAGACAGTAAAGCTGATAACCTAAGGGGAAAGAAATTAACAGGCTTATTGAGGTATAATTGATATAAAAGGCCCCTGAAAACTTCTGCACATGTTGATTTGTATGTGTTCCTCAAATTGTATATATTTGATATATTTGGCCATATGCATAACCTAAGAAATTTTGACTTACAAGTGATTTAAGAGAAAAGAAAGCTCTTTTCTGGAAACAAAATAATGAGCTGATGAACTCTTGACCTAAATTCTTGGTACTAAAGTGTGTGTGTGGCTGGAACCCAGGGCCTTGCACATGCCAGACAAGTACTCCACCGTTGAACTACACCCCAAGCCCTCTAAATTGTATATTATCATCCCAAAATAGATTTTTACTCTTTTCACATTTAAACAAGGATAAGAAGTAGCTTTGGGATTTGTTTGACTATAACAGAAAACATGAGCACCCTTTAGAAACATTTTAATATTGCCATTACTAGAGTAATTTTTTTTTTTTTTTTGGTACCAGGGATTGAACTCAGGGGCACTTCACCACTTACCACATCCCCAGCCCTTTCTATTTTAAAGTTTGAGACAGGATCTTGCTAAGTTTCTTAGGGCCTCACTAAATTGCTGAGGCTGGTCTTGAACTCACAATCCTCTTGCCTCAGCCTCTTGAGCTGTTGGAATTACAAGCATACTCCACTCTACCCAGCTAGAGTAGCATATTTCTAGTAAGGAAAATCTTCTCCATACCCTCCATACCCTTCCTCTTCTTCATTCCCTCCACTTCGGAAAGAAAAAAAAAAAAAAAAAAAAGCCCTCTTGGAGTAGATCTAAGTCTTTTAGATCTTTCCCCTTTACTCTTGCTGAATCAGTGAGGTTAGGCCCTGTTTCTGTTTGGGGGTCAGGTGGGGTGTTTTGGTTAAGAATACAGTATACATATGGCTTGTTTCTTGCTTCTGTTTATACATCGTTTGCAGAGAGCTTTCTTTAAAATTTTCTAAAAATCCCCAGTCAAGGGGCTGGGGTACAGCTCAGAGGTAGAGCTTGTGCTTCGCATGCAGTTCAATCTACAGCACCAAGAAAAAACCCTAAAATCTCCCATTTAGATGTTCTGTGTTTTTATCTCATCCTTTATCTGACTTTTGAAATGTTTTCAGTGCTTCAAAAAATTTCCTTCAACCTATCTTCAAACATGTGCCTGAATGTTTTGTTTCGCTAAGAATAACTTCTCTGGAAGAGGAAGGGCTGGACTAAAGGATATAACATTTAAAATGTTAAACAGGAGATTAGCCATGAAAAAACCTTCCCTTTCCCTTACAGTGGTGGGCTGTGCTTATTTCTCCTGGATCTGTGTATGATTAGCCAGTCTCACAGGCAAGGGAGGCAGGGCCTACTGTTCAGGGCAAACATCTTTTATAATGTTCACTGGTATCTGTGTCCCATGACCTTGTTACTGTCCTTTCTCTACTTTTTCTGGTTGAGGGGTGTCCCCTTTGCTTGATTGCATAAGTTACTTAGGGAAATTCACACTTTGCACTCAAAAGGTTATGGACTTTCCTTCTGGGTTTGTGGTGATTGTGTGATGGCCTTGGCCTTAACATCAAAATTGAATTTAAATCTATCTAGACCCTTGGTTTCTAAAATTTACATTTGCTTTGCATCTTTTTTGCCCAAACTCTCATTTTCAATTTTGTTTTTAGTCTGTTTTAGGCGCCTCTTATGTAAAAATTTCTCTTTAGATTTCTCATCTCTTTTTTTAAACTCAGTTTGGGTTTCTCCTTTTTAGCAGATGTTCAGTATTGCATCACTTTTTACAAAAAACCAAAAATCATCACTTTAAGTGTAGTGCACTTTCTTTCACATCTTCCTTTCTTTTCCTCTTAGTGGTTTCCCTTTGTATCTTTAAATAGGGAGATCTGGGTATGAGTATATCATCAGCTTCAGAAATTGTTTTAAAAAATTTCTCTTCCAATCATGAGAACTTTAAAAAAAAATTAACATCCTTTTTTTTCCTCACCCGATTAACCCTTCCCTCCATTTTTCTAACCATTTTAGAGTTTTTTGATCCCCTTCTGGATTTTTTTGATCCCTTTGTCTAGTTGAATTATTACTTATAGAATGCACTTGTTCCTTTAATTATTATAAATATACTGTTAGTGACTAGTTACCACACTGCCATCTGCCAATCATCCTCGTGGGTATTCCTGAAGGGGAAGCTGGAAGGCTCTGTGGTGGGTTTCTCACTCCCAAGACCTTATTTTGGTCTTGTCTGATGACATGTATTCTCCACGAGATGCTATAATTTTATTCCCCACCATGTTCTGCCTGGTCCTTAGCCCCCCCAAATTCATGGGTTAGTCCAACACCCCAAAGAGGCCCCTCCTTTACATTTTGATATGGTGACTTGCCCAAGATCAGAGGAAGTAATGTGTTCAAAATGATTCTCAGGTCTTTGGGGTCCATCAGCACAACTTCTCTAGGCTACCTCCAACCATTTATATAGGCACTTTTTTTAAGGACGACCTGGGTGGGCAAAATGCTCTGTCTCCAGGTAGTTTCTGCTTATCCCTGGCCATTTAGGATTCATGTTTATCAGAGCACACATTGAAAAGGAGGACATGTGAGACCTGGACCTTATATTTTAGGAAAGACCTCCTTTAAGCAGATTTTGGTGATATTGGCCATTTCCAAATAGAAAAAAGACACAGATCATGTGATTAGATTTATGATAACTATATCTTTTATTTTCCAAACCAAGACATATTTCAGAGTGAAGAGGTGACATACTTTCAGGTGTACTGGAGAGAGAGATCTTTGGCTCTCAATATCATCTTTTTCTTATTAGCAAGGGAGGTTTCATTAAGCATTGTTACAGGAGTTAATTTCTGGGTTAGGACAGTTCCTTGGAATAGCTGCACATGCCTGAAAATGAAAGTTCCCAGCAGGTGTGTAGAAGGGGTCATTAACATGTGAGCTGCTCCAGAAGCGCCAATACAGTCTGAGTTAACCAACAGAGATTGACTTCAGGACTGCTTCTGGAATTTACTTCTCTCAGGTAAAAACCATGATTGATTGGTCTGCTCTTCTGCAGCCTCTGCATTTCCTTGAAAACTTTAATGTCCCCAAACTTAGCTGAACCGTGGGTCTGGGTCATGAGGAAAATGTGTTTGTGGAGACTGCAGGTTGTGTTTTGGAACAAAAGTCGGGGTACAGGTGGAGAGAGTGCCATCTAGTTTAGGAATAAGAAGTCAGGATGCCCAGGGATCCAGCCAAAGACCTAAAAGGTCACTTTTCAGAAGCTACAGACAGGCCAGAAGCCTCTGCCAGGCATGTCCCTCCTTAGTGACTTTTCTTCTGTTGGCTCAGTTCACTCATTTCATAATTGTAGTGTTATAATATTTAAAGATTCTTCTGATCAAAATTCAACCTAAATGTGCTTAGTGGAGCTTAGACTTTTATATCTTATTTTTGAGAGCTAAATATTTTTTCCCAAGAAAGCATGTATTGATGTTCAATCTTTATAATTTTCTTTTTTTTCTTAAGATACCCATTTTTCTTTGTAGGAAACCACAGCTGCATCTGAACACCAAGATGAGGACCCACTAGAAGGTAAAGTGAACCTTGTGTCACCATGATTGAAAACAAAACTTAACCATGTTTCTTGCTTCTTCACCCACTCAGCTTGCTGGAAACTGTGAGATCTTCCTGGAACATTCCAGCACAAGTTGCTGATGCCTTTCTCTTCAGTAATTTGTCCTGTTTGGGGAATCTGTTTCTATAGGATCAATGTCAGCTGATCCACCCCTGAGGGGGTTTCTGAAGGATGGGGGGAATGGAGACATTTCCAAAAACTAAGACAACAGTGTGTAGTTTAAGATCCGTTCCCTCCATACGTTTAGACTTTGCGTTCTGCTGAGTTCAAATGGTGTCTGCCAAAGTTTAGGCATTGGCAAACCAAACTCCAAAGCAACAGTGTTGGGAGGTGGGCCCTTTAAGAGGTGACCGGATCTTGAGAGTTCTGTCTTCTTGCAAGGGTTGTTGCAGTTACTGTGGGAGTGGATTCATGACAAAAGGATGAGCCAATCCTTGTCACCTGTTGCCCTTCTGCCATGGGATGATGCTGCAAGCAGAGCCTGGCCAGGCGCTGCCCCTCAATCCTGCACTTTTCAGTCACCAGAAAATGAGCTAAATACATTTCTGTTTATTATAAATCACCCAGTCTCAGCATAAAATGGACCATGACAGGTGGTTCTAAAATGACAGGCAGGTGGTGGTTTCTATTGTTCTACTTTGAAAAGAACAAAGTTTTTCTACTCAGGGAAGGACCCAGTTTTCTGAATGTGTCCCTTTTGAGGAAGGAAAGAAAATATTTTGCTTGTATTTTAAGTAATGGGAAAGAGACATAGAGGAGAAATACAGAGAACACTGTTGCCCGATTCTTGTCACATGTCTGTCTGGTCCCTTTCTCCTACGTGAGCTGCTGCCTGACAAACCCATACACTGCCTTTGTGATCCCCATCAAAGATGGGAGCAAACAGAATTTTCAGATGAGTGGGTACTCATTTTAAGTGAAGTACTTATTTCAAGGACAGGAAATAGTTGTTTAAAATAAATCTTTACATGCTATTGGGCAGTTCTAGTTTTTAGTACTTTAATTTACATATTTACTTATTTAGCTTGCTGGGGGTTTCTTTGGGGTTAAAGTATGAGCTGTTCTCCATGCCTTCGTTAGCTATGCAGAAATTAAAAATAATAGCAGAAGAGCTTATAGGAAGAGTGATCTTTCTGAATCCACAATGCCAGGACTCAGATCCCACTGATTAGCTCTGTAATCCCCCCAAATCTCCAGTGTATGGGTTTCCCCTACTTTAAAGTAGGGACATTCATACTCCTCTCATAGGGTAGCTAAGTGTGGTTTCTTTCTTTCTTTTTTTTTTTTGTACCAGAGGTTGAACCCAGGGGCACTTAACCACTGAGCCACATCCCTAGTCCTTTTTATTCTTTATTTTGAGACAGAGTCTCATTAAGCTATCTAGGGCCTCACTAAATTTCTGAGGCTGGCTTTAACCTCTCCATCCTCCTGCCTCAGCATCCTGAGCAGCTGAGATTATAGGCGTGCACTATGTGTGATATCTAAATCGCTCTTAAGGGTCTTAGCAGAAGTGGCACCTAATGACCAACTGTTAGCTAGTCATAGATCTGAAGTAGCATGGCTCAGTGATGTCATTCAAAAAAAAAAAAAAAAGAAATGTCTCTAAAGAAAGGTCCAAAGAGTTCTCAGAAACAAGGTGGAGCTCAACTCAGAAATAGCAGTGTTCTTGTCATAGTTGATGGAAAAACATTTCAGCAAGTGCCAGTCAAAGGCATAGACAGAGGTTTTTTAGGAAAGCAGATACATATAATTAAGAAAGAATAAGGGCAATATCAAGAGAGAGAAAGACCTTTGGGTTAAAGCAAGGAATATATGTTCAAGTGAGATTGTGGGCTATTTCAAGAGAGAGGTGAGGTTTTGGGGGTTCCCAGCTGTTCTTTAAAGGAAACTTGATGAGGAGTAGGCATGGAAAGGTATGTGGGAGTGATATTAGTCCAGTGGTCTCAAGATAGGTTCTCAGGGTCCCCAGGCTGAAGTGGTCTTTGTTATATGAACAAAAGATATTACTGAAAAGTTCCCTGAGTCATAGGTTCCTCAAGATATCATATCTATCTATTGGAGGGTTAATTAACAATGCTCAGATAGATTTACAGATTTCACAGAAATTTGGGAAGAACAGAACTATAAGAGAAACTGGCTTAGGAAGTGAGCCTAGGAAACCATGTGGAACTTCTGAATTAAAATCCTATTTTGGGCTGGGGTTGGCACTTGCCTAGCACATGTGAGGCACTGGGTTAACTACTCAGCACTACATAAAGGTTAATAAACAAAATAAAGGTGTTGTGTCCGTGTACAACTAAAAAAATATTTTAAAACATCCTATTTTCTTGTCCTTCCTTTATGTCTCCTTTATACCTGTTTCTTATTCTACCTCAGTAGAAATGTAACACAAAACATCAAGCCATCCAGATAGATAATTTAAAATTTCCTAGAACTTTTAAGAAAACTAAAGAGACAGGTAGAATTAATAATATTTCTTTTTTATTCTTTCCTTTTGTTATTTGGGATTGAATTCAGGGGCACTCTATCACCCAGCTGTGTCCCCAGTCTTTTTAAAAAAAAAATTTTTTTTACTTGAGACAGGGTCTTGTGAAGTTGCAGAGGCTGTCCTCGAACTTGCCATCTTCCTGCATCACCCTCCTGAATTGCTGGAATTCTAAATGTGTGCCACCACACCCAGTTTAATAATATTTCTTTTACTTAACATATGTCATGGAATGAATGTTTGTGTCTCTCCTCCCAATTCTTATAGGGACCCCTAACCCTCCATGTGATGGTGCCTTTAGGGGTGGTTAGGTTTGAATGGGGTCATGAGGCTAGTGCCCCTATAAGAGCCACTAGTGAGCGTGGGTCCTTGCTCTTTGCTTTCCACCATGGGAGGAAATGACATCTTTGCAGTCTGCCACTGAGAATAGGACCCTCTCCATAACTTGACCATTCTGGCACCCTGATCTCGGCTTCCAGTCTCCAGAACTGCGAGCAATCAGTCTCTGTTGTTTATAAGTCATCCATATTTATATTGTTATTTTATAGCAGCTCAAACGGAGTAGGATAATATCCTACTCATATTGTTCTTTTATAGCAGCTCAAACTGAGTAGGATAATATCCCAAATATTATTTCAATGTGTAGTCAAAATACAAAGAATTAAGGAGACTTTTACATTTTTCTGCCAAGTCTTTGAAATGTAATATATTTTTTTCCAATTTTTTGTAGTGGTAAAACACACATTTTTCACCTTAAACATTCTTAAGCATTAAGTGGATTCATTATCTTGTGCAATCATTACTACTTTCCATCTTTAGAACTCTCTTCATCTTGTAAAACTGAAAGCAAATCCAGTGATAATCTCTCCTTCCTCCTTCCCCTAACCCCTGGAAACTATCATCTTTCAATGAGGTGTATATTTTATCCTCATATCCCATGCATGGATAGCTGTGTCCCTTATTCCGTAGCCACCTGTTGTTAGTGGCTATTGTGTTGAACAGTGAAGGAGTTTGGCAAATATGCTGCTTTGTTGAGCTGGTTACTTCAAGCCAAGGGCACCTGGGGAGCAGCAGGTGCAGGGAAAGGCTTTCTTTGAACTTCCTTTATCTGCTTGGGGACAGATCCTCCAAAGGAAATGGTTTTCCTGAAACCCCCCTCCCCAGGAATTTGATCAACTAAAGAAGCTTACCTACATCACAGGAAGGGAGGCTGAAGACAGACACCATACCCAGACATTCTTCTAAGAGCCCATTTATCTTTCCCAGTAATTATTTACTTTCCTCTAAGTTGTCTACTTCCTTTTTTCTCCCCCATAAAGAAGGTATATAGATGGGTGAGATGGTGCACGCCTGTAATCCCAGCAGCTTGGGAGGCTGAGGCAGGAAGATCACAAGTTCAAAGCCAGCCTCAGTAATTTAGTGAGGTCCTAAGCAACTCAGCAAGACCCTGTCTTAAAATAAAATATAAAAAAGGGCTGGTGATATGGCTCAGTGGTTAAGTGCCCCTGGGTTAAATCTCCAGTACCAAAAAAAAAAAAAAAAAAAAAAAAGTGTATAAAAAAGCTTCTAGATCTCACTGTGTTTTCAGGTATTCACTTTTCTTTGATATGATGCCCCACACATGCATGTGATCAGTTTGTATGCTTTTTCTCCTGTTAATCTGCCTACTGTTGTTTTCCTTCATAGATTCAATTATGAAATTCTCAGAAGTAGAGGGAAATTTTTTTTACTTCCCACCCCCCTCACAGCAGCATAGGTCTAGAAGGCCCACGGGTTTAGGGAAGAAGTAAGCATTTTGCTTTCATAGACTTCTGTTAGAGCTGTGGCCAACACCTAAACCACAGAATATGGGGTTTGTAGCTGACCACACTGTGTCTGTTTTCTTGTCCACAGGTTATAGGAGCAAGGGAAGGAGAGAGGGAGAGAGAGAGAGAGGAAGAGGGTGGGGACAGGGAGGGAGTGAGGGAGAGAGAAGTGCCTTTAACTTGAAGGATGGAACCTAAGGCATGACTTTTAGAAAGAAAATTTCAGAAAGTTCAGGGGTTAAAAATAGAAACATAATTTCACAACTAGAAACTCTCAAAGGTTATATGACTCAAAAATGTTAGGAAGCTCCTCAAATCAAGAATCAGACAACACAGCCACCAATGCCTATTTGATGATCTCTGTCATAAAATGATTAATAACTCAGGGTGCTGCATTACAGTTAAGGACAGCTCTAGGCTGGGTGGCTTAACCAACAGAAGTTTACTTTCTCACGCCTCTCCAAACTGGAAGTCCAGGTTCTGGCCAGTTTGGTTTCTGGTGAGGACTCTCTTCTGGCTTTCAGGTGACCCTCCTCTCACTGTCCTCACATGATCTCTGCTTTGTGCAGACTCTCTGGTGCCTTTTCATATAAAGGCACTAATGGCCCTAGACCAGGATTCTATTCTTATGACCTCACCAAATGCTAATTATCTCTCCAAGGCCCCATCTCCAAATTCTACCATATCAAGGATTAAGTCTTCAATATATGAATTTGGGAGGAAGTTGGGACACAGGCATTCAGTCCCTATCAGGCATACAAAGGATAGTCCTGGAATGCATTTAGACTTCCAAAATGCACAAAGGGAAACAGAAAGGGCTTCTTTAGTTACATTTAGTACAAGGACAAAAAAATAAAACAAGGATAATATTTAAAAAAATCTGTAACATTGAAAGTCTTAGATACCTTTGGAAATCTGACAACCTGGACTGCAAACCCAGATCTAATGCCTTCATGATAACACCATGCCATCCCAGGTCTTCGTGTGCTTTTGAATTAGTTACTATATAAAATTTATTCACTTCATCTGTGAAATAAGCAGATAAAGTAGCATCTCAAAGCAGGATCCTAGGAACCCTGGGTTTGGCTCACTGTCCACCCAGGTGCTTAGGCCAGGAACTCGGGGCTTACCCGTGACCTTCTCTTTCCCTGTTTCCCCGAATGGAATTCATCTCTAGAATATCACTTGAATCTCCCTTTTTCTCCTCCACCACTTATGTTGAGTTTGATGATATTGCTGCTTCTATAACTTAAATTTCTATCTTCACGTCTTACTGAAAGATCACACAGAATTTTAAAAAGTCAACCTTTAGTGTAATTCTTCCTGCTTGTGCTTTTTACAAACTCTCTAGTTTCCAGCCATTTACAATACGTGTTCTGTAAAACTCTATTTTCTTCGTTTCTATTATTGTCTTCTTGCAGATTCACATCTTCATTTGAATATTGAAGAATTAAACAAGGAGTTTATGTTGAGAAGTGAAGAACTCTATGATTCCCTCATGAATTGTCACTGGCAGCCTCTGGATACAGTCTACTCGGACATCCCAGATGAGCCCCCCAGAGTGAAGCAAGGTGTTTAGTATCTATCCAGATTAACTGCATTTGTTTTTGTTTTTATAGGAAAAAAAAAAAAAAAACATCTTCCATGAATGTTCTGGATTCTGGATGTAAATAAAAACTTACAGTACCTAAATGTTATTGATATGATGGATTATGAGGTACACTAACTCATCAGCACCTGCATTCCTGGAAGTGTGTTACTTTAAATAAATGCCAGAAGAGATGCTATGACTATCTTGGTAGAACAAGTTGTTCTAGAAGATGGAGGAAAACAGGTTTAATATAAGTTGGATTTGAATTTAACTGATGGTGACATTAGCTACTCTGTTTTGTGGACTTCCTGTAACATTAAATTTTCATGCAAGGTTTCTCATTTGTATCTTGTCTAGAAATTGTCAATTAGAACTAGATGTTTGTTCTCCACTGACCCTTGGGTGCTCTGTAAGAAAGCTGGTGTGACGGTGGAAGACAGTGGACATGAACTTGTCTCAACTGAACAGAAAGATTCCTAAGCATGGAAAAAATTTTGCCTTTTTCAGACTGTTGATTTTCTAAGAGGAAAGAATTGGGCCTTTGTAAAAGCCAGTTCTGAAAAATAAATAAATAAAAGTCAGTGCAGAAACTTCAGTGAGTCTTGACTGTGCTCCTTATTTAAAACAATGTTTGGTTTTTTTTTTTGGGTCCTGAAGTTGAGCATTGTGTCCTATTTTATTGCTTTACCTTGCATGGAGATCCCTTGGACTGAGGTGGCTGACCTGAAGGCCAGAAGGTGTATGTTGTAGAAGGAGAGTAGATCAGATTATGGGCAAAGGGAATTTGAGATCCCTTCTACTCTGGAGGTGTTTAACAGATGCTAAGTCTTGTACCAACTAGGCTCAAAGACCTGAATCCCCAGTGGAAGGCCTGGTGATCTGCGCCTGGAATGAAGGAACTAGCTCTCCCTGGGGCAGGGCTTCTCAACCTCAGTCCTGTTGCCACTTTGTCCTGGACACTTCTTTGCTAGGGAGACTGCCTTGTGCCTTGCCCTGCCCTCTACCACTAGATGCCTGCAGCTCCCTTGCACCCCACTTGGGACAACACAGATGTCTCAGGATATTGTCAAA